>NC_045778.1:29432084-29735115 GCF_008692025.1 Phocoena sinus
GTAGCAGATCCAAGATTTGAACCCAGTTCTTGACTCGGACACAGGCTCTTAACCACTCGACTAAGCGGATTCCTGAGTGACCTGACCCCTCCCCACCTGCTCCCTCACTGTAAGGTGGAGTAAGGACCCCCAAAGGGTTGCTGAGGTCAAATGCGGAAATACAAAAATAACAGACCAGGTATCCTGTGCGATAAAAACACCTACCATCTGCGCAGTGCACAGCGATCTACGTGCATGGGACCATCCACCTACTTTCACACCAGCTCGGAAGGCAGTGGCGTCACAGGTCCCATCAGAGAGCGAAGGATAAGGCTTGGTGACGCTATGTGAGGTGGCCACGGGGACACAGCTAGAGGGCAATGGTCACTTATTTCTCCTCAGCCACCTCACTCCTCAACCGCTCCCTTCTCCTCCCCAAAGAGAAGGCCAGCAGGTGGGAACGGGTTTCAAGTTCCCTGGAGGACTCAGGGACTCTGATTTCTAAACACCCCAGCTGTAATTCTCAGACTTGAAACTTAGGAGAAAAAAGAAGGCCTTTCAATCCATCTAAGGGCTCACAGAAAGCCAGCGAGGCACCTCTAGGGATTCCAAGAAGGCTAGTCGGTCTACACCCCCTTACCCCACCCTCCTCTGGCCACAGTGCCCTCTCCCACATTCTACCGACCACCCTCCAGCCCATGCCAACCCCGCCTATTCCTCTAGGCAGGCTCGGGCTCAAGCAACCTCACAGAGAACCGATGCAGGGAGAATGACTGGACGCAACAGCCAGGCTTGCCCTGTGCCTACTCAGGGCCTGCTGAGTACACGCCCTAAACAGAAGCCCCAAATTCCTGTGAAGACCCACTATTCACAGAATGGATTTTCTCCCAAGCCTCCTGCCCCTGCTCTGCACGCTGTCTCATCAGGCCGGCCTTCCTCCTTGTCCCTGTCCAGCGCCCACCCTCACCCAGCTCACAGCGCACTGATCTTTAGGCGGCCCCCTCTGTGCTGCATGACCTGTTCTGCTGGACACCTGCTCCCTCGGGCTCGGGCTTTCCAATGAGACAATAAACTCCTGGTGGGCAGGAGCCATCTTCTTTGTCACTGTTTTGAGAATCTTACAGGTTTCTGCAAATACACTTGTCGTCTGCTATAAACCACAAAATGGAAGGTGAGGAGAAGCAGGTCAATAAGCTAAGCTGATGACTTTCCAGCATTTCTAAAAGCTCCGGAATAGGCAGCACAACCAAAAACGAAAACCTCTGAGGAAGAATAGGATATACCTTCCATCGAAAAGAGCAAATCCAAGTCGGGGCGTCCAGCACGGGACTGTGGCGTCGCTCGTGAGCGAGGCTAATGTCTTTCTCACCTCTGCGTGCTCAGCACTCAGCAGCGCCTGGTCGGAGCCCTGACCAGTTCACACTGGATGGATGATGGATGGGCAGACGGACAGGCAGTTGGACAGATAAAACTTGGACCCGACTCAGCCCGGTCTCCACCCTAAAGGCTGGGTGATCTCATGCAAGAAGACAGTGACCACCTCTGCTGAATTTTCACATGGGAAGTCCTAATGTCGGATTGGCCAAAAAGCTCATTCGGGTTTTTCCCTAACATCTTACGGAGGAGACGGTCGTATATAATAAACTCTCACACACGGGCCCGAAATTCTAAGCTGCTTCAGGTTCAGCTATATTTTTTCCAGGAGAAGGACCCAGAGCCAGCACATTTTCGGTTTGTTATTCTCTTGCTTTTTCCTGGATCCAGTTCCCACCGAGGCTGGCCATGGGGGTGGCCGGCTCAGTGTCCACAGGGCCTTTACCCTCTTATCTTTATTAAAGGTTTTTTCCTCTGGGGCAAGAGGCTCAGTGGCGTCATTTTGCTTTTTGAACTCTGTCCCGTGACTAAGCAGTAAGAAACCACACAGTCAGCCCTAGAAGTTTTTGCTGTGTCATAAAAAGAATGAGACAAGGAGGTACCTCCTGCCAACATCACACCCATTCTCTGACTCAGCACTAAATTTAGATGTCACGTCCTATGTTTGCATTCAGAGAGTACCCCCTGTGTGACAGGTGCTCAGAACATGTCTGCTCAATGAATGAACCCTGTCACAAAGAAGAGGAGGGGTGTCCAAGGCTCAGGACACAGAAATATCACTGGGGACCTTCACAGGATGGCCCAGGATACAGAACAAATGCAGATTCTATAAAGAAACTGACCAAGACTCCAAAGCCTGCCCAGCCTCTCAGCAGCTGGAGGCCCTGAGCAAGGGGACAAACCTCTCTTGGCCTAGTCTGCCCATTTGTGGAACATAAATAACAACTGCATGGTCTGATAAAAGATTTTTTCTCAATGGTCAGGAAGGAGAGCTGCAGCACAACTCCATGAACTGCGACGCCCTGTTACATGCTGGAAAGGCTGGTGCCTGCAAAGCCAGGCCTGGATCAGAAAAAACCAGTCAAGGCTCCTGAGACTCCCTGCCCAGCCTGTGGCTGGTGGAGATGCCTTGGAAGGAGCCCCGGCCTGGGAAGAGACCTGGATCCTGCGTCCAGCTGCACCGAGGCATGCTATGAGAGCCCGGTGGAGTCCCTTTGTGTCTTTGGACTCTGCTATTTCTCATTTATAAAATCAGCAGTCTGGGCAAAGTGGTCTCTCAGATCCCTTGCAGCCGCGATACTCGACAATCTTAAGCTGCTTAAGAAACATAAACAGGAAACGAAAATTCTGGCCAGATGAGAAGAAAGTGAGGTTACCCTGAGCAAGACGAATGGAGGTTATCCTGAGTATTGAAAAGGTCATTATACTTCTCTAAAGTATGACTTCTTACATCAGAATATAAAGATAATTAAGTTTCTTCCCATGTGTTTGTTATCCCATCACTCACTATTGGCTGGACAGATTTTTCACCACATTTGGACAGCAGATTTGCAGTGGTCAAAATGATATACAAGAATATTCGTTTGGGAGTCCCAGGCCATCTTAAGGAGTCTGACGGTTACCATCCAGACAAGTAACCTGAAGCTGACTCAGAGAGAGGCCTGAGAGCCACCTGGGAGAGACAGGCCATACCTAGAAAAACACTGTGGGTAGAAAAAACACACCCTGGCTTGAGACGGCCACCAAGGCTGCAGCTCAGAGTCACAAGCGATCATCTCTGCTGGCTTCCCACACAGGCAGCTCCACAAATCCCACCTGCAGGCTGCATATCAGAAGGGGCTTATTTATGCAACAACAACTAACAATTCTCTTACGGAATGTAGGGGTAGGGCCAGTCAGTGATAGTATTAAAAAAAAAAAAAAAAAAATAGAAGAAGTTTTCAGAAAAGGTAACCACTTCCCACCTGACCCCATCTGATGGGATTTCACTCTGCTCCTTCCCAATCACTTGTCTTGCGTAGCAGAGAGCGGTTTTTTTTTATTAGCTGCACTGTGGTCACTTGTCATTTTTGACAGCATGGTTCATCCTGAAAGGAAACCTACAAAGGTAAACAGAGGAAGCAGACAAAGACAAGAGTATCTGGTGGAAGCACAGCTGCCACTGGCAGCAGCCTCTGGGTCCAGCTGTGACTCACCAACCCAGCTCAGCTCAGGCAAAGGAAGGTGAGGCTTTGGGTAGCTCTTCACCTCCCTCTTCATGGAGAGCATCTTAAAACAAAAGCATCCAAGCACACTGGTTTTCAAACCCTGTTCCACAGAACTCTGGAGAACCCGAGGGAACTGTGCGGAGGCACCTCAGGGAGTCCATGGGGAAAAGGGCAAGCTCCAGGCCTCCATACCTGTTCACCACAGCACCTGTCTATCTTATATATCTGGCTTTCATGTAAGAGTCCAGTTAATGAAAAGCATCCTACAGCTTAAAAAAAAAAAAAAAAAAAAAGGCAAAAATTAAAAAATTTAACTCATAAAGAACAGTTACATTTCACATGTTACTTCATTTAATTGTTCCCAACAGCCCTGTGAGAAAACTGAGGCTAAAGGGGTTTACGATCAGACTCCACAACCCATTCTCTAACGTAACCATCCCATGCTCACCCACCATCTATGTGGGCTCTCGGGGAAGGGACGTCACCACCTACAACAGTCCACTCCATAGCTGGATGGCACAGACCATTAAAACAAGTTCTACCTTAAACAAAAGGCCCAGGGAAGGGGGGGCTGCTGGGGATTCTAAAAGAGACTCAGAAAGGAGCATCAACTAAAGGCAACGTGTGGACCTTATGAAAATCCTGATTTGAACAAACCATCTATAAAGAGGCAGTTCTGCAACAAGGAAAACTGAGTATCAACTGGATATGAGATGACATTAAGAAATTATTAATATTGTTGGTTGTTGGGATAGGAAGGGTGGGAGGGAGAGGCAAGAGGCAGGGGATATGGGGATATATGTATAGCTGATTCACTTTGTTATACAGCAGAAACTAACACAACATTGTAAAGCAATTATATTCCAATAAAGATGTTAAAAAAAAAAGATTGTTGGGTGTAAAACTGGTCTTCTGGTTATATTTTTTTTCTAAAGGCCTTATCTCTTAGAGATACCTCCTCAAGTATTTATGGAGGAAGTGATAGGCTGTCTGGGATTTGTTTCAAAATATTACAGAAAATGGGACTTTCCTGGTGGTGCAGTGGTTAAGAATCTGCCTGCTAATGCAGGGGACATGGGTTCGAGCTGTGGTCCAGGAAAATCCCACATGCCACAGAGCAACTAAGCCCGTGCGCCACAACTACTGAGCCTGCGCTCTACAGCCCGCGAGCCACAACTCCTGAGCCTGCGTGTCACAACTGCTGAAGCCTGTGTGCCTAGAGCCCGTGCTCCGCAACAAGAGAAGCCACGGCAATGAGAAGCCCGTGCACCGCAATGAAGACTAGGTCCCGCTTGCCACGACTAGAGAAAGCTCGTGCAGCAACGAAGACCCAACGCAGCCAAAAATAAACAAATAACTAAAAAAAAAAAATTACAGAAAACAGAAGTTATTAGGAGAGCTGGGTATTCATTATATTATCCTCTCCATCTCTGCATATGTTTAAATTTTTTATAATATATAGTATAAAATTAAGGCAGGGAGGAAGGAAGAAAGGTTCTTCCTTATCTTTTTTTAAATATATATATTTATTTATTTATTATTTATTTTTGGCTGCGTAGGGTCTTTGTTGCTGCGCGCGGCTTTCTCTAGTTGCAGCGAGCGGGGGCTACTCTCGTGGTGCGTGGGCTTCTCACTGCGGTGGCCTCTCCTGTTGCGGAGCACAGGCTCTAGGCGCGCGGGCTTCGGTAGTTGTGGCTCGCGGGCTCTAGAGCGCAGGCTCGGTAGTGGTGGTGCATGGGCTTAGCTGCTCCGCGGCAGGTGGGAATTTCCCAGACTAGGGCTCGAACCCGTGTCCCCTGCAGTGGCAGGCGGATTCTTAACCACTGCGCCACCAGGGAAGGCCTCTTCCTTATCTTGAGCTCAATTCTACCTCCCAGTATCTTCTACCAGTCGTCTCTCTGGGGTCAGAAAGAATCAGGTCTCATCACCTGCCCACGTCCATCAGAAAACAAGCATCCAAGCCCCTCTAAAGTCTCCTTTCCTTTAAAATAACTCTTCCCGAGGTCCTTTTGGAGCGGAACTCCTCGTAGCTCATGGCAGTGCCCTCCTTAATGGCAGGCTCCAGGACCAGAAAACTGTGAAAGTGTGTTCTGAGCAGCCTCAGGAATGTGGGCTTCCTGGTCCATGCCCACTCTCGACTCCCCCTTGAGCATCTCTCTGTACCCTGTGACACCTCCTGATCCCAAGGGCAAGGAGATTGGCTCTCTACTCAAGGGCAGGCTACCCCCAAGAGCAGAAGCAGCAGCAACAGCTTGCCCTCGCCTCACATAAATCACCTCGATCCTCACCAAAGCCCTAGGAGGAGAATATTAGCCCTTTTATAGATAACGAAAAAGAAAACCCAGAGAGGTTAAGTGCCTTGTTACAGTCACATAGACTAAGATTAAAGAGCCAAGATTTAAACTTGTGGGGGTCCCCAAGTCTGGGTTCATGACACTCAGCTCTCTGTGTCCTTACTCCTGGGCTCCAAACACACCAGTGATGCTCAGGCCACCCAGGTCATTCATCTGTATCACCTATCTTCCCAGAAATAACTTATCACTCTCCAGGCCATCTTCTAGCTCTCCAGCCCAACAACTCCCCAGGGCTCAGAAAAGGTCTGCCCAAGAGCTAACCTGTCCTGGACACGCAGTCACCAAACCCCTGAACAGGTCTCTATACATCCTTCCAAGGTGCCCCTGGAAACCCCAACTATGGACCAAAGCCCAGCTCTAGAGAAGACCACAAGAGGTTTAACCATCTCAAAGAATAACCATCACGAACAAGACTTCATTCTTGTTAAGCCACACTGGGGAAACTGAGGCCCAGAGAGGCCAAACATCTTGTGCAAGATCACGCACCGAAAAAATCTACTGGTCCCAGAATCCACTACACATCTGAATTGTCAACATATCCAAAAAAATCTACTAGCCCCAGAATCACATATGCCCATTTCAGCTGGTATCAGAATTCAAAAGAATGGGAACGTTTAACGTTTTGGTTCCTTGAATGAAAGAGCTGGGGGAAAATTCGAAAAAGGATGGTATACATTGATGTTCCAGTTCCCTGCACTAATGCTGAAGTTTTCCAAGAGTGCACCTCTCAGAACACTAATGTTGCAAGATGCTCAGTGAAAAAGGGTTTTGTGGTCAAATCAGTTTGGGAAACGCTGCATAGTGAACCCCTCCAGTAAAGTCCCAAAGCACACTGGCTTACTGGTGCTTGAGAGGCTCCCAGTAAAGGAGCCTGTGTGACCTGCTCAAACCAACACTGCTCAAATGTACTTGACCAGAGAACCTTTTTACAAATAACACCATTGACATCCCACCAAACTACTGTTTAGAAGATATTTCCTTGGGAAATGCTGATCTAGGTTTTGCTAAAGAAAATCTTGATAGCCAGTTAACCCTGGATTCAAGTCTATGTAACCAAACCAACCCTGAATGGGGTAAGGAGCAAGTGTCTACAAAGCGGAAATAACTAACATACTTGGAGGCCTTTGGGGATGGAGATACTAGTACTACTGCAAACATGAAGAAAATGTGTGAACACCCCCTGGCTGCCAGATATGAATGCTGCTGGGATTCTATGGTCAACAACTTCTGCCCTCAAAAGAGTCACAGATGACTACTGAAACTAAAATCTTTATTTCTGGTCCAAAGGAATTGTGCTAAGGCTTTCCAAAATGAGTCTGGGGGAAAAATATACAACTTTTAGAAGAAAACAATAAAATGTTGAACTAGGACTCCAGCCAGGCCACTCACCCCTGAGTCAAGGTGCTGTGGACAGTAGGGATTCCCTTAATTAAAACTCAAAGCAAACAGTATGGAAATTCCTCAAAAAATAAACACAGAATTACCACATGATCCATAATTCTACTCCTGGATATATAATCAAAAGAACTGAAAGTAGGGCCTCAAAGAGATATTTCTGCACCAATGTTCATAGCAGTTTTATTCACAATAGCCAGGAGATGAAAGGAACCCAAAAGTACACCGGTGGATGAGTGGATAAACAAAATGTGGTACATACATACACTGGAATATTATTCAGCCTTAAAAAGGAAAGAAATCCTGTCACATGCCGCAACACGGATAAACCTTGAGGACATTACCCTAAGTGAAATAAGTCAGTCACAAGAAGACAACTACTCTGTGATTGCACTTATACGGGACATCTAAAGTAAACAAATTCATAGAAACAGAAAGGAGAATGGTGGTTCCCAGAGGTGGGGGAGGGAGGAATGAGGAGTTATTGTTTAATGGAGACAGAGTTTTGGTTTTGCAAGATGAAAAAGCTCTGGAGACCTCTTACACAACAATGTGAATATACTTAGCACTACTAAACTGTACAGTTAAAATGGTTAAGATGGTGAATTTTATATTTTGTGTTCTTTACTACAATTAAAAATTTTTAAATAAAGGAAGGAAATTTTGACACATGTTATATAACATGGATGAACCATAAAGACATTATGCCGAGTGAAGACAAGCCAGTCACAAAATAACAAATACTATATGACTCCATTTTTATATGCGATACCTAGAGCAGTCAAATTCACAGAGACAGAAAGTAGAATGGTGGTTGCTAGGGGCTAGGGGGAGGGGAGAATGGAGAGTTATTGTTTAATTGGTAGAGTTTCAGGTTTGAAAGATGAAAAAGTTCTAGAGGGACTTCCCTGGTGGTCCAGTGGTTAAGAATCCGCCTGCCAGTGCAGGGGACACGGGTTCGATCCCTGGTCCGGGAAGATCCCACATGCCACAGAACAACTAAGCCCATGTGCGCCACAACTACCGAGCCTGAGCTCTAGAGCCTGCGAGCCACAACTACTGAAGCCCGTGCGCTCTGGGCTCTGTGCTCCCCAACAGTAGAGGCCACCGCAATGAGAAGCCCGCGCACTGCAACGAAGAGCAGCCCCTGCTCACCGCAACTAGAGAAAGCCCGAGGGCAGCAACGAAGACCCAGCGTAGCCAAAAAAAAAAGAAAAAGTTCTAGAGATGGATAGTAGGGACGGTTGCACAACAATGTGAATGTACTTAATACCACTGAACTGTCCACTTAAAAATAAATACAACAGTAATTTTATGTTATGCATATTTTACCACAACTAAAAAAATAGAAAAATATGGTTCAAATGGTAAATGTTATGCTATGTATATTTTACCACGGTATTAAAAAAACCAGCATCAAGGTCAACAGTCACCTCACAATTACCCACCAAGGGTTTAGAACTGGACGGCCAACATGGAACACTCCAAACATCTGTTTAATTTAAAATATTTCTGTAGCACTTTCGTGGAACTCTGTCTCAAAAAGATCAACAGACACACAATTCAGAGATATGCAATCTGCCCCAGGGAAAAGGTGAAAAAAAATGCAATATCTCCCCAACTCAATCCAATTTAAAATTCTTCTCTGCTGAACATGTTCGGCATCCCTACTGCACAGACTGATAGGGAGTTCAGTCCTCTTGCTTTATGCCCACTATTTCCGTGGCTCACATCTTCCCAAGGTTACAGGAAATTAATAAAGAACCCCCTTGAAATGGCCTGCAGAATGTACAGGTGGTTGGAATGAGGTGGAACAAAAAATTAAGACAACTCCTACGTTGCTCTCTTTTTCAGGAAATAGAAAGCCAGAGTACGAAAATCACTTAACACTAACACTAAATCAAAAATTAGTAATCATGACTTCCCTGGTGGCGCAGTGGTTAAGAATCCGCCTACCAATGCAGGGGACACGGGTTCGAGCCCTGCTCTGGGAAGATCCCACAGGCCGCAGAGCAACTAAACCCGTGTGCCACAACTACTGAGCCTGCACTCTAGAGCCCACGAACCACAACTACTGAGCCCGTGCGCCTAGAGCCCATGCTCCGCAACAAGAGAAGCCACCGCAATGAGAAGCCCGTGCACCGCAACAAAGAGTAGCCCCCGCTCGCCGCAACTAGAGAAAGCCCACACGTAGCAACGAAGACCCAACGCAGCCCAAAATAAATTAGTTAATTCTTTTTAAAAAATAGTAATCATGGTAGAGACCTGGAAGAAACGTCTTAGAAATCTACTCCAACCCCATCACCAAGCTTCCTTGGACCTAAGGCCACCCTGCAAGTACTGAGAACCCTACAGGACTGAGGAAGTCCTCAGTCAACACTGAACTTCTTCCA
The DNA here is from genome assembly GCF_008692025.1 of Phocoena sinus. Classification (NCBI taxonomy): domain Eukaryota; kingdom Metazoa; phylum Chordata; class Mammalia; order Artiodactyla; family Phocoenidae; genus Phocoena; species Phocoena sinus. The sequence continues at coordinate 29,441,787 of NC_045778.1, forward strand.
GCTTTACTTCTTCCAGCCTTCTACGTGGAAAAAAACAAGCCCCAGGTAGTTAAGAGGCTCATCCAAGGTCAAGATGTTGTACAGTTAGGAGCAGATCCCCATCCAAAACTCTTTCGAGGACACCAAGCTGACTTTCAAATTCTAAGTGCAAAAAGCGAAGGGCTCTCCAATCCTACACAGGCAGTGTGGTCGCTCCGCATGGCTCCTGGCAGCCAGTCCCACAATGCTGGTACCTGAGGGGTGACCATGGAGACTTCAGACACCAATGTCACACCACCTGCTTCCATCACAGACATGCTGTGGGTGGGGACATCCGTGAGTGCCGCTGGAACTCACCCTAGCCTTCCTGCACTCCCACAGCCTTCTGTCACTGTGAAGTCACCACTTAAGAATCTGCACTTATTTCTGAAGAGAATCTGGACTTATGCAGGGACACATCACTCATTCGCCACACAGCTGACTACTCATCCATCCAACAGAAATTTACTGAACGCCCATGTTGGGGCAGGCTCTATTCTAGGCATCGGGAATACAACAGCGAATTTGGCTCATGGAGACTACATTCTACTCTTGATGACCCACAGCCACAGTAAAAGCAACCCTGACATCTGTTCAGCACAGTTTACCAGGAGCTCTCCCGTAACCCTCAGATCAGGAGGATCCCAGGCTTCTGGTCCTAAGGCTGGCTCCAGGCTGCATTACCCACCACACTAATAAATGCTCCTTTTCTCCCACCATGCATTGTCAAATAGCACAGTGAAGTAGTTACTGTTTTCATTATTTTGTAGAGAGGGAGATAAGTTCAGAAAGGTTAAATGCCTTGCTCAAGGTCTAAAACCTAGTGAAATCTGACAACCTCCAACCACCCCCCTCCAGCAATGACCTCATCTGCTAATTGCATCATCACACAAAGATGAGACCACATCCTGGACATTCACCTGCTGCTTTACCTGCACGACATCCTTTCTGCTCTTCTTTTTTTGGAGAACTGCTTCTCCCCATTCTAAAGAACCACATGGTACTGGTACGAGCTGCCAATCACCCGACCCTATTGGTTGGGTCCACTGCTGGGCCAATCTTAGTCCTTTAGCCCCAGCCACGGTGACTGGGTCTCACACGGACATGTGACCCTAGTCAGGCCAATCAGAATCCTCCCGTGAGATTCTTCTGCCTGGTTTACTGGATACGGCTCCCTTTATTCTCTGGTCAGGGGCTGTGGAGATGAAGCCAAGAGGGGCCTGAGGTCATGTTCCAGGCCCACGGGAAAAGCCCGCGGCATTCAGGATCAATCATCCCAAGGCCAGTTACTCCAATTCATCCCAAGGTTTTGGAATATTATACAATAAATTTCTCTTTTCTGACTAATACAGTTTGAGCTAAGTATCTGTCACCTGCAATACGGGTGCCTGAACAAATACACAGAGGGATAAACAAAATCTGCCTTTCTCTCAGAAACCTCTTTTCAACCATCACTTTCAAGTTCCTCCACTACTTCCTTCTCAACACAATTAACAGAACCAAAAGAAAAACCACAATGGCTGGAGCTTTTACTTATGACCATCAAGGACAGAGTGGATGAAGAAAAGGTGGCTGGTACCTGAGGAGAGTGGGGAGAGAACAAAAGGCCCAGGTAACCTCTAATGAATAATAGATAATCCACACCTGACAATCAGCAGCCAACTGCACTCATCCCACTGGAAACGCCTGGGGTTATTCTTTTTTAAAAATTCCTCCAGCTTTAACTTCTGACAAGTTCAGCCCCAGGTGGTGTATAAACCCCTTGCTCCGCCTAGCCATCATGGTCCTTCAGATTACCTCTGCATCTCCACCCACCCAGAGCCAATGCCCTGCTCACTCAGGCTGGTCTAATTTCTGCAACCTGAAAACACACTGCTCCTCTCATAGCTAGGAGTTTGTTCTTGCGTCTCCCACCCAGAACATCCTCCTTTTCCTCTGCACACGCAGAGTACCCCTTCAACACCCAGCTCAAGCCCCAGTCCCTCCTCGAAGCCTTCCTTGGCTTCTCCAGCAAACACTACTGTCTCCATCCTCTTAACTGTAGCGAAGCCAAGTCAGCCAGCTCTCCAGGAAACTAAAGAGGAGGCACGGAGGGGACGAGGAGGAGAAATTCAGCTCTGAGCACACAGTAGAGAGTGCCACCAGCAGTCACCATGTTCTGCCACTTCTGCTCCACGAGAGAGGCCTGTTGTGAAAACAGTTTGGGGAGCCCTCCACACTTAGATGGTAATTAGAGCCACTAGGGGTGGATGAGAGTATTTGCGGAAAGCATGTAGTAGAGCTTCAAAAGGAGGAAAAAGCCTGTTTGTATTTGTATCACTCAATTGATCTGTCTCATAATGTCACTCTCCTGAGTGTCCCATTCCCCCAACTAGGCAGCAAGCTGCAGGCTGGAATTACATCCTATGCACCCCGGCCCCACGTGCACCAAGAACAGGACCAGGCACCTCAGTCCTCCCCAATCTCATTTTGCCTCCCAGTGGCTGAGACAGGCCATGCAGCACCCCCAGCCCCATCTCACAGATGAGGACGCTGAGGCTCAGCGCCAGGAAGGGGCCCCTCACTCCAGGGACAGGCGGTTGAGGAGCTGCAAGTGAGAAAACCCAGATGTCAGCAACTGAATCAAAGAGAAAAAACAAAGGACCTCGTGGGTTCCGAGTGAACAAACAAGATCCTGGTACTACCATGGAAGAAACTCGAGAGACCTGAGCCAGTCAGAGGAGAACAGTTCTCTCCTCTCTCTACCACCAGTGGGGACAAAGCGGCTCACTCCTTCCCTACAGATGCTTGTATTGGGACAAGGAAAGGCTACAAAATTCCAGAGTTCCCCAATGCAGGAAACGGCCTAAAACTGTAATGGGAGGGCCAAACCAGGTAAGAGGAAAAACCACCCCCAACATGGAATCAGGAGCACTGCAATTCACCTGACTCCAGCTCCTTTCTGCCCTGCAGCTCCTGGCCTGTCCTCAGACCTCACAGATGGCGGGAATGGAACCCAGCGTCACGCAGAAAAGGCACGAGGTGCCACAGAACTAAGTGAGATATTCAAGTATGCAATAAGATAGAAAGGCTCAATAGCAATGTACTATCAATTCTGGTAGAGAAGTCCCCCTGCCCCCAGAATAAAACAACTGTGTCTTCTTACTCACCTTCATACCCCAGGCCTGAGCACGGTGAGTTGTAAACGTCCGGGGCTCTAACTGAGCCTGAGCAGAACAGATGAGCTTGGTTTGCTTACTGCCCCGTACCACCTAGGCCAGTTTCCTCCCCATTCCAGGCCCCATGTGGGGAGCGGCCAGACATCATCTGCGTGCAGCACAAACTCCCACAGCACACAAGTGCCAGCCATGGGACGGGCATTCTAGACCAGGGGCCCACACGGGATGTGGGATCCATCAAAGAAGCCCCTAACTGGGTGATGGCAGCACCTCCGATGTAGAAACAGTGACAAAGGGGCCTCCCCTTGAGACTACGGATCCTTAGGAAGCCAACCGGTTCCTCTCTGGGGCTCCCACAAGATGCTTGCACTAAGGCTGACTTACAGGCAGAGGTGTGCACCTGTGTGCGGAGTGGAACCTGCTGGGAGAGCAAAGACCAGGACACAGGGCTGAGTTTCCCTGACTTCGGCTCCTCGGGGATGAAACGGGTGCTTCCATTCCTTCAACCTGAGCAGTCCTTTTAGTCACTGAGCTTTGTGCCATAAAAGGGGCTCCCTGGCTAACAGAAAAAAAGCTGGCAACCACTGCACAGTAATTCATCCTTTAAAAGATCCCAACGCTCTGTGGTTCCCTTGCACACCGTGTCACCCCCTCATCCCCAGAAGCTGTACATGGCATCTTGCCAGACCAAATGCTATCCTACTTTTTTCCTAAAGTATTAACTAAAATGAACTTAACTTCCCTTGGAAACCTACACAGCTCTGCATTGTGGTAAAACTAGGGTTTGAAATCCTGCCCTTGAGGATAAAATCCAAACCCTATTTCATCTTTTCCTTAGATGTCAGGACCAGCTTCCAGAACTTCAGCTCTGTGAGGCCCCACCTTCTCTACCAAGCATGGAAAAGGGAGGGACCTAATTAATGGCAATTCATCTATCTATTCCAGAGATTAAAGCTAGCGCTGATTCAAACACATCCCATTGAAGACTTAAGTTTGCACTCAACTTCTGCGCTTCCTTGATCAACCTCCTCCTTCAAGCACAGAGAGCTAGGTAGACAAAAAGGCAACTAAGAAGAAAAAAAAGTTACCCCGAAGAGATTTCCCTCTGACCTTATCCTCAAGGCCACATCTGACAGCTCTTAGCATCATCCCAGGAGAGGACTGGGCTGCCCAGCAACTCAGACACGATCATAACTGGGGGACAGCGTAGGTCTGAGGAACAGAAATGCTGAAGAGTCAGAAACCCAAAGTGGAGACAGAAGGCCCATCAATGAAATGATATGCTGTGTGGCCAGCAGCTTAGTCTCTCTGTATGCCAGTTGCCTTCACTACCAAAAAAAGGTGGCCAATATCCAATGGAGCTGTTACCAGGAAGAGCTTATAAAATCATCTCCTTAATAAGTGAGGCTTTTAACGGCCCAATAAACACGTTTCATCAGCCTGTAGCCTACAAGTTGTTAAAGGCAGTTCATCAGCCCTCTCTGTTCACTTTTAAAACACGGACAAGACATAGAAAAGCAGCACTTGTTGCTTCCTGGTTCCAAATGGGTTAAATAAAACAATGGGTCATAATTGAAAACTCCTGGTGCCCAATACTTTGAGCAATTTAACCACTCCAAGCTGGAGTTTTCTCTCTGGCAAAGTAGGAATAATAGCGCAGAGAGTGGTAAACGAACGTGATACAGCAGAGTGCCTGCCACGACAGTAGGTGCCCAATAAATGCTGGCTCTTCCTTCCTCAGTCCTATGCCTTCTTCTTCAGCTTCCTTGTCTAAAAGCCTGGCTTTCCACACTCCCCAACCAGGCCACACCAAGCCTACCACTTGCCACAAACTCCCAGCAGTAACCCCCCCCACACACACACACACGAATACTCACAAATCCATCACCAACACCCAAGGGAACCCGTCACCAGCCTTCCCTCCTCAGGCAGCTCGGCACCCTTAGGGAGGGAACTGAGCCCCAGCAGCTACTACCAGGATTTTCCCATGGTGCAATGCAACTTCCCCAACTTTTCCCGGCCCACAGTTTCCAAAGAAACCTAGCAGGCATTGTGCATAATCAACCACAAGCCTGGGCGAACAAACAGACTGAGCTTTGGGCAGAGGGAGCTGAGAAAATCAAAAAGTGAAAAGGCACCAGTGGTCCTGAAACGGGGTGCCAGGGACCAAAATTCAGAAGTACCGGCCCTGAGCCCAGGTTCTGTTCTTCTAGACCTTATCACTGATTGAAGGCTAGCAGAGGCTCTCAAAGGACTGGTGGATGGTTAAGAGTCTTAGAAAAGGGACTGACGAACATCCCTCCGAGATCGCCCCGCGGCTAGACCTGGCGGTCTCGGGAGGGCCCCGCTGCCGCGGTACCTGGAGGATCAAGGCCTGCAGTGCGGGGCATTGTTCACAGCAAGGGTGGGATTGGGGGAGGAGGTGTGAAGTGGGGGTCCGCGCATCGGGCCCTCCCCAGGCAGGCTGAAGGAAGGAAAGTTCTCCTCGCGGCAGGCGCCAGGTAGATGAATGGCCCTCGCGACTTCCCCCTCGGAGAACCGGAGAGAGAAGTCGTGGAAGGCGGATCCGAGAGGCCGGGTGGGGGTCTCACACTCACCGGCGCCCTCGGCGGGCTGCGGCGGCCCGACGACGCCGTTCAGGTAGAGAATGGGCAGCAGGTGAGGCTGCGTCTTCTCCAGCGCCGCCCGCAGGTCCTGGAAGTGGTCCCGCTCCTTGGCCAGGAGCAGCTTGAGCAGCAGCTCCGCCTTAGCGCCTCCCGCCTCCTCGTCCAGCTGCCGCCGCTCGCCGGGGCTCAGCGCTCCTGCGGCCTCGAGCAGCCCGAGCACCGCCTCCACCTCTGTCATGGCCTGGGCCAGGCTCTGCTGACACTGGGCGAGCAGCTCCCGGCGCTGGGGCTCCATGGTGGCGGCCGCCCCGCCCCGCCGGACGGCTACCGGACTCCCGGAGGCCGGCGGGCGCGCAGGCGGGCGGGCAGGCAGGCGGGTGGCGACGGGCCCCGGGCGCCTCGGGGCGGAGAGCGGTGGCGGCAGCCCTAGAGCGCCGGGGGCCGCGAGGCCGCGGGGGCCATGGGCCGGGGCCTGGGCGGGCTGGGGGCCCGGGCGGCGAGCGGCGCTCAGCAGCGGCCGCCTCCCGGGCTCAGTAGCGCAGCCATGTTGGCTGCGGCGGCGGCGGGACTGGAAGAAGAGGAGGAGGAGGAGACGGAGGAGGAGAAGGAGGAGGCGGAGGTGGGGACGGCGGCCGGGGCGCGCCCCGAGGCCCGGCTCCAGCCGGGCATGCTCCCCCTCCCCTCCCCCTCGGCGCGCGCCGCTCCCCCGCCCGCCCCGCGAGAAAACTCTCCCCGAAACGCCGGCCCCGGCGCCGCCCCCCGAACACGATTACAACTCGGAAAGGAAAGTGGCCCGGCCGTCTTCGCCAGGCCCCCCGACGGCTCGGGAGCCGCCTCGCCCCGGCTCGGCTCACTGGGGCCCCGCGGCCGCCGCCAGCTCCGCCTTGCCCGCGCCCCGGTGTCGCCGCCGCCGGTCTGTCCCTCCGCCCTCCTCTCTCTCCCCTCCCTTCCCCCCGGCCGGCCTTTCAAGCGCCCGGGCGGCCGGCCCCGAGGGGATGGGCGAAGGGGAGGGGTCCCCACCTCCCCGCCCCGGGCCCGCCTCGGAGGCGGGGACATCGCGCGCGCTGGCTCTCCGGGTCTCCGAGGCCCAGGCGGAACCGGCGGTGGGGGATTCGGAGTCAGGGGCCTCGCGGGAAGCAGCCCACACCCCAGCACCCTCGGCCAGGCACACGGCCAGACCCCGAGCTATTGGAGACCCTCTCAAACAAAACCCTGCCCCGCCCCCATCCAGGGTCTTCTAATCTGAGAACTCCAAAATCAGGCCTGGAGACAATAGAGAGGACGTCCCCTAAACTTGGCCATCTCCAAATTTAGACCTCCCCCAAATCTGAGATTTCCCCACTCCAAGGAGCTATTATATAGAAAATGTCCCAGTATAATCCCGAGACTCGATTAATCAGGATCTTTCCCCTCACCCCCATTTTAGATGGGTTGGTTCCCAGTGTCTAAAGAGGCTTGGATGTTGGGGAGAGGGGGAGGGGATGTGTTACTGGCGGAGGAAGAGAGCCAGTGGGGTCTGCAGTGGAGCCAGTTCATCTTTTTGGCAAGAGAAATGCTCTCCTCCCTAGATGTCATCCCAGATTCTAGTCTCAGGAGAAGGTAAATCAATGGGCTTGCTCCCCTGATACCCTCAGTGAGGATCTACAGTTGGGCTCCAAGTCCAAGAATGCCTCCTGCCTTCCATTGTAGCCCTTTGTGGACACATAACCACTTACCTCCTGACTGCAGGAGGAGGTCCTTAAAAGCTGGAATCCCAGCTGATGACTCCCAATAACCCCACCTCGCCAGTGTGGAGTGGAAATCCCAAGGCCATTGCAAATGTCTGTGTCCCATTGAATGATGCTCAGTTACAAACACTGGGGACCACAGGTGCTTTTTCTGCTGTCACTCCCACCCCACAACTTCCAGTCCTCCCCCCAAAGCAGTTTTCTTGGAGTCTGCTTCTGTAAGGGGAGGAGTCTTTTTTTTATTTAGTGGAAACAAACTCTATATATAGTGGTTAGAACAAAAGTAGCAGTTTGCACTTCAGTTTGGATTTCCCTTTAAATAGCTACACAATGTGGGAACAAATCAATTACCCTGGCTGTTCTCAGTTTTCTCCTCAGGAAAATAGGGTGGGGAGAGTGTATTCCACCAGGGGTTATGAATAAGCTCGAGGGTGTCAGTGAAGCTTTTGAAATTATCTGCACTTTTCTGTAGACATGTATGTATTTTTCTGGGATGGAAGTCCATAGCTTTAGTCAAATTCTTTAAGGCCTCCATGACCCAAAATGGACTCCAAAATGGTGGAACTCAACTTTTTTCAGAGATCTCCCTGCTTAGGTAGTCTGGGCTTCTATGGCTGAGTGAGGTTCTAGGGGAGGGGAAGGCTGGCTATTGCACAGGGCCAGGGGTCTAGATAGGCTCCCTTGCTGTCCCTCCCAGTCCTGCCCCTGAGAGATGGTTCCCCCTTCTGGCCACCTGTTCCCCTACATCCTAAATCACCTACAAAAGCATCCACTCTTCAGTACGCACTTGGACCTCTGTTCTTAACTGGATTCACTAGAAATCTAGGGGTGGGAGGAAGGTGGAACGGAAGAGAAGTTGGAGACTAATTTGGTTTGTAGTTAGAACAAATTGTGACTAACTCCTAGGTCCAAATGGTGCCTGAGATAGGAGAGGGCAGGAGGAACGCGGCATCTCCCAGTGACCCCTAAAAGAGTGTTGGGGAGCATGGATGTTTTGCCCAGGGAAGCCTTCCTGGGAAGCAGTGAGGAAGTCCATTTGCTAAGAGTGCTTTCTCTCAGGGGCTGCACATTGATAGATGACTACTTTCAGCAAACCCTTTATTGGAAACTCTGGGGTTTTATGCAAAACATAAATTCTGGAGGAAATTGTTTACTTTATAAACATATTCGACCTTAAGTGCCCTTTAGCCAGTGACCTTGATATGACCTTGTGTTTCTGTACCATTTTATATCCTTCAGGGCACCTTTTCTCATACTATCTCCTTTGTGCCCTGTTCTACGTTGAATTGTGTCCCTGCCAAAAGATACGTTCAAGCCCTGACTCCCAGCACCTGTGAACGTGACCTGATTTGGAAATAAGTTCTTTGCAGATGCAATCAAATTAAAACAAGGTCATATTGGATTAGGTGGGCCCTAATCCAACATCTGGTGTTCTTACAAAAGAGGGGAATTTGGACACAGACACACACACAGGGGAGACTACCATGTGAAGACAGGCACAGAAGTTGGAATGATGCATCTACAAGCCAGGAAACGCCAAGGACTGCCAGCAACCTCCAGAAGCTGGGGAAAGAGGCCTGGAAGAGACTCTCCCTCAGAGCCTCCCAGAAGGAACCAATTCTGCCAACACCCTAATTTCTGACTTCCAGCCTCCAGAACTGTGAGCTAGTAGGTTTCTGTCATTTTAAGCTGCCCCAGTTTGTGGTAATTTGTTATGGCAGCCCCAGGAAACTAATACAGTCTCATCACAATGGACAAAGACGGGTGTCCCCATTTTACAAATCACCCTGTCACCTCACTCTTCTACTGCCTAAGAATTTCTCTGTAGATTTATATACCCTTCCTCCTTCTGATCTTAGAGAAAGAGCACCTCTCCACCTTCAGAACAGCCCTCCGTCCTATGGATAGAATCTTTGCACACATGGCCTCCTTCCCCTTTGCCAAAAAACAGGCCTGCATCTCCCCATTCTCAAAGGCCCCCTTTCCCTCTCTCATGTCCTCAGGAAAGAACCAGTGCCTGGCACCAGAACCTCCAGATGCGCATGGACCTCATAGCCCGTGGTTGGTGCTTTGCAATCTGCCTTCTGAAAACAACTCCCCCTAGAAAACTGCTTTCCCCTCCCTTAAACCTCCTGTTGCCAGCCCAAGGCCTTTCCCTCACACCTCCTCCAGCGTCTTCCACCCTGCTCTGCTTCACCCCACCCTGAGAACATCTTCTCTCTCCCCCACCGGCTCCTTCCTCTCCACAGTGGCTCTTCACCCCTCTTCTCCACCCACACTCCCTCCCTTTTAAAGGGTAATCACTTTGGAGCAGGACAGACATGAGCTCAGATCCCAATGCTGACACTCACTCCCTAGGTATCCCTGGGCTAGTTACTTAACTATTCTGAGCCTCCATTTCTGCATCTCAACACTGGGAATAAACATCACCCTTTGGTGGGGTTACTAGGAGGATTCAGTGACAGGATTTATACAAAGCCCTCGCTCAATGCCCAGTATGTGGCAGGCATATAAACCTCGTAATGTAGTGCTTGAGCAACTGCTGCAGTCAGAATGCCTCATTTAAATAACAGCTTTGCCCCTTATCAGCTGGGTAACGTTGGGTAAACCTTTCTGTGTCTGTTTCCTTGTCTGTAAAATAGGGATATTATCATCAAGAATAATATCAGAGGAGTTAGTGCTCTATCAATGGCAGGTGTCACTGTTCTTTTGGCTTCCACTGTCTCATCCATCTGAGAGGAAAGACTCCCCGTAGCATGTAGCAACTGGTTTTCGACAGATGTTTCTAGGCTCCTGAAAGAATGGTGCGGGCTCCAGCTGAAAGACTTCTATTTCACTTGTATTCAGACGACAGGTAAGGGCAGGGGCCCCTTCTATGTTGTTCTCTGCTGTATTCCCTTCCCACAACGCCTGGCATGTGGTAGGTGCTCAACAGATACTGTTTAATTAAGAAGCAAACATAATGAATGAATGAATGAACAAAAGAGTTTTGCACTGAAGCCCTACTTCACAAAAATATCTGCTAAAAATGGAAAGATGGGGAACGAGAGCATCTGAAAAAGGACCAGCATCAGAAGCAACGTGAGAGAGGTTCACACCTGCACGTGGGGGACAGGCTGGGAGCTCCAGGCAAAGCCTCTACCCCTGGGGGGCTAAGCAGCAGGACCCCCACCCTTTCCTGCCTTGCCCTGCCCTGCTACAAGCTTGGCCCACCAGACCCAACTGAAGATGCCTCTGCTCAGAAATACTTTCCCCAGCTTAGTGTAGCCTTGAGGGAGGTCATGGCCCCCTCCCAGTTTCTGCAAGCACAATCCTGCCGGAAGCCTTAACCCTTTGATACAGAGCCCATTCTTCACATTTCAACTTCACATTTCAACTACCTGCTTTAGGAAGCCAGACATGCCTTCCTGACCTCCTCTCAAAAGGGCTAGATACCTCTGCTCCTAGCTATCACTGCAACGTTTTACCTCCCCTTTATTAACATTTATCAGTGTGTATTCCTACAGTTGCCAGTTTACTTCTCTCTATCCCTTTGGTACACAGAATGCACCCTCGCAAGGATGTCCATGCCCTAGTCCCCAGAAGCTCTGAATATGAAATGTGTTATGTTACACGGCTAAAGGGACTGCGCAGATGTGATTAGAGTTACAGACTTTGAAATGGGGATCGCCGCCTAGATTATCCAGGTGGGCCCAATCTAATCACACAAACGGTTCAAAGCAGAGGATTTTCTCAGCCTGGAGGCAATAGAAGGGGAAGTTGGAGAGATATCCAAGCACAAGAAGGATTTGACATGCCACTGCCAGCTGAGATGTAGGAGTCCACATGCAAAGGGGGCAGAGAGAAGGTCTAAGGAGCAAAATGCAGTCCCCAGCCAACAGCTAGCAAAGTAAAAGGGACTGCAGTCCTGCAACAGCAAGGAACTGGATTCTGCCAACAATCTGAACCAGCCTGGATTCTTCCACAGCCTCCCGATTAGAGCCCAGATGGCCGACACCTTGATTTTACCCTGGCAAGACCCTGAGTGGGGAAAACCAGTCCAGCCATCTGGACCTCAGACCTACAGAGCTGTGAGATCTTAAATGCAGGTTGTTTTAAAGCTCTAAGTTTGTGGAAATGTTATTATGGCAGCAGTAGAAGACTAAAGATCCCCAAAGACTATGAGCTCTTCAGGGACAGAAACAATATCAACTGTTCATTGTTGAACCCCCAGTTCCTGCCAGAGTGCCTGCCACGTGATAGGCACCCAAAAAACCCTGTTGTATGAACCGATGGAAACCTACTCCTCCGCCAGGACTTGCTTTGGGAGTAATCATTTATGGTATCTTTGGAAAACAGAACCCAGTTCTCCATCAGCAATTGGAGGGAAAGCTTTCAAAGGAAAATACCTAGAAACTGGGCCTCCTCTGCAGGCTGAGTGAGCTGGGGCCCCAGGGGCCTCTTGACCCTGGGCTTTACGTCTTGACCCTGGGCTTTAAGCAGCAGCTGCTCCCTGGAGAAGAAACAGATCCCGGTGTCTGCTCCCCGTGTGTGGCTCCTTTGGCGGCAAACAAGATTGCCTTCAAGAGTGAGTGTGTGCACACGAGAGCTTGCGTGTGCACACATGCACAAGGGTGAGGGTGTTGTGGGCAGGAGTAGGGCTGTTTCAGCACGAGTGTGGGTGTCTGTGAGGACAAACTGCGCTAGTACCAACACTTGGATGTGTGTGAGTGGAGAAGCAAGCCTTCCTAGGATCCTTTCCCTGTTGCACCCTGGAAATTGCAAGTGGCCCAACATCCGAGATGTGACATTTAAAAGGATTTCCTTAGAGAGTTCCTTAAAAGAATGAACTGCCCCAGGATGCTGAAAATGGAAATGTTTGTGAAAATGCCACTTTTCACACAACTGTTGTGGCCTCTCCGGCTGCAGAGCACAGGCTCTGGACGCACAGGCTCAGCGGCCATGGCTCACGGGCCCAGCCGCTCCGCGGGCATGTGGGATCCTCCTGGACCGGGGCACAAACCCGCGTCGCCTGCATCGGAAGGCGGACTCTCAACCACTGCGCCACCAGGGAAGCCCATCACACAACTCTTTAGGACGCTATGACAATGAAATGAACTACACCTGTTTAGAAAAAATCGGCTTAAGCTTGGCTCTTGGTAGCTTCTCAAATAATGAAGACATTTTTCATCCAGACTGTTTTTGTTCTTAGTTCAGGAATAGCTCAGAGGCAAGTGCCCTAAGATTTTTTTTTTTTTTTTACTAAATGTATTTATTTATTTTTATTTTTGGCTGTGTTGGGTCTTCGTTGCTATATGCAGGCTTTCTCTAGTTTCCGTGAGCGGGGGCTACTCTTCGTTGCGATGCGTGGGATTCTCATTGTGGTGGCTTCTCTTGTTGCAGAGCATGGGCTCTAGGCGTGTGGGCTTTAGTAGTTGTGGCACGCGGGCTCAGTAGTTGTGACATGCGGGCTCTAGAGCACAGGCTCAGTAGTTGTGGCGCACTGGCTTAGTTGTTCCGCGGCATGTGGGGTCTTCCTGGACCAGGGATCGAACCCGTGTCCCCTGCATTGGCAGGCGGATTCTTAACCACTGTGCCACCAGGGAAGTCCCATGCCCTAAGATTTTAAAATAAGACATCTGAGAGAGGCTCATACTTAGTGATAAAGCTTGCCCAGAGTACCAGAAGAGGGCAAAATTCTGAGTGAGATCAGAGATTCAAAACATTTAAGAACCTTAGAAAGGAGCCCATCTGCTCCTGGTGCCCAGCGTTACACTCAGAACTCCCTAATGGAGCACCTCCATCTTTCTGGTCTAGACCAGAGACTGTAGTCTGAGAGGCCCAGTGTCTCTGGGGTTACTACAACCCCAGTCAAAGAGAAAACTATGACTGTTCCCCTTTTCTGAGTGCTAAGTACACACCAGGCACTATACTGAAGGCTTCTCCTGCAGTCCCCAATTCCTCTACATTACACCTATGGGCAGTGAGTACTACGATCAGCTCTGTGTTACAGACGAGGGACCTAAGGCCCCTCCTAGCCCTCCTAGCTGTGTGTGTCTGCCATCTTGCAGGAGAGAGAACCTCTAGGGTCAGAGAGTGGCTGAGAAGCCTCAGAAGAGCTTTTGACAGTGCATCAAAACCACCCCTGCCAGCATGTAAATTGGTATAACCACTATGAAAAACAGTATAGAGGGTCCTCAAAAAACTGAAAATAGAGTTTCCATATGATCCTGCAATCCCACTCCTGGGCATATACCCAGACAAAAGTATAATTCAAAAAAATACATGCACCCCTATGTTCATAGCAGCACTGTTTACAATAGCCAACACAGTAGCCTACACTGTTGGTGGGAATGTAAGTTGGTGCAGCCACTATGGAAAACAGTATGGAGGTTCCTCAGAAAAATAAAAATAGAGTTGCCATATGATCCATCAATCCTACTCCTGGGCATATACTCAGACAAAACTATAATTCAAAAAGATACATGCACCCCTATATTCATAGCAGCACTATTTACAATAGCCAAGACATGGAAACAACCTAAATGTCCATTGACAGATGAATGGATAAAGAAGATGTGGTACATATATACAATGGAATATTACTCAGCCATAAAAAAGAATGAAGTGATGCCATTTGCAGCAACATGGGTAGACCTAGCGATTATCATACTAAGTGAAGTAAGTCATAAAGAGAAAGACAAATACCATCACTCATGTATGGAACCTAAAATACAATACAGATGAACATATCTACGAAACAGAAAGAGACTCACAGACATAGAAAACAGACTTGTGGTTGCCAAGGGGAGGGAAGTTGGGAGTTTGGGATTAGCAGATGCAAACTATTATATATAGGATGGATAAACAACAAGGTCCTACTGTATAGAACAGGAAACTATATTCAATATCCTGTGATAGGGACTTCCCTAGTGGTGCAGTGGTTAGGAATCCGCCTGCCAATGCAGGGGACACGGGTTCGAGCCCTGGTCCAGGAAGATCCCACATGCTGTGGAGCGACTAAGCCCGTGCACCACAAATACTGAGCCTGCGTGTGCTCTGGAGCCCGTGAGCCACAACTACTGAGCCCATGTGCCACAATTACTGAAGCCCGCACACCTAGAGCCCATGCTCCGCAACGAGAAGCCACCGCAATGAGAAGCCTGCGCACCGCAAAGAAGAGTAGCCACTGTTCGCCACAACTAGGGAAAGCCCACGCCCAGCAACAAAGACCCAATGCAGCCAAAAATAAATAATAAATAAATAATTAAAAAAAAAAGAATCCGCGTGCCAATGCAGGGGACACGGGTTCGAACCCTGCTCCAGGAAGATTCCACATGCCGCAGAGCAACTAAGCCCATGCACCACAACTACTGAGCCTGCGCTCGAGCCCGTGAGCCACAACTACTGAAGCCACAACTACTGAAGCCAGTTCACCCAGAGCCCATGCTTCGCAACAAGAGAAGCCACCGTAATGAGAGGCCCGCTCAATGCAACGAAGAGTAGCCCCCGCTCGCTGCAACTACAGAAAGCCGGCGCGCAGCAACAAAGACCCAATACAGCCAAAAATAATTTATTTAAAAAAAAAAAAAAAGAAAACAAAACAAAAATCCTGTGATAAACCATAATGGAAAAGAACATGAAAAAGAATATATGTAACTGAATCACTTTGCTGTACAGAGGAAATTAAACACAACATAATCAACTATACTTCAATAAAATTATTTTTAAAAAAACTACCTTGCCTTCAGAGGAATGAAATCCAGCTGCTGCAGAATAAGCTAGAAATCAACAGCTGTCCTGTCTGCAGACACATGTAAATCAGATGCAAATGGACCCATGGCCCGGTAAGACTCCTGGAGGTGGTGAGAATGAACCCATGCCAGAAACAGCATGTTAGAAGGGATGGAACACTGGCCTTCAGTTTCCAGCTGGGAACCACCAGCTCTGTGCAGTTTTATGAGTTGTTCCTTGGTGGGAAAGCCCTCCATAGGCGGCCTTGTTTAGGCAGGCATAGTCACACAACGTGTTCCTGCACTGGTGGCAACAGGTCACGGCACAGGTAGCTGCTTAAGTGCAAGGCCATGGAGACCTCTGAGAGACCGAATATACAAATGGACAATGGCCAAACCATATATAAAAATAGAACTCTGACCCACAATCTGAAGCAACCAGTTTAGAAAACCAGCCAATCCGTCTGCAGAAACTAAACAACAACCCCTGTAGCAATGGGCCTCAAACAGCCAGGACTTAATAACTGACAGCTTCCCTAATTCTGCATCTAGTTACAACTTAGGACCAACTGGAGCAAGCCAAATATGCCCCCCTAACCAATCATGTAGGATGTCTACTTCTAGTTAATCCACCCCATGCCAACAGCCTCCAATCAGAGCATACCTGAAGTCTTCCCCTTTTTCCACTATAAAATTTTACCCCTTCTCTACACACCAAAAGCAAGCAATGGTGGCCGACTCACTTGTTACATCAAACTCAGAGTAGATAGCATTTGCTTATTCTCATTTGAGTTATCTTCATGTGTTTCCACAACTCCTAATTATTGAATTGCTTTGTGACTCTGTTTTCTTACTTGTAAAAATAGGATACTAATTTGGGGCATGAATCTTTTGGGAGGAAACTGCCTTAGATAGTGGGGAAGCCTCCTGATAAGGCCCCCACTCCCTGGGTCACCTCTCATCTCAATTCAGCAGCCACATAACCCACTCACCTCTTGTTCTGTGCATATGTGTGTGCATCAACACGTCCAGTTCCTTCACTGTTCTCAAGGGAAGAACCCGAAGCCCAGGTGGGAAAAGTGCCTGCTTACCCAAAGCCCTCTCCTCTGGAGGTCTCTGAGAAACCAGTCTCGGTCTTCAGTTTCTCCCCTCTGACTTCCAGACTCCAACAGCAAGCACGTGAGCCCGTTCAGGAACCCCACAGGTGTCAGCTTATACCTATGGTGAAACTGAAGCTGCCTAAAGAGGGCAAAAAGCCACCCAGTAGTGAGTTACCAGGAGCCACAGAAGCTTCCCAACTAGGGAAGGCCAGTCGTGGCCTGTACACACAGCTCTGCCCTCTGCAGGGAGTTTTTCCTCCTAGGTTTCAGGGTGCCCCACCCAGCCTCTCCAAGAGCCTGTTTTATTCCGGGAGGCCAGCTGGCTCCAGATGAATTCCTTCTTTCCTGAGGTTGGCTCCACCCGAGGCTAGCCCCACCTTCTCACCGCAAGACAAAAGCCAGAAAAACACAATAGTAATAATAGTTACCATTCTGTATGGACTGTATTAATCCTCAGAACAACCCTCTGAAGTATGTACCACAAATGGGGAAACTGAGTCACGGAGCAGTCAAATGATGTGCCCAAGGTCGCACAAGTACCAAGTACGAGAGCAGCAATGAGGGCCCAGGTCTGGAGGTAAACTCTGCACCACCTTGCTGTACTGCCTCTGAATGTTTTCAGATGGACACAGATGCTCACAGAAGAATCTTTGGGGTGTTCCAAAGTTGGGAGCAAGATTCATTTACATTTCAGAGAAATGCTGGGTTCTCTCTCATTTATTAATTTTGGCTCCATAAACATTTGTTAACCCAAGAGAAATACCAGGAGGACAGAAATGAAGACCCTGTCCACCTCAGGTCTAGCGCTTTTCTGGGAATGACGAGGCTGCCCTGCTAATCACCCCACCAATCACTTCAGGGCCTCCCAAATGAGGAAACACGTCTTACATTCAAAAGAGAGAAGAATGTACATTTCACTACGCAGTACATGTGACACCAGAGAAGTGAGTTTGATATCCAGTTTCCTGGGACCCCACCCAGAACCTGCAAGGCCAGGCCCTCCAGGGCAGAAGTGCTGAATTTTTAACCCCACCCCAGGTGAATCTCATCTGTAGTCTGAGAAACAGTGAACCCAGACCCAGGACTCTCTGAAGTCCCTTCCTAGGGGTAGTCGTCGCCACTTGTGTTGCCCGCTGACTAGCATGCCGGCCCCAGCCGACACTCCCTGAGCACCTCGCTGCTGTGCTGGGCGGGCAGAGAGCCTGCAGAGCTGCAGGCAGGCCCCTCTGGCCCTCAGATAGTCACCCCCCTCAGCTCCAGTGCTGCCACTTCTATCAGAACCCAGACCCCGAAGGCACGGGACCAAATGAGGCCACGCTGTTGGAGATTTGTCTGTCTCCCTGAAAAGTCTCCAAGCTGCGGGGAGGAAAGAAGCCGGGTTTGCTCATTTTTATTGGTTAACTCCCTCCTGTCACCCCTCCCTCCTGCTGACACTTTGGAGACTTTCAGTAATTGTCAACTGAATGAATAAATTAATGACAGAGGGAGACAGACGTGTTAACAGCTAACAGTAATTCAAGCAGAATGGAATAAGTGCTAAATGGTGGTGGAATGAGTCATTACTGCTGACGGGGAAGGAAGAGGGGGAAAGGCATTCATCCTCTCTCCCCTGCACTGTCAAAACAGAGCCTTAACTCTTCCTCCCTTCCTGTCTCTCCCGCATTCAGAAGACAGCAGAACACGCATTGTGTACAGTTTTAATAATTCCAAAGCAAACACCCGCATCGTCACCCACTCTCCAGCTCCCCAGGGTAATTATGAAATAGAACCTTGCCAGAACCCCAGGAGCCTCCTGTGTTCCCCACCATCACCCCCCGTACCGCCTCTTCCCCTCCTCCAACCTCTGTCCTGAATCTGGTGTGAACCAGTTTCTTGCTTTTCTTTATAGCTGAGCCACGAATGCATATACCACTGGACAACACATAGTCTAGAGTTACCTGGTTTTGAGTTTTCTACACCTGCGCATTTTCTTCTGTGGCGTGCTCCTTTTGTGCAACATGATTTTTTGGAGTTTTGCCTGTGCTGTTGCTTGCGGTGGTAGTTCATTCCTCCTCACTGCTATGTAGTCCATTCTATTGTATAAACACCCCCCCCCCCAGGGGCTTCCCTGGTGGCGCAGTGGTTGAGAGTCCGCCTGCCGATTCAGGGGACACGGGTTCGTGCCCCGGTACGGGAAGATCCCACACGCCGTGGAGCGGCTGGGCCCGTGAGCCATGGCCGCTGAGCCTGCGCGTCCGGAGCCTGTGCTCTGCAACGGGAGAGGACACACAGTGAGAGGCCCACGTACTGGAAAAAAAAAAAAAAAAAAAAGTAGAAACACCCCCCCTCCCCATTTACTTGGCTATTCTTGTGTTGATGGTCAGTAGGATTGTGTCCAGTCTTTGGTGATACTAACAACGCTGCTGTATGTAACTCCTACAGTACTATGGCATGCATGCGCAAATCTCTTTAATATATTTAAGAGGAATTGCTGAGTCACGGTGTATGTGATTTTTGACGTTACCAGGTGATGCCTGTTTTCTGAAATGGTTGCACCTAAGTGTAGGCATTCCCATCTGGAGCTCATTCCACTCAGTGGGCCAGGGTAGTCTCTTTAAAACAGACCTGTAACACCAGTTGAACTTCCCTGGCTTCATCAGGCTGAGAGTTTGGGGGACGCTGAAGGCAAAAAATGGTTCAGAGGCCACTGAAGGGAATAAACCCAAGGTTTATTGGCTACTATGACACTTACGATTATGCTTTGCTGTGAGTGACAGAAACCCCAAAATAACAGTGGGTTAAACAGGATAGAAGTGCATTCCTCTCCCACATAAATGAAGACCCCTAGTCAGCTAACCAGGCTGGTGTAGTGCTCCACGGTGTAGGTTCCTTCCATCGTCTTTCACTCTCCTCTGCACAGGGCTTGAGCTGCTTAAACTCCCAGACGGCTGCTTGAGTTCCAGCCATTACATCTAGATTCTAGCCAACAAAAAGGAGGAAAGGAAAAGAAAGTTTCACCCCTTTTCTTTGAACACACTTTCAGAAATTCACACAAGCCACTTCCTCTTATTTCCCAATGGCCAGACTTAATCTCATGGACACAATTAACTGCAAGTGATACTAGGAAATATATAGTCTTTATTCTTGGTGCCCATATGCCCAGCTGAAAGCTGTGGGTTCCATCATTAAGGACGAAGAGAGAATGGATTTGTAGGACAATCTCTGCCATAGACTGGCCTTGCTCAGAAGAGCACTTCTAAGCAGATCTGCCTAATTCCCTCACCACACAAACATACACACACGGACATAACCCCCAACACAAAATATTGGAGAGTAAAATACATATTTAACAAGGCCACTTTCTTAGACATTGCAAGTTATACTATCTGTTCATTTAGGAAACTGTAATGCCCACATGGTCAGTTTCAAAGTACGTTTTTTTCTCTAGTTAGAATTTTGCCATTCTCCTCTCTGGGTCCTCTCCTCCTGATTTTTTAAGGCTAGAGCTTTTCTCCCAGACGTCTCCTAATTAACTGGTACTTAAAGCCCCTTGACAAGTAAACAGTGCGTTGAAACCCAGATGGGGTGGCCTAGAAGCCCACACATCCAACCTAGGTAAGTAAGGTAAATATGTAAACTTAACTGCAAGCAAATCCATTTTTAACATCCCAGAAAATCTCTGCCTCGAAAGTCTTCCAAGGCTTCTAATGGATAGAAAAATATGACCGAACTTTTGGCTCATCCCAAATAATCGTCAGATTATTTGGCTCTTCATAATCTGACCCTGACCTACCTTTTTAGCGTTAACTTACAACCATTGTCCAACATGGCCAAAATATAATAATGGCAATAATGATGATAAGAACAATAAAAACAGTGATACTAAAGGTTACCATTAAATGAGTGTGCGTTATGTGCCAGTTACCGTTAGTCTATTGACATACATTCTCTCATTTAATCCTCACTGCACCCTTACAGTGTTGGTATTTTTGCCTTTTTACACATGAGGAAACTGAGGCTCAAAGGGAATTTCCCCGAAGTCCTAAAACTGATGTGATAACCAGAATTCTCTGGTCTGGTCAAACCCAGTATTTGAGAATACAGCTCAAATGTCCTTTCCTCCGTAACCCACCCCTCCCCACCCCAAGCAAAATGAAATGCTCCTTCCTGTGTGCTTCCCTATAATACGTTCATTCTTGTTTACAGCACTTTCTACCAAGTATTCAACAAATTGTCTCTGGGCGCCTGTTACGTGCCAGCTGTTATGTTGTGTGGCTGTGCTCCTGTCCCTCTAGCCAGCTAGATCTGAGTATGTTAGTGGAGGAATTGTGTCTCTTTTCTAAAATTAAAAAATAAAATTATTATTTTAATTGTGCTTAAAACGTTCATAACAAAAATTATCATCTTAATCATTATTAAGTATACAGTTCCGTAGTGTTAAGTATATTCACATTGGTGTGCAATCAATCTCCAGAACTCTTTTCATCTTGCAAAACTGAAACCGCACCCATTAAGGAACAGCTTCCCAATCCCCTCTTCCCTCAGCCCCTGGCAACCACCATTCTACATTCTGTCTCTGTGAATTTGACTACTCCAGGTACACTACATCATGTAAGTGGAATCATACCATATTTGTCCCTTTGTAATTGGCTTATTTCACTCAGTGTAATGTCCTCATGGTTCATCCATGGTGTAGCATGTGACAGGATTGCCTTCTTTATACAGCTGGATAATATTCTGCTGTATGTATTTACCACTTTTGTTTATCCAGTCATCTGTTGATGGACACTTGGGTTGTTTCCACCTCTTGGTTATTGTGAATAATGTTGCTTTGAACATGGGGGTACAAATATCTCTTTGAGATCCTGCTTTCAATTCTTTGGGGCATATACCCAGAAGCAGAATTGCTGGATCATAGGGTAATTCTCTGTGTAATATTTTGAGGAACGCTGATACTGTTTTCCACAGTGGCTGCATCATTTTCCATCCCCACCAACAGTGAACGAGGGTTCCCACATTTCCACATCCTTGCCAACACGTGTTATTTTCTGGGTTTTTCTTTTCATAATTTTTAATTGAAGTAGAATGACTCTTGAATAACACAGGGTTAATCCTTGTGTAATTTATAGTCAGCCCTCCATACCCCGGGTTCCTCTGCATCCTTGGATTCAACCAACCATGGACCGTGTAGTAACTGTAGTATTTACCATTGAAAATTTTTGCATATAAGTGGACCCGCACGGTTCAAACCCACGTTGTTCAAGGGTCAATTGACATTTCTTTTAAACGGGAGCCATTCTAATGGGTGTGAGGTGGTTTATTTTTTAAATTCTTGCTAAATGAGCACAGATTCTGGCATATCAGAGTGTTTGTGGAGTGAATGAATGAGTGACTTCACCACAAACTAATGGGGTCGTCTTGGCTACCAGGGTTTGTTTGATGAGGAAACAGTCTCTAGTATACCAGTGTCTTGACGAAGGTCAAGAACCTGAATTTGAATTGACTTCAAGACACGTGCACTCTCTACAGAACACTCCCTGGGGCTCTCCTCTGAGCCACAAGGAGATGGTTCCTGCCTACCAAGCCCCAAAGGCCCACCCTTGGTCCCCTTGGTGGGCAGCTCCTTGAGGGCGGGGGAGGTGCAGCCCCTCCATAGGGTCACCTCTCCAACCTGGCTCCACTCTGCATAAAGCAAACAGATCCAGGAGAAAGAAACTCGCGGGCATGCAGCATGCAAAATCCAAGGACCCCCAAACCCATCCCCACCCCACCCCCTCCCCTGCTCTGGGGGTGGAGGAAGGGAACAGGAGCGCAGCCAACTTTCCCCTCCCACCCTCAGTGCTCAGTGGGGCAGGGAGAGTCACATTTCAGCAACACTCCCAGGCCGACTTGAAGGCTGAAGCAAGCGGCCACAGTGCCTTGAGAGAGCTCTCCGGATGCCTGCAGGCTTATGCTGGACTGAGTCACTTCCTCACCTTAATTCTCCCCTAATACCTTCCCTTTCTCTGCAGGTTCACTCCTGGCACCACTGTCTGGGTGAGGAATGTCTGGGGAAGCTGCACAGGTGGGTCAGCTGAGCTGTCTGCCTAGATACTGCAAACATGACCATGACTGGGGACAGAGGATGTGGGGGGCGGGAGTGGGACGCAAAAGCAAAGCCAGGTTTGTCTGCTGGCTCTGAGGAGCACCCTAATCCCTTCAGCCAGTTTGATCTCTGCAAGTCTGAGCACAAAGTTGTTACCTCCAGGCAGGATTCCTGAGGGGCCTGAGCAGGGGCTGGTGGAGGAAGGAGGAGAGGATGAAGAGGAGCAGAGGGAAGGGTGGGGACATGGCTGCTTTGCGTTCCAGGGACCTCCATCCCGTGCTACCTGCCCTGGAGAACAAGGCTGCCTCCTGGAAGGTCAAGTTCAAAGGTCACCTTCTGTGTGCCAGTTTGCTGGATGAGTCTGCAGAGGTCACAATATTAGCCAGAGCCTGCTTGTTTCTGGAAGTACTGCTGTTCCTTTTACCTGTATGTACTCTTTCCTTCCCTGTCTACAGCTAAAGTTTTCTTTTAGGATCCCGGATTCTTCGTCTGTATCTCTTTACCATTGCTTCCTGTGTCTGCCTGCCTCAGCTTGTACATCCTAAGATAGAAATCAGGGCACAGTTTTAAGTTTTATTAAAGTTATTCATTCACATAGCTCAAAGAGTCAAATAGTGGTGCAAAATTTATGAAAATCTCTCCCTCATCAGAGCTCTCCCCTTTCAATTTTATTTTATTTTTTTTTCACGGTACGCGGGCCTCTCACTGTTGTGGCCTCTCCCGTTGTGGAGCACAGCCTCCGGACGCACAGGCTCAGCGGCCATGGCTCACGGGCCCAGCTGCTCCGCGGCATGTGGGATCTTCCCGTACCGGGGCACGAACCCGTGTCCCCTGCATCGGCAGGCGGACTCTCAACCACTGCGCCACCAGGGAAGCCCTCCCCCTTCAATTTTTATGGCTCATTCTTTGAGCATCTGCCATAATTTCCTAGATAATATTGTTTTATTACTACTTCACGATTTTTCAGTTTCAGGGACTATTTATTATCGTCTTCCCCACTCCAACAACCCACTCACCCTCCTGGCCCCCATCCTCCCAATATAACGATATAATAATTTGGTTAGAGCAGCAGTCAGTGTTTACATTATTACCTCCAGGTAAACACTATTCCCATGTGTTTACACTATAAGCTACGGGATGTACTATGATTTCTTCTTTTCATGCATAAGTTTTTATTTTCCCTGGAGTTAATAACCATGCCCCCTCACCCCAATTCACTTAGTATTCTTCGTACTCAATGCCAAACTCTTCCAGTTGTTGAAATCTCCCCTCAATACCTTTAGATGATGTTCTTCCAATTTCATTTTCTTGAAGCAATCTCTCCTGGAGCTTCCTGACCTAATTGGATTTAGGCTGGGTGCCCTCTAGGCCTGTTGTATTGTTTTTAATCTGGCAATCTCCCTTCACCAACATCCTGGGGGATTCTCTACACTGCTCTCCTGAGTCAGATTCCTCTTTCCTGTTTTCAGCCTTTTGCTTGGTTTACAAACTTATTTTGGTGAAACACATCCTCCAGTAGCCTCTAAAGTACATGAAAAAATTTTTTTTGATCAAAGATCATTTAAGTGACATAAACTTTTTTTTTTTAACTTTCAAACTTACTTGATAGTTTTGTTGGATATAAAATTTTAAGTTGTGGGTAATTTTCTTTCTTTTTTTTTTTCTTTTGGCCTTGCCACTCAGCATGTGGGATCCTAGTTCCCCGACCAGGGATCAAACCTGTGCCCCCTGCAGTAGAAGCACAGAGTTTCAACCAATGGATCGCCAGGGAAGTCCCAAGTTGTGGGTAATATTCCTGCAGAATTTTAAAAGCATTGCTTAAGTGTCTTACTTCCACTGCTTCTGTTGAGACATTCAAGCCATTTTAATTCCTGACCTAATCCCTCTCCCTTTGGTGAGATCTCTTTGTCTTCCATGTTCTGAATTATAATGATTTGTCTTAATATGGGTCGTTTATTTTCATCCATTATGTCAGGTGCTCAATGGGCCCTTTTAATTTGGAAGTGCATGTCCCTCAGTTTTGGAAAGGTTTCTTCAAGTATTTATTTGATCATTTCCTCCACTCCATTTTCTCTTTTTTCTGTTTTTTCCTAGAACTTGGTTTTTTTCATTTATGAAACAGCGAGAGTGATACCAACCTCAGACGACCATTGTAAGAGTTAACAGACATAGCATTTAACAGGTTCAGCAGGGTGCTCCCTACATAGCAAAGCTCAAGAAAATGGTGACCACTGACCATTATTTTTATGGACATGAAGATGCTTTGTACCCTGTTAAGTACTTGGTGGGCATCACCTTTTGGACAGCCCAGCATCTAAATCCCCCCTTCCTCCATTGAGTGAAGGCTTCTCCTTGCCTCCCATTCCTGAGGACAGGACTTACAGACCCTCACTATCCCTGTCCCCTGGTCCCTGGTGGCTGTCATGACCAACTGCATGCTCCTGCATGCCCTCCTTATTTTGGCAGCAGGGACTAAGGAAGCACCAGACCCACTGGCACAGCGCCTCGGATCCTAATCAGACCCAACTGGCTCTCTGCTGCCATTCGCCCTTGGGCTTTGCCACAATTTTCTCATTGTGGGTTTCCAGCCTTCGTGATGATTCTGTGAGCTGCCTGATGTTTCCAAAAACAAAACAAAACAAAACTTTTCCACATCATTAGCAGGATTTGGTTTCTATTTCTTGTTACCAGGAACTCTGATGAATAAACCTGATTTATTCAGGTTTAAGGCAAAGCAAGTTATCAAAACAAGGGCAATGAAGTTTGAAACGCCAATGGGACTAGGAAACAAAGTGGTCCCACCTGCTCTCCTGGTTAATCTCATGTGTTAAGAACAGGCAACTTGTGAAAAGTGAAAACAAATGGTCAACAAAACGTTGAGCCTCAGGAGAAGACAAAGAACTCCGAATTAAAATAGATATTTTCTCCTGTCCTATTAGCAAATGCACCTACATACAAGGGTGTGTGTGTGTGTGGGTGGGGGGGGGGTAATTAAAGTGTAATAGGGACTTCCCTGGTGGTGCAGTGGATAAGAATCCACCTGCCAATGCAGGGGACATGGGTTTGATCCCTGGTCCGGCAAGATCCCACATGCCGCGGAGCAACTAAGCCAGGTGCCACAACTACTGAAGCCCGCGCACCTAGAGCCTGTGCTCCGAGACAAGAGAAGCCACCGCAATGGGAAGACCGTGCACTGCAATGTGGAGTAGCCCCTGCTCACTGCAACTAGAGAAAGCCCACGTGCAGCAACGAAGACCCAATACAGCCAAAAATAAACAAAATTAAATCTTAAAAAAAAAACCCAAAACAAAACAGAAAAACAAAAATAAAAGTGTTATAGTGGCTGTGGGCAGGGGAGCAAAGTGTCCCACCCACGTCACAGACAGTGCTAGCCCACCAGTCCCAAGGGAGTCTAAACAAGGGTCGTGACCTCACCAGTGGAGAAACACTTTAAAGATCACTTCCCACTGCCTTGAGCAGTTTTGCTATAGGACAAGATGGGGAACAGTAAACACTACCATGTGCATGGATTTGTTGGGAAGTACAACTTGGCTGTGCCTTTAAAAAAATTGTGAAAAAATATACATAACATAAATTTACCATTTTAGCCACCTTTAAGGGTACAGTTCAGTGGCATTCCATACATTGGCGTTGTTGTGCAGTCGATCTCCAGAACTCTTTCATCTTGCAAAACTGAAACTCTGCATCCATTAGACAATAATTCCTCATTTCCCCCTCCCCTCAAGCCCTGACTACCGTAATTGTACTTTCTGTCTCTATGAATTTGACTGCTCTAGGTACATCCTATAAGCAGAAATCATACAGTATTTGTCTTATTGCAACTGGCTTATTTCACTTAGCATAATGTTCTCAATGTTCATCCCTGTTGAGGCGTATGTCAGAATTTCCTTTCTCTCTCTTTTTTTCTCCAGTTTTATTGATTTAATGGACACACAACACTGTATAAGTTTAAGGTGTACAGAATAATGATTTGACTTGATGAAATGGTTCACACATGATGAAATGATTTCCTCCGTAAGTTTAGTAAACGTCCATCATCTCATATAGACACAAAATTAAAGAAATAGAAATTATTTTCCTTGTAATGAGAACTCAGGATTTACTCTTAACAACTTTCATACATAACATACAGCAGTGTTAATTATCTTTATCATGTTGTACATGACATCCCTAGTACTTATTTATCTTATAACTGGAAGTTTGTAACTTTTGACCACCTTCATCCAATTCTCTTTCCCCCACCCTCTGCCTCTGATAACCACAAGTCTTATCTCTTTCTCTATGAGTTTGTTGTTTGTTTGTTTTTTGCGGTACGCGGGCCTCTCACTGTTGTGGTCTCTCCCGTTGTGGAGCACAGGCTCCGGACGCGCAGGCTCAGCGGCCATGGCTCACGGGC
This sequence comes from Phocoena sinus, assembly GCF_008692025.1. Lineage (NCBI taxonomy): Eukaryota > Metazoa > Chordata > Mammalia > Artiodactyla > Phocoenidae > Phocoena > Phocoena sinus. Next base: position 29,468,589 of record NC_045778.1, read on the forward strand.
CCAGCCGCTCCGCGGCAGGTGGGATCTTCCCGTACCGGGGCACGAACCCGCGTCCCCTGCATCAGCAGGCGGACTCTCAACCACTGCGCCACCAGGGAAGCCCTGTTTGTTTGTTTTTGAAGCATAATTGACCTACAACACTATGTTAGTTCTTGGTATACAACATAGCGATTCCATATTTCCATGCATTTCAAAATGATCACCATGATGTCTAGTTGTCCTCTGTCACTATACAAAGTTATAACATTGTTATCGACTGTATTCCCTACACTGTACACTTCATACCCATGACTCATTTATTGTGTAACTGGAAATTTGTCCCTCTTCATTTCCCTCACCTTTTTCTCTCCTCCCCCAACCCCCCTCTCCTCTGGCAACCACCTATTTGTTTTCTGTATCTATGACTCCATTTCTGTTTTGTTACATTTGTTTCTGTTTTTATTTTTTTAATATTTATTTATTTATTTTGCTGCACCTGGTCTTAGTTGCAGCACATGGGATCTTCATTGCAGCATGCCGGATCTTTAGTTGTGGCATTCGGGAACTAGTTCCCTGACCAGGGATCAAACTTGGGCCCCCTGCATTGGGAGCACCGAGTCTTAACCACTGGACCACCAAGGAAGTCCCTGTTTTTAGATTCCACGTGTAAGTGAAATCATACAGTATTTGTCTTTCTTTGAATTATTTCACTTAGCATAATACCCTCTGGGTCCATCTATGTTGCTGCAAATGGCAAGATTTCATTCTTTTTATGGATGAGCAGTATTCCACTGTATAGATACACCACATCTTTATCCATTCATCCATCAGTGGGCACTTGGGTTCCTTCCACCTTTTGGCTATTGTGAATAAAGCTGCTATGAATGTGCTCATACAAATATCCGTTAATTCATAGCCTGGGTGTCAACTCAGGTCATCTTCCTTTGAGACTTAAATAAAGTCAACTTGAGGTACACCTACAGCCCTCAACCCCTAAAAGAAAAAAGAATGGACGCCTTCCTTGATGTTGTCACAGTACCTAGGAGCCCCCTCCTGCCTTCCAGAGACCACAGTGACACTATTTTTGGAGTGCTAGGTGCTGTACTAGGTGCTAGGTGCTTCACAGCTCTTACCTCTTTTAGTACTGACGGCAGTCCTGCAAGGTGGAGAAGGACCACTGCTGACCCATTTGGGCCTTTTTACAAATTAGGTCTAGATGCTCATTCTTCCTGGCAGATCCACAGCTCGGCAAGCAGAGCAGGGTCTAGATGCAAGTGTCCACTTGGGTCTTCGGCATGGCCCCCTTGTGCGAACCACAGCCAATTATATATACAACACAATTATATATGGGGGCCCTGAGGCAGGTACAGTGGGTAACTGGGTAAGCTGGGTTTATGGATGAGGAAAGTGAGGCATGGAGGTGAAGGAGTTTGCCTGAGGTCATAGGGAGCCAAGGCAAGCTTAGAGCAGAATGAGGCTGGCTTTAAAATGTAGACTTTATTTAGGTATGATGAGGCCAGCAGATCAGGAGACGACTGTCATTGAAAAGATAGTACATGTACAGCATGGTGACTATTCTTCATAATACTGCATTGCATACTTAAAAGTTGCTAAGAGGGAATTCCCCGGCGGTCCAGTGGTTAGGACTCCACGATTCCATTGCCGGGGGTTCGGGTTTGATCCCTGGTCAGGGAATTAAGATCTCACAAGCTGCGCAGCGTGGCCAAAAAAAAAAAAAGTTGCTAAGGGAGTAGACCTTAATAGTCCTCATCACGAGAAAAACATTTTTTTTTGGTAACTATGTATGGTGACAGATGTTAACCAGACTTATTGTGGTGATCATTTTGCATACACAGTCATCCCTCAATATTTCCTGGGGATTGGTTCCAGGACCCCTGAGGAAACCTAAATCCACGGATGCTCAAGTCCCTTATATAAAATGGCATAGCATTTGCATATAACCTACCCATATCCTCCTGTATACTTTATTATTTGTTTATTTATTTAAAAATTTTATTTATTTATTTATTTTTTTGGCTGCGTTGCGTTTTCGTTGCTGTGCACGGGCTTTCTCTAGCTGTGGTGAGTGGGGGCTGCTCTCCGTTGCCATGCACAGACTTCTCATTGCGGTGGCTTCTCTTGTTGCCGAGCGTGGGCTCTAGGCAGGCAGGCTTCAGTAGTTGTGGCACGTGGCTCAGTAGTTGTGGCTCGCGGGCTCTAGAGCACAGGCTCAGGAGTTGTGGTGCACGGGCTTAGTTGCTCCTCGGCATGTGGGATCTTCCAGGACGGAGGCTCGAACCTGTGTCCCCTGCATTGGCAGGCGGATTCTTAACCACTGGACCACCAGGGAAGCCCCTCCCGTATACTTTAAATCATCTGTAGATTACTTATAATACCTAATACAATGTAAATGTCATGTAAATAGTCGTAAATACAATGTAAATGCAATGTAAATAATTGCTGGTGCAGCAAATTCAAGTCCTGTTCTTTGGACCTTTCTGGAATTTTTTTGTGTGTGAATATTTTTGATCCATGGTTGGTTGAATCCATGGTTGCTGAACCCTTGGATACAGAGGGCAGACTGTATACAAGTATTGAATCATTATGTTGTACACCTGAAACTAATATAATGTTATATGTCAGTTAAACCTCAATTAAAAAAAAAAAGAAAGAAAAGATAGTATGTTACTCACAGTTCCCAAGAGGAGGGGCCACACCATGCAGGGTCACGCCAGGCAGCACCAGGGTCAGTCAGTCAGGAGGCAGGATGGGGGAGGGAACATGGGCAAGAGCCTTTATTGTGGTTTCTGCAGGAAACACAGGTGAGACAAATATACAGGCATAGGACTGACTAGTTTGAATAATTTCAGTGGGCTCTGGGGCATAGGGCCACCCCTAGTTGTCTGATACCTGGCTCTGGGATGATTAGGACAGGGAAATAATCAGCTAGAGTGTGAGAGTTTGTAAGGTCTTGATAAAGAGGATGGTTGGTGTATGGGCTCTGGATTGACTAGTTTGCACATAGAAGGTGTACTCACTGGAGAGCCCTTTACTATCTGTCGGAATTGGCTGCTCCTGAGAAGCACAGCCTCTTCAGGGTCAGCATAGGCCCCAAGATGTCAAAGCATCAGAATAAGAAGAGATGGTTCCTACAAGGCTGATGCCCAGGGTCTTAATCACTTTGCCTTCCCTCCTTAATACCTTCTCTCATTGATGGTTGTGAAATTTTACTTTTTTTCCTTTTGGCTGTGGAACTCTTTCTCCAAATGAAATCTTGAGGCTGTCCAATTTATTAAAGACTGCTACTCTGATGCTGACAGATGGTAATTAGACTTATTGTGATCATTTCATAATGTATAAAAATATAGAATCATTAGGTTGTACACCTGAAACGAATACATTGTAAGTCAATTATATTTTAATAAAAAAAAAAGAATGCTGCTGTGGCTGGCGGGCAAGGGTAGGAGGGCACAGTATGAAGCCCCCAGTACTCTGCACCTGCTCATTTCAGAAGCAGCCCTGCTGGCCCCTCTTATACAGAGCAGAAGGGGTGAGAGGACGCTGGCCAGGAGGCAGATCCTAGAGTGGCCACTAAGGCTGTGTGACCTTGGGGTAGTAATTTCCTTCTCACTCTCTTTTATTTAATTAATTTATTATTTAGCTGTGCCACGCAGCTTGCCGGATCTTAGCTCCCCGACCAGGGATTGAACCCGGGGCCATAGCAGTGAAAGCGCCGAGTCCTAACCACTGGACTGCCAGGGAAGTCCATCTCACTCCCTTCTTTAAAACAGCTTTATTGAGATATTATTCACACACCTTACAATTTACTCATTTAAAGTATACAATGAAGTGACTTTTAGAATACTCAGACTTGTGCATCTATAACCACAATCGATTTTAGAATATTTTCATCACCCCAAAAAGAAACCTCATACCCATTAGCAGTCACCATCCAACCTTCCTATCCCCTCAGCCCTAGGCAACCACTGATTTACTTTCCGTCTTTATAGATTTCCCTATTCTGGACATTTCATATAAATAGAATCATTTAATATGCGGTCACGTGTGATCCTTTGTGAGAGGCTTCTTTCACGTAGTGTAATGTTTTTGAGGATCATCCACATTGTACCATGTGTCAGTACTTCATTCTTTTTTGTGGCAGAATAATACTCCACTATGAGTATGTCACATTTTGTTTATCTGTTCATCCACTGATGGACATCTGGGTTCTTTCCACTTTTTGTCTATTACAGATAATGCTGCCATGAACATTCATGTACAAGTTTTTATGTTAAAATATTTTTGAATTCTCTTGGGGATATACCTAGGTGTGGAATTGCTGGGTCATGTGGTAAACCTATGTTTAACCTTTTGAGCAACTACCAGACTTGTTTTCCAAAGTGGCTTGTTATGGACTGAATGTTTGCCTGCCCCCCACAATTCATATGTCGAAGCCTTAACATATTAGAAGGTGGGGCCTTTGGGACATAATTAGGTTTAGATGAGATCATGAGGGTGGTGCCCCCATGATGGGATTAGTGTCCTTTTAAGAAGAGGAATAGACACCAGAGCTTCCTCTCTCCACCATGTGAGGACTCGGCAAGAAGGTGGTTGGTTGTCTGCAAATCAGCATGACGACCCTTATGAGGAACTGAATATGCTAGCACCTTGATCTAGGACTTCTCAGTGTCCAGAACTGTGAGAAATGAATGTCTGTTGCCTAAGCCATACAGCCTGTGGGTTTTTCTTGTAGCAGCTCAAGCTAAGACACAGCTGTGTATGAAGTTTCCAATTTCCCCACCAGCAGTGTATGAAGGTTCCAATTTCTCAGCTTCACAAACACTTGTTACCCTTCGTCTTTTTGACTGTAGTCATCTTAATGGCTGTGCGGAGGGATTTCACAGTTTGGGTTTGCATTTTCCTGGTGGCTCGCCTTCCTTCTCTTGAGTCACACCCTCCTCCTTTGCTAAGACAGGATCTAGAGGTTCTTCAAAAGTCCTTCTGGGACACCAATGTAAAGCAATTATACTCCAATAAAGATGTAAAAAAAAAAAAAAAAGTCCTTCTGGTGATTTCCCTGGTGGTCCAGTGGTTAAGACACCGCACTTCCACTGTAGCGGGTGTGGGTTCAGTCCCTGGTCGGGGAACTAAGATCCCCCACACTGTGTAGCACGGCCAAAAAAAGTAAATACATTTTAAAAAATAAAAAAAAAACCCAAGTACTTCTGGCTTGACATTCTGAGTTCTTTATGTGTTTCCTTCAAAACCCTGAAGATCCACTGTTGTGGGTGGGATTAGAGAGTGGGGTGAGGGAGAGGAAAAGGAAGAGACAGGCTGTGATAAGAGCACTTAGAAATCCTTCTAAAGAGCTATGGTCACAGGATACCAGAGGTAGCAGCACGTTTGCCTTCATCCAGTCCAAAGTGCCAAGCTATTTTATAGGTGAGGAAAGTGAGGTCCAGAGGGGTGACAGTTACCTAAAGGTGCTCAGCCTGTCAGTGGCAGATCAGAGAATCCAGACTTGCTTAGGGGTGCTGGAGAGCCCTGGGTTTGATTCCCACTGATCTGTGTGACTGTGGGCCACTTTCCGAACCACAGTTTCCCCATCTATGTAATGGGGATAGTACCTACTTTATGGAGTTGTTTTGAGGATATAAAATATTTAACATAGTAAATGCTCTGTAAATAACTTATTTAATTTTGGAATTTTTTTTTAAAGTAAGTTTCGATAACATCCATCACCTTACATCATTACAATTTTTTTTCTTGTGATGAGAACTTTTATTTTTTTTGAGATTAACTTTATTATACATCATTACCAAACTTTTATCATTATTTTTTGTTAATTAATTAATTTATTTTTGGCTGTGTTGGGTCTTTGTTGCTGCGTGCAGGCTTTCTCTCTAGTTGCGGCGAGCGGGGGCTACTCTTCATTGTGAAGCACGGGCTTCTCACTGCGGTGGCTTCTTTTTGTTGTGGAGCATGGGCTCTAGGCGCACGGGCTCAGTAATTGTGGCTCGTGGGCTCTAGAGTGCAGGCTCAGTAGTTGTGGTGCACGGGCTTAATTCCTCTGCGGCATGTGGGATTTTCCAGGACGAGGGCTTGAACCCATGTCTCCTGCATTGGCAGGCGGATTCTTAACCAGTGCGCCACCAGGGAAGTCCCTAATTTTGGAATATTTAATATCTACATACCTATAATAAAAGAAATTCAAATAATATACAAAAGAGCATACAGTGAAAAATCTCTCTCCTCCACCCCCTTCTCGGGAGCCACCACTTTTACTAGTTTCCTGTCTTTTCTTTCAGATATATTCTGCACATACAATAGAAGTTATTTACCACACGGGTCCCTTAGAGTCGGTGGAGATCATTAACTTGCCTTTTTAAGCTGGTCTTTCCCACCCTGGCCCTTCACCGCCCCCCCTTCTCCTGCCAGCACACAGAACTGTGGGGCTCCCTTATTTGTCCAGCTCCCCTTTCCCAAGCCCCATCCACCTGGTAATGATTTCCTAGAGAGTCTCCCAGGGGTCTCCATGGGGACGTTTCCTGCTCCAATCTCCATGGCAACTCTTCTGGTTGCCATGGTGACACTTAAGTGATTATTTGGAGACCCTTAAATAAATCACCCACGGTGGTATATGCTAGAAGCATTTGGCTCCGGCTCTTATGTTTGGGGCCAGGCTTGGGGCCCAGGCCTGCAGGCAGAAATGGGAGGAGGGGAGGAGGCGGTGGTCCGGGCCCCTCGCCCTTGGTTCTAGCGCTACGAGGGGGCCTCCCTCGGCAAAGGTGGACTTGAGCCTTTGGGAAGTGGTGCAAGGACAAGCAGCAGTCAGGCTCCTGCAGTCCCTGAATAGATCCTGCAGCAAGCAGGAGATGCTTAACGGGACTGGGGGCTCAGGACGAGGAGCAGCTGCGAGGAAGCTGGAAAGTGACAGAGCAGGGATACAAGTCCACGCCTGCTGGGCTCCAAGGCCCTCACTCCCTGACTCTACTGAAAGGGAATTTCAGATTGAATCCACCCCATTTATTCAAAGAATATTTTTAGGGAATTCCCTGGTGGTCCAGTGGTTAGGACTCTGCAGTTCCACTACTGGGGGCACAGGTTCTAGCCCTGGTTGGGGAACTAAGATCCCACATGCTGAGCGGCACGGAAAAAACAACAAAAAACCACAGTATTTTTAAAGCACCTACTACATGCCAGGTACTGTGCTAAGCATTGGGGTTACAGCAGCGAATAAAACAAACAAAAATACCTGTCCTTCTGGAGCTTACATTCTACTGGGGGAGATATAATTAGCAAAATAATTAACTCTGTAGGCTAAACGGTGGTTTAAGCGCAGGGTTAGGGAAAGGGGCTAGGGAGTGCCAGGATAAGCGGTGGCAGCACCGCCACAAGGGATGGGGCTCCTGGGGTCCAGCTCTTGGGACAGCGGTCTTGGGACAATTCTCCCAAGGGACTAAGAATGAGGTTTGAGAAGAAGTGGTGAAGACTGGAGGCTCCATCAGTTGTGACCGGCTCCTTCCATGTGTTCTGGCAGCACAGCTAACAGTTTAGTCTTCCAGTTTCCTGGATGCCTCAGAAGATGCATTAAAGCAGACAGGCATGGCTGAGGGTTTAATGTCCATTTTACAGACTGGGAAACTGAGACCAAAAGGAGGAAGCAGCGTGCCTAAGGCAGTGCTGCTAATGGCAGGCAGAGTGAGGACTACAGCTTGAGTCTTGGAGAGTCCAGGAGTATTTCTGCTGGACCAATGGATTTATCGGCAAACCTGCAAATTCATACCTACCCTGAGTACTGTTTTACAGAAAGATGAAAAAACCACTTGTCTTGAGCACCTGGGAGACTGGTGGAGTCTATCTGGGGAGTCCAGTTTATTTTATTTCCAATGTCAACCTCAAGTGGTATGTGACGGCTCGTTCTTCAGCGGTGGTGCAGACGGAAGGGCGCAGTGGCGTGATTCTTCTCACTCCTGGCTTCCCCTCCTCAAGGAAATGGAGGAGTTTGGAAGCACAGGTCCAAGGCACACAGTGTACAGAGTGCATACCAAGTGTTACTCTGTGCCAACAAGCTTCCTAAGGAGGCGGTGAGATGAGTCTTTCTACACTAGCCTCTCTCTGACTTCTCTGAGTGTAGATTATCCACCTTTAAATAGGCCTTGGGAACAATTCCCTGGCGGTCCAGTCAATAGGACTCTGCTTTCACTGCTGAGGGCACGGGTTCAATTCCTGGTCGGGGAACTAAGATCCCATAAGCTGTGTGGTGAGGCAAAAAAAAAAAAAAAAAAAATAGGCCTTGGGTTTGGGGCCAGGTTCAGAGGCAACAGAAGATGATTTCAGGCCAGTTTAAGCCTCAAGAAGTATTCACTGCAAGTTCTTCGGACAGTGAGTAGAGGAGCTGAGTGGGCAGCTTCAGGAGGGACAGGAGGCCGTGGGCACTCTCTGGGGCCTGGCCTCGGCTCAGACCCCAGGTCAGAGCTCCTGGAGATGAAGTGGCTGGTCTCCCACTGGCGGCCCTTGGGGGGCCAGGCTCCCTCCTTCCATAGGCCTTCCTGCGCACTGGCCCCTCTGCATGGAAACGCTCATAGCCTTGCTCTGCTCATCCTTCAGGAATCCGCTTTGTCACTGCTCACAGAGGCCTCCTCTTCCTTCGCCATCACTGCAGCTGTCTCGATTCTTAGCGCGGTTTGTAATTGTCCATTTGTTTACTGTCTCACCCAGACTGCTTTCAATCTGAATACAGTATCCCCTAACCACATATGGGCTCTGAGAACTTGAAACTTGAGATGTGCTGTTAAGAGTAAAACAGGGGCTTCCCTGGTGGCACAGTGGTTGAGAGTCCGCCTGCCGATGCAGGGGACACGGGTTAGTGCCCCGATCCGGGAGGATCCCACATGCCGCGGAGCGGCTGGGCCCGTGAGCCATGGCCGCTGAGCCTGCGCGTCTGGAGCCTGTGCTCCGCAACGGGAGAGGCCACAACAGTGAGAGGCCCGCGTACCGCCAAAAAAAAAAAAGAGTAAAACATACACTGGATTTTGAAAACTTAGTATGAAGAGTGTAAAATACCTCATTCATTTTTTTGCGGTACGCAGGCCTCTCACTGCTGTGGCCTCTCCCGCTGCGGAGCACAGGTTCCGGACGCACAGGCTCAGCGGCCATGGCTCACGGGCCCAGCTGCTCCGCGGCATGTGGGATCCTCCCGGACCGGGGCCCGAACCCACGTTCCCTGCATCGGCAGGCGGACTCTCAACCACTGTGCCAGGGAAGCCCCATTCATAATTTGTATATCGATTGCATGTTGAAATATTGTGGATATGTTGAATTATGTAGATTATTAAAATTAAGTTCACAATTAAAAAAATGTGCATACTAGAAAATTTTAACTTACATATGTGGTTTCTATTATATTTCTGCTGGATAGTGATGTGACTACATTAATTCCGTAAGGAAAGGAGTCATGGAAGTGTTTACCACTCAATACCCTGCACCTGGTACTGGAGCCAGGGCATAGTAGGTGAGCAATAAACAGTGTTATTTATTGAATGAACGCTTGACCGTTACATTTTCCATCAGTCTAGAGACATTTTGAACAGTCTGCTAAGGAATGTGATCTAATTTAAATGTCAGATTTTTTTTTTTTAATATTTATTTATTTGGTTGCCCCAGTTAGTTGCAGCACATGGGATTTTTGTTGCCACGTGCAGGATCTTTAGTTGCGGCATGTGAACTCTTAGTTGCGGCACGTGGGACTAGTTCCCTGACCAAGAATCGAACCTAGGCCCCCTGCATTGGGAGTGCAGTCTTAGCTACGGGACCACCAGGGAAGTCCCTTAAATGTCAGATTATTAAACAACAAAAACTCAGGCATAAAATTTGCAAGAAAGGGAAAAGAAAGGGGAGAGTGAAGGGTCGGCGCAGGGGGGGTGGGGGTGGGGTGTCTCAGTCCCTTTTGAAGAGGAAGAGGTTCCATGGTTGCACCCCCCAGCAACATTCCAGTTCTGAGGGGTTTAGGGAAATTTCCCAACTTTTGTCAAGTAAAAAACAAAAACAAAAACAAAAAAGTCCTGATACTCCACAGGCAGACACAATTGTTGCCCACTTCTGCTCCTCTCCATGCTTTTTGCTAACAGAAGCCCCTACATGGCCACCCAGAACCCAAAGACCATCTTCCAGCCTCCTTGGGAACTCGGTTTGTCTAGTTCCAGCTGAGGGGATGTAAACAGAAATGCCAAGTTAACTTCTGGGAACTTTCCTTCAAGGGAAGTGCTACGCTTCTTTCCCCTTTTCTTCTGGCTCTAACGCCTGGTGCTCAAGCAGCCACCTTGGACCATGAGGAATGAGGGCTGGGCCGTATCCTAGGGCTTGGGAAGGGGAGGTTGGGAGGGGCCTGGGTCCCCCACAGCTTTGTGAAACTGCTTTATCAATCCTGGAACGCCCTCTCTGGTCTTTTTATGTCAGAAAAGAAAATCCTAGGTATTTAAGGCAGTGTTAACTTTTTTTTGTTTTTTGGCCGCACCTCACAGCATGTGGGATCTCAGTTCCCTGACTAGGGATGGAACCCGACCCCCTGCAGTGGAAATGCAGAGTCTTAACCACCAGACCGCCAGAGAAGTCCCAAGGCTGTGTTAACTTAGACTTTTTCTGTCAACTTATCCTGATAACAATGTCCTCCTCCCTGAATATCTGGTGCCTACTTGATTTATGTTTATATAACTGGAAGGGATCACTCAGCTATTTTCAGGACAGGACACTCATCACTTTCCAGAACAAAGTCTGCTCTGAGATGACTTGATTCCTTTACCATCAGATATTGATTAAAAAAAATAATAAAAAAGGCAATACCTAAGTACCTAAGTACAACATTAGAAAGGAGCGGAAAGTAAGTCCCTCATGCCTCTACCCTTCAGTCTTCCGGTTTCTATCCCCAGAGGTGGCCATTATTACCGATTTCTTAATATATTCCTTGCTGATGATTTTTCAATGGCAACCTCTCTTTTAAAGAGAGGGACACCCTGTTATACAATACACCTATGTAAATAAATATGTCAATATCCACATCTCTGTATAAAAAGTCTGAGTTATTCTGGTCTTACTACCCACGACCCTTCAAATGAGATCACATTTACTTCATGGCCTAAATGCAAATGTTCAAGCCCTCAGCCACATGACGGCCAAACGTCTGTCCCCTTCCCTTGCCTTCTCTGTCCCTCGTGTGAAATACTTCCTGGGGTCTGACTGAGCAGAGAGTGAGGCAGGAGTTATGTCTAGGGAGACCCTATTTCCCAGGCCGCAAAAGACAGCTCCGTCTGAGTGAATTAAAAAGGGTCAGAGGACTGGGTTTTACTTGTGAATTCGCAAATCATATTTTTCAGTAAAAATAGTGATAGTCACCATAATTGCAAACGTACTTAATGAGCATGTATTCTGTGCCAGGTACTGTACTAAGACCTTATATGCATAATCATGTTGAAACTCACAGTGACCCTATCAGTTAGGTACCAATAAATGGCATTTCTATCTTATAAATGAATGAGGCAAAGAGGTTAAGTCATTAGCCCAAGGCCACCAGATAAAAAGGGGAAATTTTGATTTGAATTCCGACAGTCTGAACCCAGGCTCTTAACCACAAGACGACCCTGACAACCTGATCAGATGGTAAAACCCATGCATGCAGGGGCCTTCTCTGAGGGCTCAGGACACCACCTGGCACAGAACAAAAGCATAATATCCACTTATTAACTCTATGTTGGGGGTGGGATAAGGATAGCTGCATCCTTTCCCAGTAACTACAGGCTCACATCCTCTGCTCAGGGCACACCCTCCAAAAACCAGGCCCAAGGGAAGGCCAGATGGGGCATGGAGGGCCTATATGAAAGGGTTGGAACCTGAGGGCTGAGCTGGCTCAGAGGGACCATTCTCCGCCCTGGTGAGGCCTGATGTACTGAGCCTGCCCAAAGGAGCCAGGCCCTCAATTCTGCATTAAAAAAAAATTTTTTTTTTTAAATTGGAGTATAGTCACTTTACACTGCTGTGTCAGTTTCTGCTGTACAGCAAAGTGAATCAGCCATATATCTATATCTGTATCTATATCTATATCTATATCCTCTTTTTTGGATTTCCTTCCCATTTAGGTCACCACAGAGCATCGAGTAGAGTTCCCTGTGTTATACAGTAGATTCTCATTAGTTATCTATTTTATACGTAGTTATCAAGTGTATATATGTCAATCCCAATCTCCCAATTCATCCCACACCCCCTTCTCTACATCTGTTTCTGCTTTGCAAATAAGATCTTTACCATTTTTCTAGATTTCGCATATATATGCATTAATATACGAGATTTTTCTTACTTCACTCTGTGTGACAGTCTCTAGGTCCATCCACGTCTCTGCAAATTGCACAATTGCGTTCATTTTTATGGCTGAGCAATATTCCATTGTGTATAGGCACCCCATTTTCTTTATCCATTCATCTCTTGATGGACATTTAGGTTGTTTCCATGTCCTGGCTATTGTAAATAGTGCTGCAATGGACATTGGGGAGCATGTATCATTTTGAACTACGGTTTTCCCTAGATATATGCCCAGTAGTGGGGTTGCTAGGTCATATGGAATTTTGCAGCTTTAACCCTACCCTGTGCTGGACACATTTTTATCAAGTTTGCTCCACCCCCTTCTGCTGAATTCTTTTTAGACGCATTAGTATCAGATTTACCTGTTTTGTCTACTGCTGTACCTATGACAAGACTCTGGACATAGCAGGCCTTTACTAGTCGAATGAATGAAAGAACAGTTAAGCTAGACACCTGATCCTGGCCAGGTGGCATCTTCAGGCCACGGGTGTGGGGGACACTTTGCTGCGTCCCACTGGGTTTGAATTAGCTACACTGCGGGCGGGGGGCGCTGGGTGCTCACTGCTTACCTCTAGAGGCTGGCTTGTGGCGGGAACATTAATTATCTTGGGAGTTACAGCTCACATGTATCCCAGTCACCCTGTTTCACAACCCACAGGGATGAACTGCTAACACTTTTTTGTATAACAAGTTTTCTCCTTTTGAGTTTTGGTAGAAAAAGAGAGTTCTGCCAAGAGACAACAAAAATTCAAGAAAAATAATCATTCCATAGTGTCAGATTCAATCAGACATGAATCAATGTGAATACAAATGGATAAACCCTGAAATAGAAACACAGCACTGTAATTTATTTAACTCTGACACAGACTCTGAGACTCCAGAATGTCTCTTCCGCCCCCAAAGGCCTGAACAAAGCAGGGAGAATGGGGGGGGGGGGTAGGGGGTGGGGACTGTAACTGAGTCAATCGCTATTTCGATCCCCCGTTACGTAGGATGGAAAAAGGGTCAAGAACTGGACAGATCACCAGTCAGAAACATGTGTCTGTTAATGGATGAGATGGAATTTAAATGTGTTTTTCTTATTTCTTCCAAACAGGCCAGAATAAAACCCTAACCTTCTACTGAGCTCACTCTCAAGAACACACTGCTATCTGGTGTTTGAGTTCGGTGCCTGCACAAAGCCCGAGGCCAGGGCAGGGCAGATGGTCACATTAGGGACAATTTTAACTCCCACCCCTGGGATGCATGGTGGGGAACCTGGAGTAGGGTTTACTGGTCAGCGTTGTCTATGGGCCCAGCAGGGCTGGCAGCACCACAAGGGTATCTCACTCCTCACTGGGGGTGTGCCCCTTCCCAGAACCCCGTGCTGGCCTGAACCTGACCCCGGGCCTGCAGCCACTGCAATTACAGGTCTCATGCAGGGAGTCAGGGAGTGCTCGCCAAGGCAGGAGGCGGCTCCTGGTGGTGCTGCCTTTATTTTTTTATTAAAAAATTTTTTTTTGGCCACCCACAACGGGTGGCATGCGGGATCTTAGTTCCCCGACCAGGGATGGAACCCGTGCCCCCTGCAACGGAAAGCGCAGTCCTAACCACTGGACGGCCAGGGAAGTCCCAGTACCGCCTTTATTACTCACAGCAGCACATGGATGCCATGGTCCCTCCCCCCCCACTTCACGTACGTGTCAAACAGAGCAAGGTGGGCATCGGTGTTCCCTCCCGCCACCCAATTCTACCCTCCCTGGCCCTTGCGTGGATTCCAGCAGTCCTGGATCTGATCAGGCCTGTGGCTTACTTCCCAGGTGAGTTTTCAGGAAGCCAGCCATGTGGCTCTGTGGCTCTTGGCAGGTTGGGTGAGAGAAGCAGAGTCCGTGGTGAGGCTTCATGGCGCAACCCTGAGTGTGTTAATAAACTCAACACTTCGTCTTCAACCAGGCCACCTTAGTTCAGAGATGTGTGTGTGGGGGGCTGAATATGAAAAATGGCCTTTTTTCACATCACTGGCACCCTAAGAGAAGTCTGTAGGTTAAGCTCATGGGCGTGGGGGTCAAACTAATTTTAACAGAATTTAAGCCTGAGCATTGCCGAAAAGTCACTCAGGTCAGAAATTCCTAACTCAAAATCACGTCAGTATGGGAGGGAAAGCACTCATCCCACACACAGACCCAAGAACCAAGGGTTACGCCAAGTGCCTTAGTGGCGTTAACTCAGAACCCGGGGAGTCGACTAGGGAACGACCAAAGAAGGTAGGTACATTATACTGCTTGAATTCTTTGACTCTCCCCTACTTTTTCTTTTACCACATCCATCTCTTTAATCATCCAAACCATCTTCTTGCTCAACAGATGCCCATCTCTTTGGTTTGTGCTGCTGTTTCTTCCAGTGGCTTGATACACGGAGATGAACAGGCTGTCATTTCAGAAGCAGACCTTCCTTCTCAAGTGCACGGAGCCAGAAAGCTGGGTCAAAGCCCCACTTTTCACTATCGTCTCACTTCCAACCAAGCAGCCTTGGTTTTCCAAGGCCTCATGGGAGGGAAGGAAGAGCCAGAGCGATAAAACTTGGCTCTGGGCAGGGAAGGAAGGAGGACAGGATCCATGCAGCGTTCTCCAGAGGGAGGAGATCTGCAGCTGCCGCAGTTCCTTCTCCGTGGCCCTGGGCCAATCCCCAGGAGCAAATTCAGCACAAAGAACCACCGTCTCCAGAAGAAGCAAAACCCTGTGCTCTCTGAAGACAAGCTACACACATTTCTTTCCTATGTTGCACAAAACCCCCTCATAAGCCTCGTAAAACCCACCAGTGATGGTGCAGTCACTGGCAGAAGCCCAAGCAGGCAGTTAAACATAGGTTTTCCCAGGATGCCCTGTTGGTTCTCTCCTCATAGCCCGACGTGTGCTTTCTATTGTCACAGATCTCCTCTTTGAGGAGCCTGCTGTGCCACCTGGGCTGCGTCCCCAACCCTAGCTTGCACCCACCCCTGTGCAGGCCTTCGCCCTTCCCGTCTGGGTGACCATTTCAGCCCCGAGAGCTGGTGTCTGCTTGCACCCTCTGGGAGGACCCTCTCCCGCCACTCCCCTGGGACACTTTCTAGGCACCCAGCTCTGCAACTGAGCTGCGTGCTCTTCGGCCGCAGGTGGGAGGGCACACATGCAGATTCCGCAAGAGGGTGTGGATGCTGCCCAGGTGGTGTGTGGGTCTGGACCAGCCTCACTCTTCATCTCTGTGTACACGACAGCACCCACCTCAGCAGGCCCCGCACTCCAGCGAGGCGTCTCCAGGCCATGAAGGATGGGTTTGCCTCTTGTCATGAGGTTGAGCCCCAACTGTGGGGGTCGGAAGTAGACAAAAAGAGGGTAGCTGGGAGGTCTGCAAAAGATGTTTCAGAGCAGCGTGGCCTCATGACAGTTTCAGCTCAGTTACAAATCCTACACGGTCCCATTTGCTTAACCAGTTTTTCCAGTGACGCTTCAAAGCTGGCTTTCTTGGTTTCTATAGCTTCTTGGTTTCAAAAGGAAAACCAAAATAACAATAAAAACTCCAAATTCTTCAAAGTGGACAAATAAATAATAGTAACAATATTTACATTAGTATGTCACACTTGGAGATTGCAGCATGACTGGGGAACGGAAGAACTGAGAATGTGTCCTGGCCCTGGGGCTTAGACCTGGCTCCCGGTCGGGGTGGGACACCTCTCTGAGTGGACAGAGGGACAGGTGAGGTGGGAACGAGCAAAGATTCTGGACTGGGGGATCCTCAAGTCCAGGGAGGTGGAGTGGGCAGGAGGTGCTGAGCTGTCCCTAGATCAATTAGGTTTCAAACAAACAGACAAATCCCGGTTCTCCCCAGCAAGCACTGTGCTGTGGTCTGGGTCACTGGGTGAGTTGCTCCTAGGATGCCGGGGCTTCTCTGACTGCCAGCACGGTGGGGATGGCAGGGCCTCGGTCCTGGGGAGCACAAAGCTCACGAGTCAGCTGCTGGCCTCCAGCCCCTTCCCAGACGACAAGGAGCCGAGGTCAGGAACGATCCCCTCTTCCCTGGACTATGTGACAAGGGGGATGTGGAATTCGTTTGTGTCGAAGATCAGGGGCCTCCTGGGAGGGCTTGGGTCCCTGTCAGCCTTGTGGAGCAGCTTGAAGAGCCCGGTGCCAATGTTCATGGGGATCCCCATGATGATGCATTCAGACACCCCTGAAACCAACCAGAAAGGATGTTAGAGGGCTTCTCGACACACGGGTAGGTTTTCAGGACAGAGAGACTACTGACTTGGGAGTCAGAAACTGGGCTTGGAGTCCCAGCCCCACTACACATCGACGGATTGAATCCAGGCTGCTCGCTTCACGCCTCATCTATAGACGCTGAAGGCATGGCATGGCGCTCCTGGACGCTTGGTTGGGGCAATTCCAGCGAAGGGCAGTGCCCGCTCACAGCCCCACTGCTGGCTCAGAGGTCTCTCCATCTGAGCCAAAGGCACCGTGTGGGCCTCACCTTCATGAGCGCTACACTCAGACAGCAAGGATATACTGAATGACACTCAGGAAAGCCCAAGTTTGCCACCCAGCACTTCCTTAACTTAGGGCCCAGGAGACAAGCAAATGGGATCATAGTAAGCAGATGCCAATCCCTCTGGAGACAGCAGCAGAGACTTGTTCCCTGTGCCCAGGGGTCAGGGCGGCTTAACAGAACCCCAACCTCGGGGGCCACAGCCTGAATAAGAGACACTCAGAAGGCAGGGCCCTCGCAGAGTGACAGGAGTTAGGTGACAGTGCAGGCTCTCCATGCTCCTTTTCAGATTTTTAAGATCTAAATGTTGGGCTCTGCGTCAGGCTTCTGGTTTTACAATAAGCAAGTGTGTACCCGGTATGTTCTGGGCTTTGTGCCATCAGGGCACCAGAGAGGTAAACAACCAAACTAAAAACCAACACGTAGTAAGGGCTGACACTGAGTTACAACATTTAAAGGACCAGGAGATTTCAAAGTTGGGGTAGGGTGACCACACTAGGTGCCCAGAGGGGTCAGTGGTGGAGAAGGGGCGGTGGGCGGGGCCACAGCAGGGCAGCAGCAAAGACCAGGCCCAGCGTCCTGGTGGTAGAGCTGGGGAGCTGGGTCTTAGCCCTGCTGTCAAGCAGACTCGCTCTTATTTTTACCTTGGCCTTGCCCTTCTCCGGCCCCAATCTCTGCTCCCTTTTCTTTCTTTTTACCTTTCATTATCTTAAAGAATTATGTAATTTCTCTTTCTCTCTATTTGCAACCTATGACCCTTGGGAAAGAAAGAGTTAATCTCAGGAGCAAACAATAGGCATATACCGACTGGGGCCCCACCTGACCATCCTCTTGGGTGGCCAATCCCCACAAGGAGGTGAGAGGGGAAATGGCCACTAGGAAGCAGAGCTCTGGCGGCGGGGACGAAGGCCAGGCCTGGCGTCACTGTTGGAGCCCCAGGCCCTCACAAACTCCCACCTCAGGCCACAGGGTCTTGCTGCGGCACGAGAAAGGCTAGAGCAAAGTGGGCACTGTGGGTGGGCAGGGGTCTGTTGTGACAGCCGCCCCTCGGGCTCTCTCTCCCCCAGGCCCGTCAGAGAGGCGCTGTGTGGTGGGAGAGGAGGCTAGCGCAGGGCAAGACGCTCACCACAAGCGAGTCAGTTCTCTCGGTCTTCTCACCGAGAAAGGGTTCGATACCTGCGCCTCAATGATGTGCCGAGACGCCATACAAGGTACCCGGCACAGGCGTGCTGGCTGCCTCGCTCAGGAAGTCAGGACAGCGGGTGCCTGGCGCAGGATCGGAGTGGCCGACTGTAATTCTGAGGACTAGAAAATCCCTACATGCCCAGCGGCGACCTTTTCCCTGTACTGACAGAGAAGCCTTCTAAAAATGTGAGGGATGCAGGCTGCCACAGTCAGGCTTTGGAGATAAAAGATAGGTCAGTTCCAACTCCATGATCTGTGACTTTATTCTTAAGTAAAAGCTCTGCCTGCTCAGTTTCTCCACCTCCTGAGAAGCCCCGGCCACGGTCTAAGCTGCATCAACAAAGGCCTCTGGGGAGGCTGCTACGAACACCAAACCTACCACACACGGAGTCCTTCTGCCCGAAGTAGGCGGCGTCAAAGAGGTGGTCGGCTGTCTTCTCAAAGGAGGCCAGCATCAGCACGCTCTCCTTCATCTTGGCCAGGCCAAACCTAGTAATGCCTAGGACTTCACCCTGCACCGCGGGAGAGAGAGCCAGAGTGGTACTCGTGCCACTCACAAAACGCACGCCCCGCCTTCCCTCAACAGAAGCAGCAAAAATCAGCAGAGCCGCAAGTCACAATCTCAGGTTTAAACAGGATCCTAACAGCTGTGTGTCCCACCTGTGTCCCTCTGAGGCCATCAGCCACTGACAACACAGATCCCTACACTCACAGCCGGGTGCCACTGGAGCAAAGAATTAAGAACTGAGAAGTAAAGAGTGGATATATGTGTGTGTATAACTGACTCACTTTGCTGTACAGCAGAAACTAACACAACACTGTAAATCAACTATACTCCAATAAAAATTAATTAATAAAAGAACTGAAAAGTAGGGAATTCCCTGGCGGTCCAGTGGTTAGGACTCTGCGCTTTCACTGCTGAGGGTCTGGGTTCAATCCCTGGTTGGCGAACTAAGATCCTGCAAGCTGCATGGCATGGTCAAAAAAAAAAAAAATCCCTGAAAAGTAAAATTAAGAATCTAACTTTTAAAAGTTAGAGTACTTCTGCGCTTCCCTGGTGGCGCAGTGGTTGAGAGTTCGCCTGCCGATGCAGGGGACACGGGTTAGTGCCCTGGTCCGGGAAGATCCCACATGCCACGGAGCGGCTAGGCCCGTGAGCCATGGTCGCTGAGCCTGCACGTCCAGAGCCTGTGCTCCGCAACAGGAGAGGCCACAACAGTGTACCGCAAAAAAAAAAAAAAAAAAAAAAGTTGTACTTCTGAAGATGTTTCTTATGGTTCAAAGAACTCAAAACTCAAATAATTTAAAAGCCTCAAGGTAGAAAAAGAGTTATGTAAATTTAGGTGCTTTCATTTAAAGGTATGTTATGCCATCATTAAAAAAGTGTATTTATAAAACTATGTAACAACATGGAAAACATTTATAATGTTAGAAAAAAGTCAGAATAGAAATGACATGCTCGGGACCTCCCTGGTGGTGCAGTGGTTAAGAATCCGCTTGCCAATGTAGGGGACATGGGTTCAAGCCCTGGTCCGGGAAGATCCCACATGCCGCGGAGCAACTAAGCCCGTGAGCCACAACTACTGAGCCCACGTGCCACAACTACTAAAGCCTGCACGCCTAGAGCCCGTGCTCCCCAACAAGAGAAGCCACTGCAATGAGAAGCCCGCACACCACAATGAAGAGTAGCCCACACTCACCGCAACTAGAGAAAGCTGCGCGCAGCAACGAAGACCCAGCATGGCCAAAAATACCAACCTTAGTTCCCCCCTCAGGTTATGTTAACTTGTTCTTTAACCTGGAAATGGCTACAGAAGAAGTGTGATGAATGGGTTTAACAGGGAATAAACCTCAGTTTGCCATGGAATCCTTGGGCTTTTGGCAATGGCTAGTTTTCTTTTAGGATAAAATTTCTAAAAAGGACAAAAACCATGCTCTGCCTCTTGCCATGAGGTTGAAATTTTCACGCTGGAATTTTACCAGTACACCCAGACCTGACCACTGTACTTCGGTCTTGGGGTAACGGTGGTCATCACAGTTGGGCACGCTATGTGTCCTACAAGCTTTGTGATCCCGAAACTGGGTTTGCGACGCCTGGCTGCCAGGCCCCCACGAACCTTGTAGGTCATAAGGTCGGAGAGCAGCATTACATGCCGCCGGTCGATGCTCATGCCATGGTTGACCATCGTGTACTGGATTTCGTTGATGATAGTCGTCCGGGCAGCTTCGATGCCCAGGGTTTTCTCCACCTGCGGAGGGCTAGGATGAGCAGAGGCAGCCATGCCCTCCTCTACCCTGCAGCTCCCGGCACCCCGTGCCCTTCCCCAGAGATGGGAGTGCAGACCAAGAGCAAACGGCAGGGTCGGAGGAGCGTGCCAGGAGGGAGACGGGACGACTGCAAGGTGCCCCTGGCCGTAAGCAGTACCTCATATGTGTTGTTAGAGGTAGTTCGGGTGCCCTTCACACCGTGGGTGGCCATGACTGCCCGCAGGTTATCACCCTCCACCAGGAGCTTGTACTTCTCCTTTCCGCTCTGCTCGTCGATGTGGATGACAGCTCGGGACACCTCCGGGATGCCCTGCACCACCACCTGGACGCACAGACAGATAAGGCTCCAGACCCCGCAGTGCCTGCGGCCCCCACCCACCCAGGAGCCTGGGAAACCACAGTGGCTGTGAGAACTGGGAACGTCATGGCCTGGGTTTGTGACCTTGATCACCTCATTTTCAGTGGTGATTGTCAGCAACATGCCAAACTTGGGAGTGCCTGAGTGCTGCTCTAGTGGTTGGGGGGAAGCAGAAGCTCAGGGGACCATGCCCCCTTCCACCACCAGTTTTATGAAAGAACAAAGAGAAACCGAACAGGCAGAGCTGATGAGGCAGTGCTAAGAAGGAAACCGGAACCTGCCTGACTCCTTAGGGGTGTAGCAAAGAAACGAAGAAACAGGGCGCCACCCTCAGTCTCAGCAGTGACAACGCCCTTGTGGCTTCCTGACACCTGACTCTTCAGGTTAGAGGTAAGCACGGTTCCTCCCTTTATGCATCTCCAGGTATTAGGCCAGATGCGGTCCTAGAGAGGTGACCTGTGTCTCACCTTGGGGAGATCCTCTTTCAGAAACTGCAGCACGTAATACATGGAGCTCTTGCTGTTCTCTCGGGGGGTGACACACACCACAGCCTCACCATGCACGGCCACGTCGCCAGGCTTCACGCGGAGCTTGGACATGCAGATGGAATACCTCACCGTCTCAGCGTTCACCTGCGAGGGACCGCACGCCCAGGACATTACTAGCAGGGTTTGGAGGCTGCGGTTCCAGTGCTTCTTGGTCTTTTTACATCGTTGCCCCTCTAAGCCTTTTCAGTCATTTTTACCCCATCTCTCTCCACACCATGATATTTTAATACTGGAGATATACTGTGTATTTATGTACCGTAATGTATACCTCTGCCTTATTCATTAAAGAGTAGATCCCCACCCCCCCAACCCTTTTTTTGCCATTGCTACCTGTACATAAACACCAACGATAATTAAGCCAGGTCAATCCACTCATCCAAAAACATCTCCTGAGCCAGCAAGGTACTGTGCTGGGAGCCCACAGGTGAGTAAGACACAGCTGGCACTACAGTCCTTCCAGATGCTGTAATGCTGTTATCACAGCAAATGGGTATTACGGCCTGCACAAAACCTCCACTAATTTCCTGTGTGTCCCTGGGTGGCAATGTCTGTGCTGGGGTCAGGCGTAGAGAGAAAACATGAAGGTACAACAGACTCACAGAACAGACACTGAGTGAAAGCCTCTGCAGGGTTTCCTGTGCCTTGCATAGCTCTTGACCTAGTTTATCAGCGCCTATCTTGGGGCTAAAAGAGGATGACTTCCTCCACGCATTTAATTACGTGACTCACTTCCAGCCTCAGAAGTCTGATCCGTTCCAGGGAGAGCTTGACGAGAATAAAGCAATCGTCAGGAAGAAACACTTCTTCAATATACTCTGAAATCTGTGGTGTCAAAAGATGAGAATGTCCATCAGTCACTTCCCCTTCCCTCAGAGCATACAAGGCTCACTCTATGTTTTTAAGGATACAGAGCAGTGTGGACACACTGACTAGTAAATCCACTACAAGTGGTTCTTACGCTTACTGGCGACGCTGCTGGTTTAGTTTTCTTATTATTAAGAGGGATTTCTTCTTACCTCTCCCAAGAGGGTTTTCTCAATTCTCCCTTTCACGAGGCGAGCGTAATCTGCATCGTCGTCCTTGTCCAGCTGTGCTGTGATGATTGGAGTGCTATGGGAAGTAAGGGCAAATGATGACAGCACAAGGAATGAGGCTGTTTGAAGAATACCGCTCTGTTAAGCCCGGGTACCACTTGCGGTTGTAATGTTAACAGCAACCGCAATTTACTGAGCGTTTACTGGAGTCAGGCACGCCACTGAGGGCTCCACATACACGTGCTCATGAGGCAGCCCAATCGATCAGTCACTGAGTGACTTTCAGAACATTCTTCCTGGCCAAGCGAACCTACCTTTTCCTCTTTGGTCCTAATGAGTAGTTATTTCAGTTCTGTTCCCTGAGTAAACTGACCCTTCGTGTACTGCAGCTTCCTCCACTTCCACTGCCACCCCTACGATCTCCTCTTCAGGACACCTCCACCTCCTCCAACCACCAGCTAGGAGCTTCCATCCTCGCTGTCCTGGACGGCATCCCCCGAACGCACATTCCTGGGAGATCTGACCGACCTAGAGGAGGCAGGCAGAACTCCTACCACCCTGGACGTCTACAGGTGCTGTTCTAGAACCTAGTACAGCTTTCTTTCATTTAATGTTATATTGTCATTTCGTTAGACTTGGATCAGAGGTGAAAGGTGATTTTGTCACTGAACGCACTATAAGGTATTTCTATCCTTCCTAGTCTCACATCACCCACAAATCCTATCATGAAATCACCAGGGCGGGGGTGTGGGCGGACAGGGAGTGTGTCACAGAATATGACCATAGCTCAAGTGGTAGACACGTTAGTCAGGCCTAGTGAGGCTGGGAATAATGACATCAAAAGGATGAAATCTACACTGACACATCGTTCCAAGTTTTCCAGGCATTTTTTTTTTAGGTTTCTCTCTTTCATGTGACTTGTGGCCATAAAGAACCATTGCATCAATTCTGACTCTATCCAGTTTGGACTTATTTTTTTCCAGTTTGGGTTTTTTAAAAGGCAAGATATGATTAACACAAGCACGCCTCACTCCGGAGTTTGAGAAACTGCCTGCTAGCATCTCTCTTTCTCTCTCTCTCTCACTCTCACACACACACACACACACACACACACACACCCCCAAGAGAAACACTGTTTCTCAAGGATCACGACAGGTGAGTGTGAGAACAAGAGGGACACGGATGCGGGCACCTGATGGCCTTGGAAGCATTGATGATCTCTTTGATGCGGGGCACACCCAGGGTGATGTTCATGGAGGCCACGCCTGCGAAGTGGAAAGTCTTCAGGGTCATCTGGGTGCCCGGCTCGCCAATGCTCTGGGCACAGAGTGCGCCCACGGCAGAACCTGGCTCCATCTGTGCCCTGAAAGGACAAGGTAGGGATGAAGAGTCCAGTAAAATTGCTAAGGAGACGGGCATGAAATGTACAGCGTGGGAAATACAGACAATAATGATGTAACATCTCTGTATGGTGGCAGATGGTAACTAGGCTTATCGTGGTGATCCTTTTGCAAAATATAGAAATATCGAATCGCTGTGTTGTGCACCTGGAACTTGCACAGTGCTGTAGATCAACTACACTTCAATTAAAAAGACAAAACCAGGGAATTCCCTGGCAGTCCAGTGGTTAGGACTCCAAACTTTCACTGCCAGGTCCCGGGTGGGCCCAGGTTCAATCCCTGGTTGGGGAACTGGAAGTAAGATCCTGCAAGCCTCACGATGCGAGGGGGGTAAAAAAAAAGGGGCTAAAAAAGACAAAACCAAAAACTGCTGGGGAGGCTTCCGATTATCTCCTTTCAACAGAAAAAATACAGATGCCATCAGGGATAGGAAGGAATTGGCAAGGACCCAGGCTAGGCTTGTGATAGAGGAAGAACCTGGCACAAATCAGTTACAGGTGCAGATGAGGGGATGTGATGCTCAGAGGGGTCCGATGATGACAGTGAATACTGTGTGGCTACCGGTGGTCAGCGCGGGATGACTGGAGAAGATCTAAGAGCTCTGCTGACAAATGGTACTGAAGGTGGACAGAGCAGCGGGCAATTGCCAAGCATATCGGTAGTTTCTCTGTGGGGAGAGGGCAGTCGTTTCTCTGTGGGGAGAGGGCAGTTGGAAATTTCTTTGCCGTTATTTCCACATCTTGGAGCACCCAGCCTGTCTACCCACTGACTAGTAAGCGGTGTGGGTGCAAGATTTTGTTTCCTGGGGAAACAGGAAGCATACAAGAGACCCACGTGACCGCCTGGCAGTCTAAGACAGTTAGCATCCTTACCTCATGTACTTGTCCCTACACGTCTCCAGAAACTTTTCTATTTGGGTGGGGGTGATCCGGTCCAACTGGTACAGCACCCGGGGCTGGAAGGAAAAAAGCCAAGTATGAGTCAGGGCTGGCAGCAATGGAAAATACCTCCATGTCCTGACAGATCTGGGAGGGCCGTTACCTCTGTTGTGCCGTTATCGTTGATGCCATATTTATCTCGGGTTTTCTTGATCTTCTCAGAAACCTCCTTAACGAATTTTTTTATCTCCTGAAAGATTACACAACAAACATCAGATACATATTTCTCAGCAATTTGGATTACATGATTCGTTTTGTAAACTTCAGTAACGTGACGAGTCCGTCCTATTTTAGTGGCAGCTAAACGTGACACTGTAAAGGGTACGAAATGGACACAGGTTCTATTACAAAATGTTTTTCCAAGGAACACGACACACCATCCACGCCCCGGACACATCGTTCATTGGTTTAGTGTTTCTAAGGCCTTTTTACTCAGATGATGCTTCACATGTATAGAGTGAAGGCAGGAGAGCCCTTCCCGCTTGCCGCCTTCTCTTCTCTCCCCTGGCACACCCTGCTGCCCACATTCACACAGCCCAGAGTGAATACAATTGAACCACTTGCACTTTTAGTCTCTAGACTGATAACTTTTTGAGGTTTCTTCTGCAGTTGTTCTGGTCAATTTAAACGTACGAAGTATGGTTTTGTAGACACTATGTACATTTCAAACACTTGCCTTCATTTCAAAGGAAACACTCCCAAGTCCCAGCTTTGTCTCTGACCCCCAGCTCTGCACTGGTCCCCCATCACGCTCCCTTCCCCCACACAGTCAGAACTTTGTAAGTCTCCAGGAAACCACTCTCAAAGCTGGAAATGAAACATCGGCATATCTGCTGTTCCCATTGTATTTAAGAACAGCACTCTACACCCCCGGACGATGACAAAATGGAGCAAGAAAAAGGTGAAAAGTACATCATGTGGACGATCCATAGGGCACGGCTAGAGACGACAGGCCTAAGTTTTCTGGAAACTGCTCTAAGGGGAAAACCCATCTGCTTTACAATTTATAGTGTGTCTGTGACATAAACCCAGCCTCAAGGTCACTCCTAGAACCAGGATCAGCTAGCATCTCCTCTCGGGGAGTTCTCACGGAGGGTGTGGTACGCTTTAATGGACCACACCCATCCATGTCCTGCTGCCAGGGGGTCAGCACCGTGGGACTGACTCTTAGAGCACTTCTCAGGTGAGCTAATGGCACACCCCGTGCAGTAGCAGTGTCCTTCTGAGGCTGCTCACCAGCCGCTCTGCTTTGATCCAGGGGCATTTTTGAGAATATGGGAAAGGGTGGACACACTGCACTTCCCCTCAGCAGCCCTCCAGGGAATATAATTCCCCTCAATGGTTTTGGACAAATTGTGAGGGCACTCTGGCCAACTACAGGCATCCAGCTGCTCCGCGCGGCAGGCTGAGGGCGGATCCACACACCCAGAGGGACCAGTAGGCGGGCCTGAGGACTGGATGCATGCTGTAGTGGCTGCAAAGCCTCATGAGGTCTTGATTCTTGATTCCGAGGCCGGCTGAGGGGCCCCAGGAAGACCAGCACGCCTGCCCAGAGTCTGCTCAATCTATATCACATAGTTGAAAACATCACAAGTTTTGTCTGAAACAAATGTTTCAAAAAGCAGACTGAACAGAAGCCCACTTTTGCAAAAACAAAATCCTCTAATGCAGGGGTCCCCAACCCTTGGGCCACGTACCGCTACCAGTCCCCGGCCTGTTAGGAACCGGGCCGCACAGCAGGAGGTGAGCGGCGGGCGGGCAGGCGAGCGAAGCTTCATCTGCCGCTCCCCATGGCTCGCATTACTGCCTGAACCTCCCCACCCCTGTCCATGGAAAAACTGTCTTCCACGAAACTGCTCCCTGGTGCTGAAAAGGTTGGGGACTGCTGCCATAAGGCACCTACACAGAGCTTAACACTTAACTAGCCAGGTTTTATCCTAACACTGCAAAAATAAATCTCTTTAGCCTTCCCTAGACCAACGAGCAATTTCTAGTTACTATCTTTTCTGAAAGCAAACCACTAAAACTTCTGAGGTCCACATGGTCCATGTCCACAAGCTCTTCTTAGTCAGCTGCTGCCCAGCCTGGCAAGCTCTCCCTGTGGGGCGGCAGGGCACTGGCCGCATTGCTCTAGAGCAGAGGCCACTCGGGCTGAATAAGGTCAGGGGCTTGGTCAAGACAAGAGGCCCCGCAAAGTCAAATGCCTTCTCCACAGTCTGCTCTCAGGGCAGGGGTTTTCTGCAATGTCATCTTTGCCCACTGGGCATTTCAGTCTGTCTGCTAGGAGCCCAGGTGATCAGGGGGCTACGTGGGTGGAATCCACCACATCTTGGCTGCCCCTTGCTCATGAACACAGGTTTCCCATGACTGTCCTTGTTGGTCAACTCTCCTCATTGACAAAGCGTGGAAATACGTGGAGGGTTACCATGCCGCTCAGCCATCATTCTAGGCAGAAAAGACTTTTATTTAAGAAAGGACTTTTACTAATTTACAAGAACTTGAAAATTCTCAAGAGACTCTTTAAAGAGAAACTCTCCAGGCTTACTTATTAATTACAGGTTTGAGGCCACGTTTTCAGATACAGTTAGTTATTACAAACCACAGGTGGAAATTAGAGCTGGAGAGAGCAGTGGGACAATCTCTCCTGGTGTGGCTCTGCCTAAAACTGTGAATCTTCAAAAGCGATAATACCCACTTCCACTTAATTTTTCCCCTGTATTATTCAGTATTAAGAACCTCCTTTAAATGCGTGATGTCCTCCCTGAGCCTATGTTGTGTCCTTTAGGGCGAACTTCTGAAAGCCCTCTTGAACCAGATGTTGCCATTCGATTGCCAGGTGTTCAAGGCACAGGCTAACCAGATGTTGCCGTTCGAATGCCAGAGCCCAGGGCCAAGCAGACAAGGGGGTTTTCATCTGAGAAACTCCGCACACGTGAGCAGTCAAGAGCACACACCTCAAACCATTCCCCAGCTCAGGTGCTGGAAAGGACAGTTTTCAGCTGCCACCCACGTGGACATGCTTCTGGTGGCTTTGCTGAAAGGAATGACTTCCCTTACACAAGAGTTAGGGCAGATATTCTGTAGGTTAAAAGGAAAAAAGCTCACTTTTTGGAAATGAAAACTGAAATAAGCTACTAAGAATTCAGCTGGACCAACCCATGCATACTAAGGGAACTCAGAAGACGGCAGCTGGCAGGCAGTTAATCACACAACTGACCAGCAGCTACCTCTCACACTCAGTCCACAGTGTGGCTGTGAGCACAGCTGTCGGCCTCTGGCAGGGCCAGGGCTCAGCACCACCCAGGAGCTGCCTCTGTCTCCTCGGCTCTGACACGGGCCATGGCCAGACAACATTTCAGCAGCTCAGAAAAATCTGCTCTGGCCAGTGGATTTCGGACCCTCTTGGCAAATCTGAGCCCGGATTGTGAGCCACCGGAGGGCGAGGACATGTTCAATCACCTCTGTGTCCCTGTGATCTGTGGGGCGTACAGCACAAGGGGACGGCTGAACAAGTGCTCACTGAACCCACAAGTGCTGCTGGTCAGGGGGTTACCGTCAAACCACATCTAAGACAAGAAAGGACCAGTCCAAGGCGATGAACAGGGAAGCCCTGTTTGCCAGAACCGGGACAGAAATCTGTGGTCCCCGGGCCTGGCAGACAGCTGGGGTGCAGCAGAACTACTCCTCCACGCTCGGCAGCCACAGCACGTAAGCACGTTACCTCGTTATATTTCTCATAGCCTGTCTCAGTTAAGGTCTTCAAGGAGAAACAGAAACATAAAAAAGTAAATATAATTGTGAAGAAAAATCAAATCACACTTCTCATTTGTTACTTAAGAAAAAAAAAAAAAAAAGCTGTGAAGAAACAAAACCAAAACAAAGGCACTCAGCCTAGCCAGACTCTTAATTTTAAATATATTAAGATTTGGAAGAGTCTCTTTTTCACCTTTTCACATCTTGTCCTGTTAAAGAACGGAGTGAAGCGCTTTTAACTAAAACATTCTTATTTACGTTTTTTACTATTTTTATTTTTGATATACTTCAAGGGATACATTTGTGCTATATTTGAATCACCAATCAGTACACAAAGGGAACCAGGTATTGATTCCTGTATCCTTTTGCTTTTTGTTTTGGCCATGCTGCTTTTGATCATAACCATGATTATAAACAGGAAGGCGCAGGTCAGTGAAATAAAAATGAACCGAAAAAACCTTAAGAGGATGTCAAGGTAACAGGTCCCTGGAAGAAAATGGAAGAGGCTGACTCTGCATTTCTAACCCATTACAGTAAGAAAAAAAAAAACAATTTAAACTGATAATGGTATTAAGTAAATGCTATGACATCATTTATTGTATGAGACACAATAAATGGTATTGAAACAACGCTACTATTATTGCAAATGGCTGAGATTCAGAACAGCCGAGGAAGGAGGCGGCCACAGGATGAAAAAGCGGGTTGCAGGGGGCTGACAGGGACAGGGTCAAAAAAAAATCAGTTCTCTAACTAAAGCGTTTTTCTTCTACCATGGAAACACTTGCGCAAAAGACAAACTTAGAAAGACATGAGATAAATTCTTTATGTTGACTGCTGAGACTCTGCCTGGGCCAGTCTTAAATTTTTTAACAAGAAACACTCTTACATAAACACGCTCCCAGCTTATAAACTGCACTGCTGGCACTTGGCGAACAATTCCTTGGTGACAGCAGAGCCGGGAGCATGGCCCCACGGAGCTCACCTGCAGGAAGCTGTCCTGGCAGCAGAGAAACTCATTCTTCTTCGTGATGGACTCAGCGGTCAGAAGCAGCTCATTCTTACTGAGAGCAGGCTCGCTCTGGCACGGGAAGACGGCCTTGGGTATCAAAAGGAAATAAGAGTGACGTGGGGGTCAGTAGTGGAGGAAGGGATTTACAAGAGACAAAACAACCTCACTCAGAGTGAGCTTTTAGCAACCTGTGATGTTTTTTTTCTTTCAAAATAAATTGTAGACTCTACCTTTAATATGAAGGTGAAAACGGGATAAACTGATACTCCATCTTATACAAAGGCTTGTGGGCTATTCAGTGGGTTTCATGCCATTTCTCCCCAACCTTCACCCCACCCCAGATTTGCATTAAAATCACAAATTGTTGTTTTTTAAAAAGAGCCCAAAATTTCAAGAGTGAAAATATTCCCCCACCTCCAAGCTCATGGGGTTTCCCCTAAAATTTTAATGGTTGCACATCACCCTAATGGACGGAGCAGTCTGTATTATTTTTTGACCTGTCCTCCACTGATGGTCTGTGTCTGCTATAAACAATTCTGGAAGAACATTCTTGGCACATTTAGATCATTTTTGTAGGGCAAATTCCTATAAGTGGAATTTAAATGTTGGTCAAAGGCACCCACATTTAAATTCAGATCAGTGTTGTCCAGCTATCTCTCAAAAAGATTGTTCTAAATTATACCCCCAGTTAAAGTGTGTGAAATGTGCCTGCTTCTCCACACCCATGGCTTTAACACCGTCTCTATTACACTTTACTAGATATAGACAAGAAGACAAAGCCCTCTTCTATTGGCATTTGATTACTACCAATAACTAGACTTTGAAATTGAGAAACTATTTTTCCTTTAATACTTGGGGGAAATTATGCAAAGGAACACAAAAAGAAAAATATTAACTCAGTGGTTGGGTAGATATGACAGCATTAACTGTGTGCTATGCCAAAGGGCACCTCCATTCTAAAGAACTGGCCTTGAAAACACTGACAGATATGATGTTAAATCTTACTTTGATGTTGTCCAGAACTCTTTTAAACTCCAAGGGTTCATCTTTTCCCTCCATGGCTGCAGGATCTAAGCCATCTCCCCCGTAAATGAACTGGATGATATCGCCCGTAGAGCTTCGGACTGTCAAATCATACTGTGAGCAAAGATCTTCAAGGGACTTTACGAGCCTCCTCTAAAGTAAAAGGAGGAGAGGAGACAAAAGCTCAGCTGCTTTGAGAAGACTAGTCACGCATAGAGAGGTTGAGATTTGCAACTCTGAGTTTCAAGGTTACCAGCGCTTTAATCACATAAAAACATTTTATTAGAAATCCCTTAAGAAGAGTCCCCTGACTGCAAGAACAGGCCCACAAGGGCCTCATTAGCCTGTGCAGTGGGATTTAGAATATGCTCCAGCCTCCAGGACTTCAGTGTTTTAGAATACATGCAATTTAAACCCCATCACTCCCGAAGGACTCTGCAAACACTGTTTTCCTAGGTTGCTTCGCCTTCCCTCTCCGTCTCCCTAAGGTATAAATTAATGCAATTGCTTTGCATTTCTAAACACAACTTAATCCAGGACCCCTGTAGACTTCAATATGAATTACAGAGGATCAGGTGCAGGCCACCTTCTGGGACAGAGGGGGAAGAAGAGAGAACAGGAATGGCATTGCTTTTGAACCAGCAGGCAGCAGTGATTTCTCAAGTCTGCTTAGGGAGAAGAACCTCCCACCAGCAGAACACTCCAGCCAGCAATGTGATGGAGGCTCAGGGAGCTAAAAAGAAAGAGATCTCGCTCCAGGCAACTTCAAAACAAAAATCCCTCATGCCACAACTAATTTGTTCTAGGCTAACACATTGCTCTGGGAAAGCCATACTCTCCACTTCAAAAAAGGTAAAGACACAAAAAATAAAGTCAACAGACATTCGGGCAAGAGTGGTAAAAGCATTTCACAAGCTGTTAGGTTTCTGACAAAAGCAGCACACTCCAAAGCTAAAGGGCAATTTCCCATCAAAAGATGATTAAAAGGGAAGCAGTTATCAGTGATGCTACAGGAGGTCCAGACGAGGTTATGGAAATAGGTGTGTACCGACTCGGGTCCATTTCGCCCTCATCAGCCTTGTGTGCTCTGGCTCACTCATTCGCATCTCTGGTTTATCAGTCCTGGTTTCCCAGTATGCAAAGGGCCGTGCTTCTCAATCCACGGTAGGGAGAAAAGGGACACAAAGCCACAGCAGTTCATGGCCTGGCAACTTGGATTGTTAACCTCATCATGTGTTGTAAGTAGATAAATACATCAAAAAATTAAAAACAAACAAACATAGGTTATGGAGTACAGAGTAGAAATGAGAATTAGACACTGGAGAGAAATCCTTTCCTTGTGGTCTTATGGAAGAACAAGGTAGGATGTGTTTTCACTCCTCTGCCATCAGGGGTACTTCTGCGGCAGTCTGAGAAGCACAGGCATAGAGGAGTGTCTAGCTCAGCCCTGTCCCCGGAGACTACTATCTTCCACCTGTACATACAATGGAGAAAAAGCCAGCCCTCCAAGTGTGTCCAAGCCCTCCTGCGGGCACTGGAATAGGTTCTTGGAGTCCCTTGGAGTGATATTAATAATGGGTTATATAAATAGTTGCACAGTGAGAAGGAGAGCCCTCTCAATTTGTAATCACGAGGTAGGTACTGTCACCCCACCTCCGTGTATTAGGAATCAGAGGCTCAGTGAGGTTCGATGACGTGCCCTGGGATGCACTTGGGTCCAAGCTCTCCTCCAGCAATGCTTTGGTACATGTGGTTCTGGCCTGGCCTTCATCATTCGAAGGACATTGTGTGATCTGGAACATACTACCTTTGTATGTTGTTTATTTCTAGGGTACCATACATCTCTCAATTTTTCCTTTTAAATACCAAGACTGGATAAATTAGAGCTCAGGTACAGAATAAGCAAGCACTCGGCAGTCAAGATCTGCAGACCCCATCCTGATTCACTGCTAATGGCCTACATTTCTTCAGGTTACCTGCATGTATCCTGTTTCAGCTGTCTTCACGGCTGTGTCAACCAGACCTTCCCGGCCAGCCATCGTGTGGAAGAAAAACTCGGTTGGTGTCAAACCTGAATAAAAGCTGTTAGCCACAAAGCCTTTGGCAGCTGGGAGCTAAAGAGACGAAGGAAAAAAAGAAAAATCGAACAAAAAAGTTCAAGGTCCACAATTCCAAAGCCCATTCAAATCAGAAAATGCCTCAACTTCAGGTTACAGATACGCAGCCAATGCACTCTCATGTTTTACGTCCTTTCCTAAAGGAGAAACAATTTAGCCCAGACCATCCTTACCAGAGACAAGGAGGGTGAGGCCCCAGCCAGGGTTGGTGCTGGTGCCACTGGCAGCCAGGTGGCTCGTGAGAGAGAAACCAAAGCTTGGGCTGCTACCCCTAGACCAGGGAGGCAGTTACCAACCTCGGCTCAGAGGGCAACCTGCTGACTGTGACAGCTTGCGCCTCCCCTGGAAAACAACTCCTCCCAAGACACCCTTCCTGTGGGCCAGACCTGTCCACCTCCAAAACATAACCGTGTGCTGCTAATGTTTACGGGGATTCATTTTGGGGCTGCTGAAAATATTCTAAAGTTAGACTGTGATGATCATCATACAACTCTGTGAACATACTAAGCTGCTGAACTCTACACTTTAAATGGGTGAATATTACGACAAATGAAATGTATCTCAAAAAAAAACCTGTAAAAGAAACACACACATATAAAACACCATATGAAATACCAAATGGCCTTTGATCTGGATAGGTCTGTGTTCCTTGGAGGACAACTCAGATGAACAGGCTAACCTCCTGCTTCCCTATTTCATTTAAGGGGCAGCTGGCATTTCTAGGCAGGTACCATCTACTCCCAAGGCTAGCACTGGATATCCCTGGTATTTCTTCCTAATTGGTCAGGCTTTGACTATGAGCCAGATGAGCATAGTCAGGTACCACTCCAGTGACCAGCTGGTTGCCTGACCCCTAGTGACTTCTGATCTTGGGCAGAGAACCTGAGTTGTTCCTGAGGCCGCCTGATACAGAGAGTATCTGTCCATTCTCAGTACAGTAGTCCTATCTCCCCAGGAGGGGCTGGACAGAAATCCTACAGTTCCACTGGGGAAGGTACAGCTGGGGCATCTCTGCTTCAGTGCGAATAACAGCTGACTCCATCCAGAATTTACTAAGTGACCAAATCTGCTCTAAGTTGTGCTCTGCTGACGCTAGTGTCTAGACCACGAGGGCCAATGGAACCCAGAAGTCATTTACAAGCAGAGTTTAAGAATTCCAGAGAGGAAAACCTGGAATTTCCTGGTCGTTTTACGTGTTCACTGTTTAAAAATCCTTATACTTTTATGTAAGTGCCCCCCAAGTGAGCATACAGATTGAATGCACATGTATGATAACTACACATTTTGAACACTTAAGGTAAGTTGGATGGGAATCTGAAATCCACCCTCTTGGTCCAAACTCAAGTTATACAGCTCTGAGCTTAACAAGGCTCCTTCTACAGGACTCAAGTTTGGGTTGCAGAGGGAATAACCCCGAGGGGCCGCAACCCTTATACACCAGCTCCAGGGGCCCCTTGGTTGGCAGCTCCAGAGCTTCTGTGACTCTCTTCTGCACTGCTGAAGGTTGTCCTTCAAAGTTCTGCCTCATCCGCTACTGCTTACCTTTGAGTGTTTTTCAAAGTGAGGCAAGGACCTGTTTTCAAAGCCATCTGGCACTCGAGAGCCACTGATGGCTTGCTGTCCCACACAGGCAATCATCTGTGATATGTTAATGAAGGAACCTGGGGAAGCAGGTCAGGAATGTAACATTCATTTACCAAAATGACATTAAATGAAGCGCAAGCAGATCTGTGGGATAAAACAGGAATACGTGGCACAGCCCCCTATCCTCAACAAGTTCATAGTCTAGGGACAGTAAAAGTCAGAACTAGAGCAACACAGGGTAGAGCTATCAGTAACACAAGAAAAGCCGAGCAGGGCTAGAGCTGCTCAGGGGCAAATGAGCACTTTGGGGCTGGAGGAAAGACTTCCAGGGGAGTCTTCCAGAAGGCAGCGGCAACCAGCTGGACATCTGGAGGACATTATGACTTAGACATAGAAGACGTGGGGGAGGAATTCCAAAGTGGGTGGGAGAGTGGGAAGCAAAGACACAGGATAGGAGTGTGGGGTATGTACCAGGAGCAGGGAGTAGGAGAATATGGGGTTAAAGGCAGCAAGGTGAAAGAGACTGGACTTTATTCTGTCAAAAATTTACAGAAACAGGAAAAGCAGGAGGTTCTGAATTTGAGTGCAGTATCATGAAACCTAAAGCTTTCAGGTTATGGCTAACTATGACACTTAAGTGTTTTTAATTGTCATCAAACATATTATTTTAAAAATCCGCAGCTTTTCTTTCTTTTTTTAAAAAAATAACGTCAAGTTTACTCAAAGCACCCTCAAACTCAGAAACCCACACACATGACCAATGTTTCTCCAAAGGAGTTGGACTTCTAAAAATGCAAATAATTAAGTCTCTTTCTCTATGTATTATTTAAAAAACTTCAGGCCTTTATAAACAAAAGGCCTGAAGTTTGTTTTTTTTGAAGCGCAGCTTGTGGGATCTTAGTTCCCTGACCAGGGATTGAACCCGGGCCCTGGCAGTGAAAGCCTAGAGTCCTAACCACTGGACCGTCAGGGAATTGCCAGGCCTGAAGTTCTGACTTGCATTTCCTAGAACACAACCAGCCAGCCCACATGCAGCGCAGTGACAGCAGCGGCCGGAGGGGGGCACTCACCTTTAGAGCCACACAGAGCCATGGTGAGGGGGCTGTTGCTCTTATCCAGCTCCCGGAGGCAGGCGCTGCCCGCGTGGTCGCGGATCACGGACAGCTCCTTCAGGATCAAAGCCTGGCAGGAGAAAGGGAGATGCGTGGTGGCTCTGTGATTACCGAAGTTCAATGAGACGTTTAAGGAAATGTGAAGAATTTCAGCAAGATGTCAGATTTCCAGCAGATAAAAGGTTTCAGAGCCTTAGAAGACCAAGATGCCCTGTCTCTACAGACTGACATCTTCCACAGGCTGCCATAATCGGTGTGTAAGGAAAAAACAATCCTTGGGAAATTCTTTAAACGTCCAATAAAGTACAATGTGCTTGCTTGGCTTTGGGTACAGTACCCTATACGGCAATGTATCCATATATAAGTTACTGTA
Source organism: Phocoena sinus (assembly GCF_008692025.1). Lineage (NCBI taxonomy): Eukaryota > Metazoa > Chordata > Mammalia > Artiodactyla > Phocoenidae > Phocoena > Phocoena sinus. The sequence goes on from NC_045778.1 coordinate 29,504,118, forward strand.
CATACTCATGCATGTGTATACTGTGTCTAAACAAGTATAGTATCTTATACTTTATAACAAATTATGTAATATGTAGTAAAAGAGAATTGCTTGTGCTATTTGTAAAATTTGTCTCTGCTAAGAACACACCTGAATTACCACCAGTTAAGTATGTTGTGGGGTGACTCTATAGGAATATTCTACTCCATGAGCTCACCCAGATTGTCATCTCTCAACTCACAACTTACAATGCTGAAGCAGTTAGGAGTCATGCTTCCATTAAAAATGAGTACAGCTGAGGCCTCAAGTAATTTTCTATGTGAGAAACACCCATTTCTCTCTCTCTCTGTTTTTCTTTAAGAGTTAGTGAGATTAAGAATGAGCTAAATGCCATCCACCAGAGGGCAGACAGCAGAAGCAAGAACTACAATCCTGCAGCCTGTGGAACAAAAATGACTTTCACAGAAAGACAGACAAAATGAAAAGGCAGAGGACTATGTACCAAATGAAGGAACAAGATAAAAGCCCAGAAAAACAACTAAATGAAGTGGAGATAGACAACCTATCAGAAAAAGAATTCAGAATGATAGTGAAGATGATCCAGGACCTCGGAAAAAGAATGGAGGCAAAGATCGAAAAGATGCAAGAAATGTTTAACAAAGACCTAGAAGAATTAAAGAACAAACAAACAGAGATAAACAATACAATAACTGAAATGAAAAATAAACTAGAAGGAATCAATAGCAGAATAACTGAGGCAGAAGAATGAATAAATGAAATGAAAGACAAAATGGTAGAAATAATTGCCGAGGAGCAGAGTAAAGAATGAAAAGAAATGAAGACAGCCTAAGAGACCTCTGGGACAACATTAAATGCACCAACATTCACATTATAGGGGTCCCATAAGGAGAAGAGAGAAAGAAAGGACCCAAGAAAATATTTGAAGAGATTACAGTTGAAAAATTCCCTAACATGGGAAAGGAAATAGCCATCCAAGTCCAGGAAGTGCAGCGAGTCCTAGGCAGGATAAACCCAAGCAGAAACATGCTGAGACACATAGGAATCAAACTGACAAAAATTAAAGACAAAGAAAAATTATTGAAAGCAACAAGGGAAAAATGACAAATATACAAGGGAACTCCCATAAGGTTAACAGCTGATTTCTCAGCAGAAACTCTACAAGCCGGAAGGGAGCGGCACGATATACTTAAAGTGATGAAAGGGAAGAACCTACAACCAAGATTATTCTACCCGGCAAAGATCTCATTCAGATTTAACTGAGAAATCAAAAGCTTTACAGACAAGCAAAAGCTAAGAGAATTCAGCACCACCAACCAGCTCTACAACAAATGCTAAAGGAACTTCTCTAAGTGGGAAACACAAGAGAAGAAAAGGACCTACAAAAACAAACCCAAAACAATTAAGAAAACAGTAACAGGAACATACATATTGATAATTACCTTAAATGTGAATGGATTAAATGCTCCAACCAAAAGACACAGGCTCACTGAATGGACACAAAAACTCGCTGAAAGTGAGGGGATGGAAAAAGATATTCCATGCAAATGGAAATCAAAAGAAAGCTGGAGTAGCAATACTCATATCAGATAAAATAGACTTTAAAATGAAGAATGTTACAAGAGAAAAGGAAGGACACTACATAATGATCAAGGGATCAATCAAAAAAGAAGACATAACAATTATAAATATATACGCACCCAACAGAGGAGCACCTCAATACATAAGGCAAATGCTAACAGCTATAAAAGAGGAAATTGACAGTAACACCGTAATAGTGGGGGACTTTAACACCTCACTTGCACCAATGGACAGAAAACTAAGGAAACACAAGCTTTAAATGATACAAGAAACCAGACAGATTTAATTGATATTTATAGGACATTCCCTCTGAAAACAGCAGAATACACTTTCTTCTCAAGTGCACACAGAACATTCTCCAGGATAGATCACATCATGGGTCACAAATCAAGCCTCGGCAAGTTTAAGAAAATTGAAATCATATCAAGCATCTTTTCTGACCACAACGCTATGAGATTAGAAATAAATTACAGGGACAAAAACATAAAAAACACAAACACATGAGGCTAAACAATACGCTACTAAATGACCAAGAGATCACTGAAAAAATCAAAGAGGAATTAAAAAAACACTCAGAGACAAATGACAAGGAAAACATGACAACCCAAAACCTATGGGATGCAGCAAAAGCGGTTCTAAGAGGGAAGTTTATAGCAATACAAGCCTACCTCAAGAAACAAGAATCTCAAAAAAACAATCTAACCTTACACCTGAAGGAAATAGAGAAAGAAGAACAAACAAAACCCAAAGTTAGCAGAAGGAAAAGAATCATAAAGATCGGAGCAGAAATAAAAGACATAGAAACAAAGAAAACAATAGCAAGATCAGTAAAACTAAAAGCTGGTTCTTTGAGAAGATAAACAAAATTGATAAACCTTTAGCCAGACTCATCAAGAAAAAGAGGGAGAGGACTCAAATCAATAAAATTAGAAATGAAAAAGGAGAAGTTACAACAGACACCGCTGAAATACAAAGCATCCTAAGAGACTACTATAAGCAACTCTATGCCAATAAAATGGACAACCTGGAAGAAACGGACAAATTCTTAGAAAGGTATAACCTTCCAAGACTGAACCAGGAAGAAATCGAAAATATGAACAGACCAATCACAAGTAATGAAATTGAAACTGTGATTAAAAATCTTCCAACAAGCAAAAGTCCAGGACCAGACGGCTTCACAGGTGAATTCTATCAAACATTTAGAGAAGAGCTAACACCCATCCTTCTCAAACTCTTCCAAAGAATTGCAGAGGAAGGAACACTCCCAAACTCATTCTATGAGGCCACCATCACCCTGATACCAAAACCAGACAAAGATACTACAAAAAAAGAAAATTACAGACCAATATCACTGATGAATATAGATGCAAAAATCCTCAACAAAATACTAGCAAACAGTATCCAAAAACATATTAAAAGGATCATACACCACGATCAGGTGGGATTTACCCCAGGGATGCAAGGATTCTTCAATATACGCAAAACAATCAATGTGATACACCATATTAGCAAATTGAAGGATAAAAACCATATGATCATATCAATAGATGCAGAAAAAGCTTTTGACAAAATTCAACACCCATTTATGATAAAAACTCTCCAGGGCATAGAGGGAACCTACCTTAACATAATAAAGGCCATGTGTGACAAACCCACAGCAGACATCATTCTCAATGGCGAAAAACTGAAAGCATTTCCTCTAAGATCAGGAACAAGAGAAGGATGTCCACTTTCGCCACTATTTTTCAACATAGTTTTGGAAGTCCTAGCCACGGTAATCAGAGTAGAAAAAGAAATAAAAGGAATACAAATTGGAAAAGAAGAAATAAAACTGTCACTGGTTGCAGATGACATGATACTATACATACAGAATCCTAAAGATGTCACGGGAAAATGGCTAGAGCTAATCAATGAATTTGGTAAAGTAGGATACAAAATTAATGCACAGAAATCCCTTGCATTCCTATACACTAACAACAAAAGATCAAAAAGGGAAATTAAGGAAACAATCACATTCACCATTGCAACAAAAAGAATAAAATACCTAGGAATAAACCTACCTAAGGAGGTAAAAGACCTGTACTCAGAAAACTATAAGACACTGATGAAAGAAATCAAAGATGACACAAAAAGATGGAAAGATATACCATGTTCTTCGATTGGAAGAATCAATATTGTGAAAATCACTGTACTACCCAAAGCAATCCACAGAGTCAGTGCAATCCCTATCAAATTACCAATGGCATTTTACAGAACTAGAACAAAAAATCTTAAAATTTGTATGGAGACACAAAAGACCCCGAATAGCCAAAGCAGTCTTGAGGGAAAAAAAACAGAGCTGGAAGAATCCGACTCTCTGACTTCAGACTATACTACAAAGTTACAGTAATCAAGACGATATGGTACTGGCAAAAAAACAGAAATACAGATCAATGAAACAGGATAGAAAGCCTAGAGATAAACCCATGCACCTATGGTCAACCAATCTATGACAAAGGAGGCAAGGATATACAATAGAGAAAAGACAGCCTCTTCAATAAGTGGTGCTGGGAAAACTGGACAGCTACATGTAAAAGAATGAAATTAGAACACTCCCTAGGACTTCTCTGGTGGCACAGTGGTTAAGAATCTGCCTGCCAGGGGCTCCCCTGGTGGCACAGTGGTTGAGAGTCCGCCTGCCGATGTAGGGCACGCGGGTTTGTGCCCCGGTCCGGGAGGATCCCACATGCCGCGGAGCGGCTGGGCCCGTGAGCCATGGCCGCTGAGCCTGCGTGTCCGGAGCCTGTGCTCCGCAACGGGAGAGGCCACAACAGTGAGAGGCCCGCATACCACAAAAAAACCAACAAACAAACAAACAAAGAATCTGCCTGCCAATGCAGGGGACATGGGGTTAATATATGGTCTGGGAAGATCCCACATGCCGCAGAGCAACTAAGCCCGTGCGCCACAACTACCGAGCCTGTGCTCTAGAGCCCGCGAGCCACAACTACTTTGCTGCAACTACTGAAGCCCGTGTGCCTAGAGACCGTGCTCCACAACAAGAGAAGCCACTGCAATGAGAAGCCCATGCACCACAACGAAGAGTAGCCCCTGCTCGATGCAACTCAAGAAAGCGTGCGCACAGCAACAAGGACCCAATGCAGCCAAAAATAAATAAATTAAATAAATAAATTTTTTTAAAAAAAGGAACACTCTCTAACACCATACACAAAAATAAACTCAGAATGGATTAAAGACCTAAATGTAAGAGCAGACACTATAAAACTCTTAGAGGAACACGTAAGAAGAACACTCTATGACATAAATCACAGCAAGATCTTTTTTGACCCACCCCCTAGAGTAATGGAAATAAAAACAAAAACAAACAAATGGGACCTAATGAAACTTAAAAGCTTCTGTACAGCGAAGGAAACCATAAACAAGACTAAAAGACAACCCTCAGAATGGGAGAAAGTATTTGCAAACAAAGCAGCTGACAAAGGATTAATCTCCAAAATATATGAGCAGCTCATGCAGCTCAATATTAAGAAAACAAACAACCCAGTCAAAAAATGGGCAGAAGACCTAAATAGACATTTCTCCGAAGAAGACATACAGATGGCCAAGAGGCACATGAAAAGCTGCTCAACATCACTAATTATTAGAGGAATGCAAATCAAAACTACAATGAGGTATCACCTCACACTAGTCAGAATGGCCATCATCAAAAAATCTACAAACAACAAATGCTGGAGAGGGTGTAGAGAAAAGGGAACCCTCTTGCACTGTTGATGGGATTGTAAATTGATACAGCCACTATGGAGAACAGTATGGAGGTTCCTCAAAAAACTAAAAATAGAATTACCATATGACCCAGCAATCCCACTACTGGGCATATACCCTGAGAAAACGATAATTCAAAAAGACACATGCACCCCAATGTTCACTGCAGCACTACTTAGCCAGGTCATGGAAGCAACCTAAATGTCCACTGACAGATGAATGGATAAAGAAGATGTGGTACATATATACAATGGAATATTACTCAGCCATAAAAAGGAAAGAAATTTGGTCATTTGTAGAGATGTGGCTGGACCTAGAGACTGTCATACAGAGTGAAGTAAGTCAGAAAGAGAAAAACAAATATCGTATGCTAACACATATATATGGAATCTAAAAAAAAAAATGGTCATGAAAAACCTAGGGGCAGGACGGGAATAAAGATGCAGACCTAGTCGAGAATGGACTTGAAGACATGGGGAGGGGGAAGGGTGAGCTAGGACAAAGTGAGAGAGTGGCATGTATATATATACACTACCAAATGTAAAACCAATAGCTAGTGGGAAGCAGCCGCATAGCACAGGGAGATCAGCTTGGGGCTTTGTGACCACCTAGAGGGGTGGGTTAGGGAGGGTGGGAGAGAGATGAAACAGGGAGGGGATATGGGGATATATGTATACATACAGCTGATTCAATTTGTTATAAAGCAGAAACTAACACACCATTGTAAAGCAATTATACTCTAATAAAGATGTTAAAAAAAATGTGGTACATATATATAATGGAATATTACTCAGCCATTAAAAGGAATGAAATTGGGTCTTTTGTAGAGACATGGATGGACCCAGAGACTGTAATACAGTGTGAAGTAAGTCAGAAAGAGAAAAATATCGTATGTTAATGCATATATGTGGAATTTAGAAAGATGGTACAGATGAACCAGTTTGCAAGACAGAAATAAGAGACACAGATGCAGAGAACAAACGTATGGACACCAAGGGGGAAAGCAGTGTGGGGGGCGGTTGAGGTGGGATGAATTGGGAGATTGGGATTGACATGTATACACTAATTTTTATAAAACAGATAACTAATAAAATGAATTTAAAAGAAAAAAAAAGAATGAGCTAAATGTATGTATAAAATAGATAACTAATAAGGATCAACTGTATAGCACAGGGAACTACTCAATACTCTGTAGTGGCCTACATGGGAGAATAATCTGAAGAAGAGTGGAGATATTTATATATATATAACTGATTCACTTTGCTGTACACCTGAAACTGACACAACACTGTTAATCAACTATACTCTAATAAAAATTTAAAAAAAAAACAAAAAGAATGAGTTAACTGTGAACACCTCACACAACGCTGCTTTCTGTCTGCTTTAAAAAGTTCATTTCATCAGAAAATTTCTTACTGTTCAAAAAACCTTTCTTCTCTGCTTAGATGAGTTAAAGCTCTGAGCCCCAGGCTACTGGGGAGGCAGAAGAGAGCCAGGCAAAACCCTGGTGCAGGCAGACTGCTGAGCCAGGCTGCTTCAGAGAATATGCAGGACTCTCAGGCAACTGTGACTGTAACATGTGCTGGTCCAGTTCTCAGCTAACCTCGCTCCAAATGTGAGAGGGCAGCACACTGGTATGTGACCCTCAGACAGGAATTATCCATGTCTCTTTCAAAGACCATCCATTCAAGGAGCTGTGGTGTCAGTCTCTAGCCACAGGATGCTAGAAACAGGAAGGGCAGAAGCACTGAAGTATCAGGTACAGAAGGGGCCCAAGTGCGATGCTGGAGCAAGAGCAGCACCATGTGGCCAAATGAACAGGCGGCCGTGTTTCCACCACCTAGAATATGAAAGCTGGAAGAGATGCGACGGATCTAACGGGAGGCCCTCCCCGCTTTAGAACACACACAAGCTGCACAGCACGGAGATGGGCTAAAGCCACTGCCTTTCCTTCCCACTCACCTCTGCTCCTTCTCTTCAGGGCCTACAGCGCCACCCAGTGATGAAGTGGCTAAACTGACCAGAAGAGCCAGACTCACCTCCAGGGTCTCCTCAGCAGTGCAGCCAGGCTGCTGCTGCAGCTTGCCTGTGTTCAGGGCTTCAATGTACTCATCACATTTTTTGTAGCCAGCATTCAGCAACTCATATTTGGCCTTCAGCAGGCCTTGGCCAGGTGTGACGTCACCAATCCCAATTGAGAATCCACGGTTAGCTTGCAGAATAGTTGCCCCGGGAGAGCGGGAAGAGAGAGCCACGGATGTTAGTCAACCTGCTGCACAGAAACAAGTTTATACCTTCAGAGAACTTGTTACAACCCAATTAAACAAAATGTTCCTGCATCCGTCTCTAGGGAGTTAAGCAACAATGACTAAGACTCACTAACTCCTCTGAGACCTCACAACCTACAGGGATGTCCCAACGAACTACACGGTAAAGCAGACAGCCCCTAAATAGTAAAGAGCGCCTGAGAGAGCCAGCTATGGAAAGCGGGCCACCTGACTGCTGGTTCTCAGCGTCGCGGAGACCTTTCTGCCCCGATTCTCTCTTTCAGAAATTATTATTCCGAAATACAGAGACTGAGAAACAAATGTAAACTCCACCTTTGATGGAACTGTACAGTAATCCTAATCCTAATATCTGCCTAGGAGAGGTTACTGGCTTAGTAGGGTGGGGAAGGGGATGCGTAGAAGTGGCTGCAGAAAGGAGGGCCACGAGTCTGGAAAGTCTCAGAAACAAAATCCTCAGGCTCTGTGGGAGGTAACATAGGTGCTGCAAACAGGGAAACCCAGTGGAAAGTCTGCACAGGCATACCTTGCTTTATCGTGCTTCACAGGTATTGTGGTTTTTAAAAAATTGAAGGTTTGTGGCGACCTTGTGCTGAACAAGTCTAAAAGCACAATTTTTCCAACAGCATCTGCTTACTTTGTGTCTCTGTGTCAAATTTCGGTAGTGCTCATAATATTTCAAACTTTTCATTATTATTACATTTTTTATGGTGATCTGTACGATGACTACTATGACTGACTGAAGGCTCAAATGATTAGCATTTTTAGCAATAAAGCATCTGTAATTAAGGTAGGTACATTGTTTTTTAAGATACAATACTATTGTACACTTAACAGACTATAGTATAGCGTAAACAACTTTTGTAACCACTGGGAAACCAAACAGTTCATGTGACTTGCTTCATTGTGGTATTTGCTTTATCGTGGTGGTCTGGAAACTGAACCTGCAATGTCTCTGAGGTCTGCCTACAAGAAACAGGCCCCAGATCCTTACGCCTGTGGGAGATGGAGTGATAGAGAAGGTGTATTTGGGGATCAAGAATAGGAAGTCTTAAAAAAAAAAAAAAAAAAATTAAAAGAAGGAAAGAAAAAAGAAAAGAACTACCAGCACGGGACTTCCCTGGTGGCGCAGTGGTTAAGAATCCACCTGCCAATGCAGGGGACACAGGTTCAAGCCCTGGTCCGGGAAGATCCCACACGCTGCAGAGCAACTAAGCCTGTGCGCCACAACTACTGAGCCTGTGCTCTAGAGCCTGTGAGTCACAACTACTAAGCCCCCGTGCCACAACTACTGAAGCCCATGAGCCTAGAGCCCGTGCTCCACTACAAGAGAAGCCACTGCAATGAGAAGCCCGTTCACCGCAACGAAGAGTAGCCCCTGCTCGCCACAACTAGAGAAAGTCCATGGGCAGCAATGAAGACCCAATGCAGCCAAAAAAAAAAAAAAAAAAGAACTACTGGCAAATAAGAACAACGGTTGGGTTGGAAATTAAATATATGATAGTGAAAAAACTTTTAAAAATCAATACAGTTGTTAAAATAAAATTGAATCCAGAAACAAAGAAATGGACAACAGGGAAAATCAGAGAATCAGTCCAAAAACTCTAGTAGACAATGAACAGAAATTCAAAAAAGAAAGAACAGAGAAAGTAAAAGGGAGAAAATGATCAGAAAAAAGTACAAGAAAATATCCAGAACTGAAGGACACAAGTTGCAGATTAAGAGAGCTTATACAGTGCTCAGCGCAATGAGTGATAACAGACCCATCGCAAGGTTGTGTCATTGTGAACTTTCAGAATGTCAGAAAACAAAGAGTCCTCAAAGCTTCCAGAATAAAAAGACAATTCAGGATAAACAACAAGGTCCTAATGTGTCTAGCACAGGGAACTATATTTAATATCCTGTGATAAAGCATAATGAAAAAGAATGTTAAAAAAATAGATGTATGTGTAGAACTGAGTCACTGTGCTGTACAGCAGAGACTGGCACAACGTTGTAAATCCACTATTGCTTCAGTTTAAAAAAAAAAGACAATTCAAATACAAAAATTTGGGAATAAGAACGGAAATACACTTCACAGCAACCCTTAAAGCTAGAACAGAGTAGAGCAATACCTTCAAAATTCTCAGGGAAAATAATCTTCAGTCTAGAATTCTATACCCAGCCAAAGAGTCAAGTATAAGAGTAGACTAAAAGATGTTTTGGGGCATGCAAAAAATCTCCTGGCCTGTGGTATGTTCAAAGCATAAGCAAGCAAAGGTAATAGGATAGTGCAAGGATCGTAGAGAAATACTGAGTAACCCTGTAGGGCTGAACCGTGGAAGACCCAGAGGGTGATAGTCTTGCACAGGTACCTTGGAAGCAGCCCACGAAGGGCCCTTTATGTAACAATCCTATCTGATGGGCGTTAGGGAGCTACTGTAGCTTTTGAGAAGAGAACTGAAAAGCAAATTCAAATCTGCAACCAACTAGTCAGTATCAAGTTAATTTCATTAAGCAAAGCATAAATAGTTTAGCCTGGAATAAGTATCCTTTTCTTTGTGTGTGTGTATGTGTGTGGGCAGGGGGATGAAACAGTAAAGAAACCCCCGAAACACCAATAACGTCTAGCAATAAAACACGAGGATGCTGAGATACTCACACAGGTAGACAGGGGCCAGCCTGGCAAGCCGTGACATCGCATCGCAGCTTCATTCTGCCCCCAGTCTCGCAGCAAAATGTAAAAAATATTGTTCTTGGATCCTGATCCCAGCGTTCCTTTGTCCATGCTGCCAGTCATCAGTTCGCTGTTCTGGATAGTGACGTCTGTAAGGAAACAACGATCATGGACTGACACGATTATTACTTTGCCTCATTCCAAAAGGAATTTGAGGCAGTTGAGAAAATGTGTCCTCGCATTAAAAGTTAAAGCAGAACAAATAGATAGGCTCTTAAAGAAATTTTTTTTGAGGGAAAAAAAAGAGAAATCTGGGAACTTCTGAAAAGCATGAAAGGTCTAGTTAGTTACCCTATAGTCCTAACTCTGAAAGGTACGCGTTGACCACTCATTGTCCCTTATCTGTGAACTGTGGATGACAGTATCAAGCTCTTGCCATCTTGATGTCATCGGATGTTTTGAGCATCAACTCAATCATGTACAAGCGAAGTGCTGTTTATAAAGCACTTGGTATTTACCTAAGACACTGAAGACTAACAGTGGCACCATCATGAAAAAGCCTAAACAACAAAATGAAAATTTGTATCTAGAAACAGACAAAACATAATCTTAAAACAAGAAGCCAAAAATACGTTAAAGACCAGAGAGTATATTTTCAGAAGAATGGTTATAAACCTGGGGAAAAAAATCAGTGCCCTTCAAAACATTTATTCCTTCATCGTGAGACAGCAGAAAAACCCTTGACCTTCAGAGACTCTGCGGTTCAGTTCTTAGCACAGAGCTCTGCAGATCCACTTCTCGTCACTAGGCCTTGCTAGCAAAACCCATTCTAAATCAGTGCTACCACAAAGCAGCCTGCTGGGGAACTGCCTGTTAGCAGCCTGGGACCCAGAAAGTAAATGCTGCCTGAATGGCATTGGGTGGTGGTGGACCACACTTTGGGCTGAATCAGTCCTAGGGGACTCAGATGGCTCGCATTTAAATCCTCTCACTGTGAGAGTAGCATGGACATATATACACTACCCAACGTGAAATGGATAGCTAATGGGAAGCAGCCGCATAGCACAGGGAGGTCAGCTCAGTGCTTTGTGACCACCTAGAGGGATGGGAATAGGGGAGGCGGGAGGGAGGCTCAAGAGGGAGGGAGCTATGGGGATACATGTATACATTCAGCTGATTCACTTTGTTGTACAGTAGAACTAACACATTGTAAAGCAATTATACTCCAATAAAGATATTAAAAAATAAATAAGTAAGTAAATAAATAAATCCTCTCACTGTTACACCTGATCTTCAATGTTATCAAAACATCCATTGACCAGGTGAGGCAGGTTAAAAAAATTAGCCTCTTCAGTTTATACTTTTTAGTCCACACTTTAGGCAATGAACATGATTTTGGATATAAATAGTAAATTAAATGCTTAAATACTGAGATCTTTGTACGGCAAAAAAAAAACACAACAAAAAAAGGAAGAGAAAAGAATTTGCATTAATTGGTAGAAAGAGTCTCAACTGAGACAAAACACGAGAAGAACATTCTAATCCTGGGTTGGTCATGTGTCTACACGATCTCTACCTTTTAGAGAAACACCACCTGCATTTCCCTGAAGAACAAAGTTCCTGCCTAAGGCTATAGAGAAACTTGGGATTGCAGGCTAGCGAAGTAAACTGTTGGCCACTTGCTTTCTTGACCCCCGGCCCCACCCCATTGCTTTAACTCACAGGAATCATTGACGCAAAGGTCTTCTCCTTTGCCACAGTACTGCTTGCCCTTGGTTCGGAGGTTGGCCCTCACTGGATTGTCATCGCTGGGTCTGAGGATGACGCTGAAGATCTGCTTTCCCGTCCACAGGGTGACAGGCTGAAGGAGGAAAGAAGCCAGAGCATCGAGGGCTGAGCCTGGTCTCAACCACCCTTCATGCAAAATGAGGGCAAGATGGTACAGTGGTCCACACACCAACTGGGCAGCAGCATGCGTACACTAAGGCCACTGGTGCATCATACAGCCACACACACACACACCCCTGTGTGCGTACACACACAGCTCCTGCACAAACCTTTAATATTGTAGGGGGTGGGAGGCGAACTTTATTTTCCTCATCCTTGCCCACCAGTATTGAAGCAATGATCTGGCAAGCCTTGGCTCGGTCAAAGAAAGTGTCCTTAAGAGTGAGGAGATAGGCACCTGAGGAAAGAAAAGCAATGAAATTGTGAGAAAAACCATAAGGTTTCAATTTTAAAATAAACGTGGACTATTACTAAAAGAGTGAGGTAAAAGTAAAACACAGCTGCTTCTTGGCTTTCTCCTCCAACTAGAATCCAACCTCCACAGGGAAAGCGACTTTGTTTTACTGGCCGCCACGGCCCCAGCACTTAGAAAATAAAAATGTCCTGTGTATGGCAGGAGTTCACTAAATAACCAACTAATGCAAAACATCTCAAGTAGGTTCACAATCACACTTAGTAAACAAACAACAGAATTAAACACAGGCAATTAAACAGCTTTTCAAGTGGACACGTGAACACGGTGAATGAGAATCCTCGTGTTCCAAAGTCTCCTTTCAAGTGAACTCCACAAACCCACCTGTCAGAAAATCCTGAATAGCAGCAATTAGTGGTTCTCCATTCCTTGGGGTTACAAGATTTGCTTTAGTCTGAAGGAAAAAGGAACCCAGTAAGTTAGCCATCCTTGGATGCATGATGCAGCCCCAAAGACCTGCACCACAAAGACTCTGAACTGTTATGAAAAAATGAAGAGTAGCAGGAAGAAGAGGCTGAGCACTGGAAGCTAGGGTCCTTAACCGCAGCTTTGTCACTAACTTCCATCCCTTAATCTGTCAAGGGGAGAGAAAAATTACCAGCGAGACTGACCTCAGAGGTTCCCGCACTCAAATACTGCATGAAGTAGTTTTGAGTTTCTATAAAGAACACTTCGGGTATAAGATGTTATTGTAATTAACAAATGCTCTCCTCCAAAGAAAATTTACTTGTGTGAATGAATGATGAGTAGCACTGTGTTATGTCTGAAGTCAGTCAATTCCACACTCTACAAAGATGGCAGAACTGTCGAATTTCTCTTGCGTCAGACATTAAGTCTGAACAACTGGATTTTAATTAAAATGTAATGAGTGCCCACAGTGGCAAAAATGGGTGCTACTTGTTCAGTGCATTATTAACCAATTTAGAGAAGGTTCTGTGCATCAAAGTGCGTTTGCTCAAATCTTTTAACTGAGGTGTAACTGACCATGAGAGCCAACAGTCAAGTTTCTGCTATACCCTTGTCTTACCCTTTCATAACTGGCGCTCATGTGTATCTACTCTCCTAGGAACCCACATTACAGGTCAGAAGACACCCACTCTGCTCAACTCCCCACCTATCAGAGAAACTAACTCCCTTATATACTGCGGGGTGTTTGCAAACAGGACAGGTTCCCCTTTCCTTCCTTTTAAGGCGCTTTTCCTCAGAAGCTGGGCTGCACCACCGTACATACCCCCATGAGAACAAGGGCTTCTGCTTTAGCTTCTTCTGTTTGAGGAAGATGAAGGTTCATTTCATCACCAACAAAATCTGCGTTGTAGGGTGTACAGACACACTCATTAAATCTGAAGGTGCGGTGGGGTTTGACCCTGGCCTGTGGAATACAAAAAACAAACCAGGAGAAGGACTTAAGTCATTTATCTAAAACCTTCTTGGTGCCCATACATTTGTTCTCTACATCTGTGTCTCTATTTCTGCCCTGCAAACCGGTTCATCTGTACCATTTTTCTAGGTTCCACATAGATGCGTTAATATACGATATTTGTTTTTCTCTTTCTGACTTATGGACACTGTATGGACACCAAGGGGGGAAAGTGGCGGGGGTGGGTGGTGGTTGTGTGATGAACTGGGAGATTGGGATTGACATGTATACACTAATATGTATAAAATGGATAACTAATAAGAACCTACTGTATAAAAAAATAAATAAAATAAAATTCAAATAAAATTAAAAAATAAAATAAAATCTTCTTAGTTTCAACATAAAAAAATGGTTTCCTGCAGAACTGGACATTTTACATTAAGGAAGTAAATTTCTAGTATGTTCTGGCAAGTAACATGTCACTTGTGGTCTCATTCAAGCAGCTTTATTAGATCAAAACAACAATGAATTTGCTTTAATACTATGAGGCAAACATAAACACAGAAGCCATGACAAAGGGGTTCCCACTGGCCAATGATGTCACAATTTGCTATTAAAAGGTTAATGGCAGAAATTGAACAAAACACACTGACTAAATAATAACTCATGATGACACTGAAAAAAAAGAAAGCCAAAACAAACAAAACCCCCAAACCAACCTAGTTGGAACTGAGCACCGAAGTTTTATGCCCTAAACTGACGAAAAAGGAAAAAGAATTAGACGCTTATTCTGCCTTTCCTTTATGAATTCTATTTTTTGGGTAAGTAAATAGCCCTAATTAACAAGGAAAAATTATTAATTACAAGAGTGGTAGGTATTAAATGTGAAAGGAATGTTAAATTAGAAAATCACCATTTTGTGACCCAATGAAATAATGTAGGCAATGACCATAAATGGAAGAGATCATTAGAGAAAAGGCTAATAAGGGACATTTCAAGAGAAGCACCAGGCTGAAGCATCTGAATCCCTAACCTCAGCATAACTAAAGTGGGCCAGCCAGATAACATGTGCCTCCTGAAATATGGCAAGAGGAAGTAGCCAGCACCATCTGTAAGTTATTTTGGCCAAAAAGTTGAACCTGAATCTGATCATCCTTTGAGAGCTAATTTCCAGTTTACAGAAATAAAATGAAGCATGAAGGAACCCTTACACCACACAAAGGCAGACAAACAGAGAACACACGACATTCTTCAGGACAAATGACCTGTTTTTTTTCAACAATGACACTGAAATTAAAAGAAGGAGGTGGGACATTACCAGATCAATAGAGGCTTCAGACATGTATCAACTAAACGTAATGTATAGACTTTGCATCTTGATTTGAACAAACTAGTTGCACAAAGATTTTGAGACACTTGGGGAAATCTGAATATGGACAGGGTACTAGACAACACCAAGGAATGACTTCATTTTGTGAGGTGTCACACTGGCACTATAAATACATGTGTCTTGCAGAAGTAAACTGAATACACATGGAAAAAAGACATGGCATCTGGGTTCACAAAGAAAAAAGAGAGAGAAAACTAGTGTGGCGAAATCTTGAAAATTACTGACTATAGAGGATGGGACTGTGAGTTCATCACAGTACTCTTTCTATTTTTGTATATATTTGAAAATTTTCAAACAAAAATATTTCTATGTTAAAATGCCCCAAAGCCAAGCAAAAGTTTCCAGAAATGGAAGGCTTCTGTTTGCCTCCTAGATCTCAATAATCATAATTCCATAATCATAAACTGCATCTTTGGTATTTCCACCACTGAGCAAAAAGATTGATGTAATGTTTTCACAAACTACTAAAAAAAGGAATCTAGAAAAACACTACCTTAGGAGCCTGTTTAAACACTGTTTGCAAATGCTCAGGGATTTAATGGCTTTGCAGACAGGAGAATTTATGAATATTTAACAAATTAAAGTTGCATCTTGTTTCCATTTTAAATCTCCAAAAAAGGAACTGCTGCTGTTGCAAAAAGTAAACCACCCCAAAAAATATGGTCCAAGGTCTTAGTTGGAGGACTACTGCAAAGAGAAATCCTGTAAGCATTTTAGTTCCTTAGTTAATACGCTATTTTAAATCAAGTCAATTTTCTGCCATATCTATTTTACATAACTTTGTGCACACACATATATGTATATATGTTGTTTGCAAGTGAAATCACAGTAGTCACTTTCACACTAATTTTCAATTAGTTCCTGTTTTACTGTTGTATGAACAGTATGTTACAACTATTAAAAACATTGAAGGGAAGTTTGAAATTTAAGAGTTTCACTCAAACTAAAAAACGAGAGAAGAGGAAAACCAAAAGTTATGAAAATTTGAGATTACTGGCAATTTAAATTTTAGAAGTCTGGAATTTAGCATGGCACACACAGCAAAGTTCCACCCAACAGAAATAAAAACCAGTCTCATGCTCACCAGATGTGCCATAATGCTCAATTTGTGCAGTGAAGGCTGCCGATTGAACAGAACCACGTCTCCATCTATGAGGTGTCTCTCCACAATGTCCCCATACTTGAGCTCCTGAGCCATCTTTTCTCTGTTTCCATATTTCAAAAACCTTAACATACAATAATAGACATAATCTGTGAGAACAAAGTTTCCTCAGCAAGTTTCTCCCTCTTCATATCAGGATTCAGTCTCTAAAATGATCACATTTCATTGTATTTAAGGTGCCTCCATATGCCATTAATTAAACTACAACAACAACAATAAAATTTTATTTTATTTTATTTTTTGGCTGAGCCGCATGGCTCGTGGGATCTTAGTTCCCTGACCAGGGATCAAACCCTGGCCCCCAGTAGTGAAAGCGCTGAGCCCTAATCACTGGACCCGCAGGGAATTCCCTAAACTACAACAAACTGCTTGTAAGATCTATCTTAATTTTAGAAACGTTAAGATATGATAAAAGCATGTCTTGGAATCACAGAAATAGAGTAATAAACCAGCTTCTCCTACACGGCCCTGGTTATATGTTTGAACTCATGAGATAAAAAGGCACTGGTGATCAGCTCATCTCGCTGTGAAAAGCCAGAACGGGCAAAATGCATGTCTCCTGGGTCATGAGCGCACTGAGGTAACCCCAGGGCGCCCAGGTGACATAGACAATGATCTGCTTTCATATCCCAATGCATTCTGTCTTTCTAGATCCAATAACATTAAATGCTATGGAATAAATGAACACTGTACGTACACTCAACAAGCCAAGCAGAGCAAACGAGCAATGTACCTAGGCTCACTGCAGTTTAAATAGATATTTTCCACGTACTACAATATCACAACAATTGCACTTTGGAGTGCATTCTGTGCTAAGTATGGTGACAGTAAGCTTGGTCATGAGAAGACAGTTACACCCAACCAGATCGGGAAAGCATTACCTTTTCATTTGCATGTGTCTCTGCTGAATGAAATTGGCTCCTGGGTGAACTTCAGGGCCATTTCGAACCAGCTTCCTCAAAAAGTTGATGTTTGCCTTGTTCACCTGGTGGACCACAATATAAAGCAGAATGAGACACTGTAAATTCTAGAAGCTAGCACACTATACTGAACTGGATCTCAGTCTTTACTTTCCTTATCTTGTCCTAGGAGAAAGAGAGGCACCTGCAGGCACCCTGCTGCCAGGGTCTTGAGTGTAAGGACAACAACGGGATGGCACCAGGTTCAAGTCTGAACTCGGTCACTCACTTGCTGGGTGAAAGGGCCAAGGCCTTTACTGGCCTTTGGTTTCCCTAGTGGTTCAAAGAGTGGACTGGAATGATCTATAGGGACCTTCCAGCATTCTGTAATCCTAAAAACAGGTGGCAGCTTCATCTGCAATGATTTTCCATGGGCTTCTAAGGTTTAAAAGTTGTGACACCAGCACCATAGGCCCTGGTCTGTACGGCCATGTCCTGTAGCCTCTTGGACAACAGTCTCATGGGACACCACTTCAGAGAAGGAAACTCTGGATCATTAGTAACTCTACTGAGGACACTTTCTACACAAGCTTAACCAGAAGCCTCTGTGGTTTGGGCTAATTATGACTCTCAAGGGCAAAGCCAAGGGCAATCAATATCCTCCTGTTACCAGGCCTTTCGATTATCTACACCTCGGTTAAAAAATAAATACTGTAAATACCAGTTTACACTCATGATGAATATGAACTGAGTGTAAAGCAGTACAGCCTTTCTGGTTATGCATCAATAGCCTTAAAATATTCAAAGTCTTTGATTCACTGATTCTAATGTTCTAAAAATAATAACTATCCCAAGAAAATTAACTGGTGTTGTGTTTATCATAAGTTACTTTAACACCTGAGGTATGAACTAAGACGGATGTTAAAGATGATATTATTTGGAAAAAAAAAAGTTGCAGACTTGTCTGTTCAATGTATATCTGAGTATATATACATAAAGGCAGACACAACTGTGGCTGTACGTGTTGTAGATATTACACATGGTGACATATGTATGAAGCAAACTGGAAAGATAAACACACATGCCAAACTGTGGGCCGGGTGGGTTACTGGGGATTTTCCACTGTCTGTTGTTTGGAATCTCAGAACATGACACAAAAGACTGGATTCAGACAAAATATTGAGCAACTCAATGTACTTACCTTCTCAGGAAAAGTTAGAATTTTGGCCACGTGAACTGGCACAGCTACCTCATCAATTCGGAGGTTGGGGTCAGGTGAGATGACTGTTCTGCCAGAAAAATCCACTCTTTTTCCTGAGAGATTGCCTCTAAATCGACCTAAATAAATAAAAATATATCACAGGCCTCCAAGGTACAACGTGTGCTGTTGGGGGCAATGTGACCAGAAAGCCCAAGGAGAGTCCGTGACCTCCAACTAGATAAGCGGGACATACGTTCCCCAAAATGAAACAAAGGCAGTAGACCGTCTCCCGCACACATCTTTGGACACGTACCCTGTTTTCCCTTCAGGCGCTGGACGAACCCTCTGGTCCATTTCTTGGGCGCCATGTTGAGGGGAATGCCTGAGAGCTCACTGTTAATGTAGAGGGCGCACTGCAGCTGCAGGAAATCCCAGTCTTCCATGATCATCTGGGTCTTAGCTCCTGATATCCGATGCTAAGAATAAGCAGAGGATAAACAGAAACAAGCCTGGTCCATTTGACTTTCTCCATCAGACAATTCTGTTTTCATGCTAATGGGAAGCACTGACCTTTTTTTTTTTTTTTTTTTTTTTGGCGGTACGCGGGCCTCTCACTGTTGCGGCCTCTGCCATTGCGGAGCACAGGCTCCGGACGTGCAGGCCCAGCGGCCATGGCCCACGGGCCCCAGCCGCTCCCGGCATGTGGGATCCTCCCGGACCGGGGCACAAACCTGCGTCCCCTGCATCGGCAGGCGGACTCTCAACCACTGCGCCACCAGGGAAGCCCCACTGACCTTTTTAATGACATCATTTAGGAAAATGATTTCTGTCAATTTCATCGTCAGATCATCTTCATTGGTGCCAGACTTCAAATCACTCACGACAGAGGGTCTAATACACAGAGGAGGCACTAAAAGTCGTGTGAGAATCAAATCGGAGGGCTTTCCAGCTTCTGGATTCATCAGAAGTAGAGGGACATCTTCAGCTGGGATTCGTTTAAATAAATTCAGAACTACTAAGGGATTCAAGTTTTCCTATGGAAAGGAGGGAAGGAAGGAATGGAGATACATGTTAGTTTTCCACAGCTTAGGCAAAGGTTTACGTCTGCATGTCCTCTAACCTATCTGCCACTTAAATGATAATATGCACAAGTGATGACAGAGACTTCTGATAACATGCTACGTTGCAAGGGCCCTAAAAATGTTCATGCCTTTTATTCCAATAATTTAAGCCAAAAATTCCACTCCTCGTAATTATTCCAAAGGGTATGATTTTAGAAATTAACAGAAAGATTCAGCTACAAGGATGTTCACTAAAGCTGTTCTTAATGGTGAAAAGCTGGAAACAGCCTGACAGGTGACTGAGTCAATAAAATCATGGTACATCCATACATGGAAAACTATGAAGCTATTAAAAACAAAAAAGAAGCTACGGAAATGTGGCTACTGCCATGAAAGGTGTTCACAAAATATTGGTAAATGAGATAAGTATGTCTATGATGTGGTCTAATCTGGGGGAAAATGTACATCTATACAGAAAAGAGGAAATGGAAGAATTTACCAAGGTGTGAACAGGGCTGTCTTTAGATGAGTGGAATTATCATCTTTTTGCTTTTTTTACATTTAAACTTTCTGTAGTGAACTTATATTGTCTTTGTATTAACTTCACTTAATAGAAGTGCTAGGCTCTAACAACTTACTCATAAGAACTATGTAAATTATCAGATATTCAAACATCACAGCTGAGAATGGTCAGATTGTGTTGTTGCTGGTTATTAAATTTTCTTGGGATCAAAGGTTTTGACTGAGACTGTATGTTATAAGCAGCATTTGCTATGCGATAACTTAATGAGAAGGGGAACAAAGTTAAGAAAGAAACGTTTGAACGGCCAGCCACTGCTCTTAGAACACTGCCAATGAAAAGTTTCTGTGGTCCCGCCCTGGAGGAGATGGCAGTGCAGCTGGGTTCTTCTAGGAATCCCTCCAGAGGTTTTCCAGTCTGGGTCCCTGTCCAGAGAAGAATGGCCCTCCTCAGCACCCCTGTCTCCCAGTGATGGGCACCTCGCTGCCACCAGAAGAAATCAGGGAGGAAGTATAAAACTAATAGAATTCTAGAACGGCATGAAGGCCAGATGTCACCTGCAGTACCACAGTCAGTCCTAGATGAGAATGTCATGGAGCTGGAGGCTGTCCAGGAGGGCAAGGAAGGCAGGAGCCTGGAAACCAGTTCTCAGCAAGAGCAGCTACCTGAGAGTGACAGAACAACTGCATCCCAAGAGGCACGTGGAAGAGGCGGCTGACTTATCGTTACATGCCAGGAAGCAGAAGTCAGGGACTGATGGACGGTAGAGCAGGGCTCAGCTTTGAATACCCTAACAGCTGGAGTTCTCTAGCAATGCAGCGTGGCTGCCTTGGGTGGTGGTGAGATGACACGGCTAGAAGGACATCAGCCAGGGCAGCCTAACACTCAGTCTGCAGGGATGATGCCATCTAGGGAGAGACTCTTATCTGCAGGTCCACCACCCCCTGGATTTGTATTAAAATTGGGAATGGATATATGTTAGTCTTCTGGGGATGGAGTCCGGAGTTTTTGTCAAGTCCAGGTTGGGTCGCATGTCTAAGGTCACAGAATAAATAAGCGGCAGAGCTGGGCTCTAATCTCAGGTCTGTCTGACCCCAAAGCCAAAGCTCTTAACCACCACCCTAAACCGTGTCTAAGGTGTCGCCTGGGTCAGGTGAGCTGGGGCGGACAGGGAGATGGTGGCAGTGGGGGACACCCTGAGAGGCAATCTAGACGTGTGAGACAAGTGACTCCTAAGTGGGAGGGGGTCACCTCCTGGGCCCAGCCATTTAGGCCTAGTCACTTGGAGACTTTTCCAAACAAGATGCCTCCCAGGCCCCAGTGGAGAATTCTATTGCAGAATGTGTGGAGCAGAGAAGCAGTCCCCAGCAAGTAAGGACAGTGGCCACAGGGGTCCAGGCAGAGAGCTGGCAGGGGAAAGTGGTAGTGGATGTCAGGCAGGTTGATCTCGGAGCAGCAGGGGAGGCTGCAAGTAAGGCCACACCCCAGAGAGCTGGGGCACCCCTCAGGCTCACTGACAAGGCTGCCAGCCAGGCTTCTGACTGCTTTCTACACAGCCATCAGCCTGGAAGGTAGAATTCATCTACAATCATGACAGTAGAAGGACAAGATCCACTTTCTCAGCCTGCACCTTCACTTCCTCTGCAGGAGCTTAGTTCTAACTGCCTTGAAGACATCTCCACTGGAATGCACTGCTGATGCCCTCCCCCATTTCCAGAAGAACTACCATGTTTCCAGATGCTTGCGCTTGGGCACCCGCTCGCCTCTGACCACTCTCTCACACCCAGCGCTACAGTGGCTGTTCATCAATTCCTGTCCATTCTGACTGCATACGATGACTCTGCCCCTGGCTCCACTATCACTACCCAGGTTCAGGATCTGTTTTCTTTTTGCATCCCCACCCCCCAAATCAAGGCATAATTTAAATACAGAAAATTGCACAAATCTTAAAGAGATTGATAAATCTTTACATGTATACACTGGTACACATATACCACCATTCAAATCAAATAAAGAATATGTCCCTCCCTCCAGAAAATACCCTCATATCCCCTTTCCCAGTCAGTACTAAGCCCTTACCCCAGATCAGTCTTGCCTATTCTTAGACTTGATCTAAATGGAATCATACGCTTTGTACGCTCTTGTATAAAGCTGCCTCCTCTCAGCAGGATCCTGAGACTCAGCCAGGCTGTGTGTGTCAGCTCATTTCTTTCATTTCGGGATATTATCCCATTGTGTAGATCTGGGACAATTTCTACATTCTCCTGTTGACAGGCATCCGGGCTGTTTCGAATTCTGGCTTTTATTAACAAAGCTGTAATGAACATACTTGTACAAATATTTC
Organism: Phocoena sinus; assembly: GCF_008692025.1. Taxonomy (NCBI): domain Eukaryota; kingdom Metazoa; phylum Chordata; class Mammalia; order Artiodactyla; family Phocoenidae; genus Phocoena; species Phocoena sinus. The sequence goes on from NC_045778.1 coordinate 29,526,596, forward strand.
TGTGGACATATGTACTCATGTCTCTTGGGTATACACCTAAGAGTAAAGCTGCTGGATCACAGGGTGAGTGTGGGTCTTATTTTATAAGGAGTTGCCAAACTGTTGTTTGGAGTGGTGGAAACGTTTCACACGGCCACCATCAACGTAGGAGAGCCAGCTGCTTCAGATCCTCGCCAGCACTTGGTTTTCAGTTGTTTTACATTTTAATTTTGCTGAGAGGGTATGTGTGTGTGTGTAGTTTTAATTAGTATTTCCCTGATGAGTGACAACATTGAACTTTTCATCTACTGATTGGCCATTTGAATATAACCTCTTGTGAAGTGCCAATTCAAGTCTTGCTTCTGCTTTCAAAAATCGGGGTTTTCTGGGACTTCCCTGGCGGTCCAGTGGTTAAGACTCCGCCCTTCCACTGCAGGAGGAACGGGTTCAATCCCTGGTCAGGGAACTAAGATCCTGTAGGCTGTGTGGTGCAGCCAAAAATAAATAAATAAAATTAAATTAAAAAAAAAAATTCGGGTTCCCCCCCTTACTGATTTATAAGAACTGTGTCCTATATTCTGCAGTACGCGGGCCTCTCACTGTTGTGGCCTCTCTCACTGTGGAGCACAGGCTCCGGATGTGTCCTATATTCTGGACATGAGAGTCCTTTAACAGACAAATGAAGTGTGACTATTTGCTCCCACTGTGTGACCTGCTTTTTCATTTTTGTAATGGTGTCTTTTGATGAGCAGTCAGGCTCGTCTAAAATTTCGTTATTAATTCACGTCCCTTCTCTGCTCAAATCTCAATGGCTCCACATTCCCCAAGAGTGGGATGCCCTCTGGAAGGCAGACTCAGCTGTTCGTCCTTCCTACAGCACAGGCTATGCTCCGATGGCCTTGGCTAGGATTCTCCCTCCACCGCTCACTGTTATCTTGGGCGATGCTGCCGCCCAAGGCTCACCTGTGCCCTCCCCAGTAGAGGCTCTACTTCTTTGTTATGCTCGATGGCGGTTTCGAAGGACTGAAGGAAATTTGACACGATAGGATCCACCACTTTCTTGTTGGTCTTGTATTTCTCATGGATTATCTTCAGTAACCCACATTTCTTTACAGTACCTGTAAGAGTTAATTTATTTTACCACGGTTGGAAAAATCAGGTTCTTGGTTAGGCTGGTCTGAGGCTGCGGTCTAGGAAATGCAGTTACAGAAACTGCCACCACAATGAAAGATGAGAGGTGCATCCACTCACCATTAAAGGCGCCACAATGATGGCACGTGTTCTTCTTCCGGCATTTATCAGAGATTTTCTTCTTCAGCCCTCGCTTCTGGAGGTAAGTCAGGCCGGGCCTCTTCAGATAATCCAGAAACTGCTTCTTCTCCTCCTGGGACAGCATGATGTGGCAGCAGGTTTTACAGATCATCTTTTTAAAATTAAACAAAACAGGTAAAAGGATAAGAGAGGATGACAAAGTCTTTTCTTTCAATTCCTTTAAAACAAACTTTTTTGATATGATCTCCTGAGCTTTGGCCAGTAATAGATTTTTTTCTAAGTCTCTTCTTTTTTAAAAAAGCCACCACCCCCCCTTGCCCAGGACACTTAGCTACAATGTACAGATCTACATGAAGACACGCAAAGGCAGCCCATGTTCACCAGAATGCTGGCCATAGTCAGAGCCAGCTGGTGGCGTTTTTGTTAACTATTTTTTCTTTTTTGTGCTGTTCTGTACTGCTTGAATTACTAATATTTTTTACAATGCCTATCTACCATCTACTCAAGGAAAACCAAGGAAAAAGAATTTTTAAGCAATTTAACTTATTACAAGACGAAATATTGTTTTTAGTATAAAAATGTTCTCTACATGTATCTCCCACCACTCATCATTCCCAAGCTCACTCTAATGTCCCTAGATCAATAACTCCCAGGTTTATACCTTGGAGATGAACACATACATGCTTACCTGTAAGATGCCTATGACTGCTCGGAAGTACCCCACATGAAAACATGGCAATTCCAAGTCAATGTACCCATAGTGGCCCAGACAGTCAGCCAAGTTCTTCCCACAGGTTTCACAAGGACGGTCCTTCTCACTCGTACCCTGTGGATAAAAGCACACCATAATCAATGGAGACCAGTGGACAGGAAAGTGGGACCAGTCCTCACAGGTGACCAGGGGACTCAGAGTCAGAATCACCTGGGAAACTGCAGGGTATTCACATCCGCCTGACCAAAGGAGGCTGGAGTCCCTGAGAGGCGCAGGGGAATGGGGGAGGTGGAAGGAAGCCCTTGCTTCTTCCTCTTTGGTAAGTCACCAGTTTCATCAGCAAGTCAAAACACATGGAACCAGGAAGGGCAGGGTCTTACCATCCTGTGATCAAGCACCCCATATAGCAGTGGGGCATGGTTGTTGTCCTGGCTATACAGGTTCTTACTCACAACCTGGATGTGAGCCTGCTGGCGCATCTCCTCAGCTGACTTCATTCCAAAACAGATGTGGCTTCTGGAATGGAAAGGGATAGGGGAACAGTTACATCAAAACCACTTACCAAAAATAGCATTTATGCATATGACCCACCATAAGCAACCTTACCCTTCCAAATCCCTATAGGCTCTGCTCTCTCATTATTAAATGTCACTTCATCCTGCTGACTCGTTCCCTCTTAAGTTTGTTTTGTGGTCTCTTTTACTGCCTTCTGTTGAATATTGGCATCTCTCCCTACCTAGGGTTACAACCCTCAAACTTTTTTCATTCTACACATTCTTTTTGAGTAGAGTCTGTCTAATCTCTATCTGCAGGCCAGCTATTTCCGCTCAGCTGGAGACCATACAGATACTTCTTCTGGACAGTTAACAGGCACCTCAAACTCAGCACATCTAAAACAAAGCCTGGAACTTTCTCTCCCAAATCTGTTCCTTGTTCATTTTCCAAAAAAATCTGGGGGTTTACGTATGATGTGCCAGGCACCATCCTCAGGGGCTGAGGATACAGATTAGATAAGACAGGGAATTCCCTGCCAACATGGGGCTCAATTTCAGGGAGGGCAAGACAGAGAATAAACAAATAGATACACAAAACTGAATAGATGCAGGGAAGGAAAATGACGTGAAGTGGTAGAGGAGAGTCTGAGGAGACCATGTCGTGTGGCCAGAAAGTCTGGAAAATTGACATTTCCGCTGAATTCTGAATAAGAGGGAGCCAGCTGTAAGATTGCCCAACCAAGAAATTCTGTGTGTCAATCGCATTTCTCCCTTACCCATCCCTACCAATCCTGTCAATTTCACACCCCTCAAACTGAGAGAATGGCCATCATCAAAAAGTCTACAAATAATAAATGCCGGAGAGGGTGTGGAGAAAAAGGAACCCTCCTACACTGTTGGTGGGAATGTAAATTGGTACAGCCACTATAGAGAACAGTATGGAAGTTCCTTTAAAAAGTAAAAATAGAGCTACATATGATCCTGCCATCCCACTCCTGGGCATATATCCGGAGAAAACTATAATTTGAAAAGCTACATGCACCCCAATGTTCATTGCAGCACTATTTACAATAGCCAAGACATAGAAGCAACCTAAATGTCCATCAACAGATGAAACAGATGAAAGATAAAGATGTGCTGTAGATATATACAGATATATACATATATATATATATATACACACACAAACACACCCACAGTGAAATACTAGCCATAAAAAAGAAAGAAATAATACCATTTGCAGCAACACGGATGGATCTAGAGATTATCCTAAGTGAAGTAAGCCAGACAGAGAAAGACAAATATCACATGATACTGCTTATATGTGGGGGAAGAAAAAGATACAAATAAACTTATTTACCAAATAGAAATAGGACTTTCCTGGTGGGGATTGGTTAAGAATCCGCCTGCCAATGCAGGGGACACAGGTTTGAGCCCTGGCCCGGGAAGATCCCACATGCCGCGGAGCAACTAAGCCCGTGCGCCACAACTACTGAGCCTGTGCTCCAGAGCCCGCGAGCCACAACTACTGAAGCCCGCGCGCCTAGAGCCCGTGAGCCACAACTACTGAGCCCGCGTGCTAAAACTACTGAAGCTTGTGCACCTTGAGCCCATGCTCCGCAACATGAGAAGCCCGTGTACCGCAACAGAGTAGCCCCTGCTGGACGCAACTAGAGAAAGTCCTCGTGCAGCAACAAAGACCCAATGCAGCCAAAAATAAATAAATAAATAAATATATTTAAAAAACAAAACAGAAATAGACCCACAGACATGGAAAACAAACTTATGGTTCCCAAAGGGAAAGGGGGGAGGGAAGGGATAAATTAGGAGTTTGAGATTAAAGTATACACATTCTATATATAAAATAGATAACCAACAAGAACCTACTGTATAGCACAGGGAACTATACTCAACATTTTGTAATAGCCAATAAGAGAAAAGAATCTAAAAGAGAATATATATATATAATTGAATCATTGTGCTGTACACCTGAAACTAACACAACATTGTAAATCAACTATACTTCAATTAAAGAAAAAAAAAAAGACTCCTCACTGCCTGCAAGATGGCTCTGAAACAAAGCTTCAAATCTGCTTCCTTCTCATCACTATACTTTCTCCCTCCTGTAAGCTCCTGGAAGAAGGCTGTTCTGCCTGAACCCCTTGCCCACCTGTGCTGTCAGAACCCCCTATGCCTACCCTTGTCCTCGCACTTGTCCTATCCAACGCTGACTTGTCTACCTTCTCCAGCTAGACGAGGCAGTAAGGTCTTACTCATGTCATATCTTCATGTCTATCATCGGGGCCAGAACACAGTACCTTCCTCACTAAGCATCTGCAAGAATGATTGATTTGTTTCTCTACTGGAAGGTCTAAGGAGAGGTTGTGGCCTACTAAATTAGCTCTGAAGAAGGTCCAGAATAACCTCATTTCTGAGACTGCTATCCATCTGCCTGTGATACAGCTTTCTAGCTGCCAACTCCATTCTTTCGGTCAGCAAATACTACCTCCGTGTCATGTGCTCTGCAGCAAAATGAGTCCCCGCCCCAGGTTGCTCCCATTCAATGACCAAAGATTCGCTGAAAGGGATCATCGTCTCACCTCAGGAGAACTCGACCTTCGGCCCATGGTGCACGGATCGCCAAAGTTCCCACCACATCCCCCAGGTTCCCACCACATTCCCCCTTCTCCGCCCAAGGAACCACCCCTGGCCTGGGTTCCCCAGGTCGTGAAAACCCTCTGCCCGATCAATATCCATTAATCTAACCTGATACTCCTGAGCTGTGCCCACACCTCCCACTGATTCCTGGCCCTTCCCTTCCAACCGACCTCACCTCTGACCCTTCCCTGACCTCGGACCCCTCTGCCCCTAATTTCTCTGCTCTTCGGGGAGTTTTGCTCCATCTTACATTTTCTTGGCCACATCCGTCTCCCGGAACTGCTCCTTCACCATGGTGACGGCTGCCGGGGCTCCCTCCTCGAGACTCTTTGAGCTAGATTAGAAATACGATGCTCACAGCACCCGCCCGGGACTAATTCTTGACTGGTGGCTAACACCTCCCCGGCATTTTTTCGGCCACCGTAGCTCGCCCCACGTGCCCGCCTCCGCTTCCGCTACTCGCCGGCGCTTCTGTCTGTTAAGAGAGGCTCCGAACACGCCGCTTTTCGCCTTCTCTCTACACTGCCATCTGGCGGCACCTCCTTGAAACTGTACCGAAACCTTCATGGTATTTTCAAAGTCCCGTTTCCGGTCCATTTCTTCTTGTCACCTGACACCTGCAAAGAAACTACAACCCCCTGCCTCAAAACTTTTAGAAAACCAGAGAGCCAAAAATTGCATACAATGGAAAATCGTCTTACCAACATCAATACCATCTTAATTAAGAGCCTCTAATTATTTAAGGAAAGGTGGAGGCTAAAATGAACCTGCCCAAGGAACAGAGGACTTCATCTAGATTATCTAGAAAGGAAGTAAACAGGGCAGAAAACACGGCCATGCATGCACCTCCAGTTCACAAAGTTATTTTGAAAAAGAAGAATTAAACTTATATTATTGATTACAAAAACAGAAGATGAAAATCTGTGAGTTTAGTGTGAAAAGTGAGCCATGCTGAGCTAGGGAAACAAGATGAAGGGAGAATAGGAAGCGATTATTCATGTACTGAGGAAATAAATTTCTTATCTCACACCTCACACCCTGTGGGAGGTGATCCTAGTGTGACATCTTAGCGCATGATACTAGAGAGAAAACCATTCCACCATAGGACTCAGGGCTACAGAACCTGAAACTTACTTCTTTACTATTTGTGAGAAACTCTAAACAGAAACCAATAAAGTGGTTCAACACTTTTGAATTTTAAGGGATGCTGTCTTCAGACTTTATGGATCCCCACTAGTAAAACATATGTCACAGACAGAAAGCAAAGCAAACCAGATTTTTCTATTTCAGCAGTTAATATATCTTTGAAGATTTGGTGAGTGATTTTCATTATCTAGAAGTTAAAAACAAAGATTCTGGAACCACAGTATCCATGGGTGTTTAGGCACTACTGCTTAAAGTTGAGCGACCTTGGGAAAGTTCCTTAACCTCGTGCTGTCATAGTTTCCCCATCTATAAAAGGGATAAGTAATATGTACCCTAATTCTTAGAGTTGGTGGGAAGGTTAAATGGCAAAATAAGGGTAAAAGTACTCAGAAAGTAACAGACACATAGCAGCGCTCTCAAAAGCCTGCAACCTGATTTGTCGGTCTCTGAACCTGCATGCTTATGTTCTTTATTGTTACACGTATGTCTCACTGTAAACTAACAAATTTCTCCATCAAGCAGATACTTATTAAAAGCTCACTTTTGTGGGGATTAAGATTTTTCAGAAAAAGACAAATTAAAGACTGTTTTATTTTTAATTAGAAAATCAGATTCTCTAAGCTCAGAAAAAATCAATTAATTAAATAGCAATAAATTAAAATGGTCAGTTTTGCGTACTTGAAATAAAAGTTTGAGTCCGGGTTTCTGTAGTTTCCCTAGCAGTAAAATGAGGAGGCTGGTCGAGAGGACCTCCAAGGACGCCTTCGAGCTTCACCAACCTCTAACGCGGTTGGAGGGGAATTAACTTTAAACCGGTTTACCGGAATTTTAAGTAGAGACGGTTCAAGATAATGAATTGAAGTGGAACACGTGCTTGCGTAAACCTGGTCGGCCCAAACTGTTCCCCCCCCCGGATTGGCCGTTCACGTTCCGGGGTGTGGCGAAAGAGCGAAGAAACCAGGTCTTATACACTTTCAATCAGGCATTAGCGCGGTCGGCCTCGCGGTCTGGCCACGCCCCCACGCCGGCGTCTCCCGGGGTCCTTCCGTGAGCGTTGATATGATTGGCCGGCGGAAGATAGTTCTCTTTTCCTTCCTGGCTGCTTGAAGATCAGCCGCCATTATGGTGAGTCTTTGCGGATCCAGGGATTATCCAATGTGTATCTGGGCAATCGTCCGTCCCCTGGTCCCGCCGTTAGCACTACGGCCGCCCGAAGCCCGATTGCTCTTCCCTGGCCGTGTCTGACGGAGGCCGGTTGCCGAGGGAGCCGGGCGGGCGGGAGTCCGGGCTGCGCTGTCGACCCAGAAATGCCGGGCTTCGGAGTCCTCGGAATGGGGACTGCGGGAGCGGCTGCTGCGTTTGTCGGCTTCGTGGAGTCTAAAGGGTGGGGTGGGGTAGGGTGAGGAGAGACACATCGCACTTGAACGCTTAATTTGGGGTAGGCGGTTCGCCGGTGAAGGCAGCCCAGGAGGAGAAGAGGGTGTCGGCAGTGCCCGGGCGTGTTGCGACGACTGAAACCGTTCCCACGTGTAAGCTAGAATATTGTCAGCTGAATGGATCCTCTTGTTTCACAGGGGGGAAACAGGCCCCGGGAAGAGGAGCCACTTTAAGGCTTGCCATGTCATGATTAGCTCATTAGAAGGTTCACCTGTTTTTAACCCCATTCTATCTGCGAGCTGTTTTTCCCTTGACCCTTACTTTCAAGAATTGAATATTGTTGAAGTGAACTTAGTGTGGTGTGGTTTTTCAGACTGCAGTCGAAAATTAGTCAATCTACTATGAGAGCTCTTTTTTTTGGTGAATTATTATAGTCAGTGTAAGCACGTTGAATGCCCACATTCCTTGGTAGTCACTCATAGTGTAAAAGAGCAACGGGGCCATTCAGAAGGGGGTACAGTTTTTTTTGTGAGGTGTAGCGTTGGTCATTCAAGAAGGGTAGTTTACAAGGAGGTGGTGCAATGCTTGTCACATCTGTGCAGGATGCAATAAACAGGGTGCCGTGACCATAACATTTATAGAGTCACAGCTTTACTCCAGAGAAGTAGGCTTTAACTGGGGGTGATTTTTTGCCTGTGAGGGGACAGTTGACAAAATCTGGATACATTCTTGGTCACAACTGGGAAGCGCAGGTGCTACCGGCATCAAGTGGTTAGAGGTTAAAGATGCTGCTCCACGGTCTGAAATGCACTGGACAGTCCCCACAGCACAGAAGTAGCTGAACCAAAATACCAGAGGTTTGAGAAACCTTGCTGCAGAGTGATTTCTGTAATGAAGTGAAGTAAGGTGTTTCCAGACTTAAAATCCTGACAGATTCAGAATGTGGCTGTTGAGTGTTTTCTTGATGCTGTTTTTGTGATGGGGTGACCTGTGAGTTAGGCACTGTGCTAAGTGGCTTAGGAGGAGACGGGAATTTGTGCATTTTTTTTTCTTTTATTGAAGCTTTTTTGCCACTAACCCATGTGACTCCTGAATATTTGAAATGTGGTTCCTGCAGCTGAGGAATTGCGTTTTAAATGTTGTTTACTTTTAATTATCCACAGATGGATAGCCACAGGGTCTACTGATTTGGACATTGCAATTCTAGCTCTTGGAAAATCACAGCGGGTCAAGAAAAGGTTGAATAGTTTTGTTAATGAGTGTTGTTATGTTTTCAGAACGACACAGTAACTATCCGCACAAGGAAGTTCATGACCAACCGACTACTTCAACGGAAACAAATGGTAAGGAAGGGTACGTCAAAGGTTGGTTGTTATTCAGTTTCGAAGATGTATTTCATTATAATAAACACTAAACTTGGTAATCTTTTTAGGTCATCGATGTCCTTCATCCTGGGAAGGCAACAGTACCTAAGACAGAAATTCGGGAAAAACTAGCCAAAATGTACAAGACCACACCAGATGTCATCTTTGTGTTCGGATTCCGAACCCATTTTGGTGGTGGCAAGACAACTGGCTTTGGCATGATTTACGATTCCTTGGATTACGCAAAGAAGAATGAGCCCAAACACAGGCTTGCAAGAGTAGGTGTCCTATCTGTTCAACAGCTGCTAAAGACATTTTTTCAGTAACGTTGTGTTGTGCGTGCAGTGGAGTGAGCAAAAGCAAGCAGTCTGCAGGGGGACAACATACTAAAGAACTCTTAAGGGGTTGAGAGAAAAGGTCCTTTGATAAATGCACAGGTAGTTCTGAACAGGAGTTCAGAATGGGGTCTGCAGGATTTGAGGAGGTGACTTTTGAGCTGGGTCTAGAAGAGCAGGTAAAGCAGTGCTCCTAGAGGTAGGAACTGGAAGTAGGTAGGGGGATGAGTTTAGAAAGGTAGGTTGGCCCCAAATTAAGTGAAATCTTTATTCCCAAACATCTGAGTTTGGGCTTAACTTCATAGGTTGCCAGGAGCCATGAAAGCTTTCGGATCACTTCCTGAGTACCAAGCACTACACAATGACCTACAGTTGACCGTTGAACAACACGGGTTAGAATTATGAAGGTCCACTTACGCGCAGATTTTTTTCAGTAGTAAAATCTGTATTACAGTGATCCGAGGTTGGTTGACTGCACAGATGCGAAGGGAAGTGTGGATGTGGAGGGCCAGCTATAAGGTATAATGAGATATTCAGCTGTGTTGAGGGTTGGCACCCATATTTGTGCAGTTGTTCAGGGCTCAACTGTACAGCAGTAGACTGGGCAAACTCCCTAGCTTATATACTAAATTGTGAATGAGCCTACTTTGAAATAGTTCTTGTGTCTGCCCCCTTTTAACTTTTTTTCCTCCTTGCTATTAGGTAAAATCTTTCCACTGAATAGGTATGTGGTAGATAGATGCTGCCCTCTTTTTTTTTTTTTTTTTTGCGGTACACGGGCCTCTCACTGTTGTGGCCTCTCCTGTTGTGGAGCACAGGCTCCGGACGTGCAGGCTCAGCGGCCATGGCTCACGGGCCCAGCCGCTCCGCGGCATGTGGGAGCTTCCTGGACCGGGGCATGAGCCTGTGTCCCCTGCATCGGCAGGCGGACTCTCAAACACTGCGCCACCAGGGAAGCCCTGCACTCTTAATTGGGTGGTCTGGGAGACCTGGCTGAGGTGAAGTGAAGCCGAGTTCCTTGTAAAGATAGGGGAGCATTTCTGTAGGCAGTAGGAAGAGCAAATGCAGAAGTGGGCAGAGTGAAGATGAGTAGCTGGATGCTGTCTCCGTGGGGGGGTGTAGAGTTCTTGGGAAAGATTCTTCTGTCAGCTATGAGTAGGAAACAGGGAGTTGAAATGGAAGAGACCCTGAAAATGTGGAGACCTAGCGAACTGTAGGCTCCGAACCATAACACCATGCACGGAGCGTTGAGTGCACACTTTTCCTGTGTTGTTTTCTGTTCATGCTATCTCAGTTTAGTGACTGTTTCTGTTCTAGCACAAACAAGTATTGTTAAATGTACTTGAAGAGTTTTGATTTCTGAAGCTGTATTTCTTGAGCTCCAGCCTGGTCAACTTTCCCTACCGGATTAGTATGTAACGATGTTGATGTTTGCAAGTCACCTACGTGTATACGTATATATATTCCTTTCTTTTTCAGCATGGCCTGTATGAGAAGAAAAAGACCTCGAGAAAACAGCGAAAGGAACGCAAGAACAGAATGAAGAAAGTCAGGGGGACTGCAAAGGCCAATGTTGGTGCTGGCAAAAAGGTATAGTTTACCAAGGGAAATACAGAAATGTCAATTCCAGGTTTTTAGTTTGTAGAAAGGTGGGGTATTGTTTTCTTAATAACCTTTCTTAATGTTTCTTCTTTTCTGACTTCTTCTGGATTACAGAAGGTAACCTGTTTTGAGAAGCCACGTAATGTAGTATCTTAACACCTCAGTAGAGTAGCTTTGCCCACCCCTTGTTAGCTCACAGATTAGCACAACATGGGGCCACATCGGTTCAGTGATCGGTAGAGTGATCCTGGTGGGTGCCTTGCAAGTCCTATCAGGAAAGTTTGCATTTTACTGCTAATTACAAAGATTGTTAAAGGGGGAGCGGATCTAGTTTCCCAAGACTTATTTTCTTAAAATTGACAACTGATTGAAGAAGCAGCTCAATCAATGTGGCCCATGTTTTCCTGGCATGCTGGAGAGGTAGCACAGTTCTCCATTGCTTTCCTCTCCAGTTAGTCAGGACTTAAGTGATTTTAATGATGAGCTTTTTACCAGCTTTGCTAGCTAATTGTAAGTAATTGAATGGAATTAAGGTGTTGGGTTGTTAAATTAAATAATCAAGTGTTCTGTGAACTTTTTTTTTTTTTTTTGCCTTTTTCCTCTACTTTCTTGGAATTCTTGTTCATCAGAAATGAAGTGTCTAGCAGGTACTGAGATTGTGAGCACGGTGTGGGGATGCATCACCTTCACTAAGTTTGCTTTGATGCTTTGCATGTTGGCTTTCGGAAGAGAGTTTCGTAGTATAGTCTATTATAACACCACTGCTACGGTTTAAAATAGTATATTATGGGCAAAGGAGAAAAACTTCAAATGATGTTTATTTTGGAAACTCAAAAATGCATGTTAAGTTGTGAAGTGCCCCAGTGGAGGAAGGTAGCCGCTTTTAACTGGCACTTGGGAAATGCTGTGTTCCAGAGTACCACATACCCAGGAAATGGCTTTACTTAACACAGGGCTTGGGAAGGATTCACTCATCCAGTCATGAGCAGTCTTTCCCTTGGGGACTCTGGAGATTGGTCGATTCTCTGGCAGCTTTGGTGATAAACTGGTCCGGAAAATCTGGCAAAGCCTCTGTCCCGGGAGCACACACCGAAAGCTGCCTTTTACTGTCTCCTTTACTGTCCCATTGCTTTTTATTAGTTGATCTCCAGCTTTCCACCTGATGCCCTTTTTTTTAATTGGAAAATTTCCAAGATAATTGAATATTCACATCAAAGCCTTTGATAAATACGCTTTTCCCACAGGTACTTAAATACTTTTGCTCATCTGAGCAGCCTAAACCGGTAACATGTAAAGTGGGCTGAGAGTGGGTTGGGACTAGTAAGTTTTTGAAACAGTGGTGGTCACCGCTTGACATGCTTCCTCTCACCGACATGCTTCCTCTCACCGTGACTCCCCGCCAGACCAGGCAGTAAACGTGGTGTGCCTGCTCTGGGCTGTAATCCCATTGACTTCCGGGTGCCATGGAGTTGTAATGGACTGCCAGAGGAACTGCTTGCTGCTTAGTTAGAATAACTGCTCCCTCTTTGTGAGGCTTAGTATACTTGTTGACAGAAGTTCCAGAAGTTGAAAAACAGTCAATATTTGTGTTCTGATCTAGATCTGAAGAATTTTTTACACACTGTTTTCTTCATTCAGCCTTTGAGTCACGTGTGTTAGTGCTCAGCGGTGACGTGCAGAGTTTAGCCCTGTGGGGACCTGAGCTATCACTATTCCTGCTTCAGGTTGCACTAGTGCAATTTCACTAGCACTGCTCTGAAAAGCGGCTGGAAAAGGAATGCATAAATGAGCACGTGTATTCTTTGGCTCAAATAAAAAAAAGGCATAGTAATGTCCTTTGAACTTAAATGTTGGAATCCAGACGTTGGAGTTGCACCTTTCGGGTATAATAGAGTTGTTTTAAATTACGGAATAGTCCTCATGTTTGAAGAGCAATTGAATTTTTTTTACATCAGCTGAGTTCTGCCTTTTTAAATACTAATTCGCACTACTTGTGTTGATTGTGAATGGTGGCTTTTAAAGTACTGAACTGAGACAGGGTTTTAAAAAGACTTGCTTGATCATTTAGAGCTCTCCCCTTGTGGTTAAATTAGACTTCAGTCTGCGATGATTCTCAGGTCTGTTGTTGGTGCTAGCGTGCCCAGCACGGTGTTGCTGAGCAAAGCAGGGGGCGCCTTCATGTGTAAGTAGGCAGTGGCAGCCTACGAACCATAGTAATCAGGCAGGCTGTTCTCAATATTGGGTTGGAATAAAAATCAGTGAGTGTGTCTAGGGAGTGCTCTTTATACAACTGCAAAGAACAAAATAGTCATTAAGGTATCTGATTGCATGCAGATTATTTAGGAGTTTGAAAAGGGACTATTAATGAAATGTTTCTTTTCCCTCTTCCCTCCTTTCCCCCTTCCCTGCCACTGATTCAGTGAGCTTGGAGATTGGACAACAGGTATAATTCAAGCTTTTCGTTTAGATTGCTAGACTCCTTGGTTGACAGTCATTAAAAATAGAGCATGTGAAATGATTTAGGAAGTATATTTACAATGCTCTCAAGAGTTGTGCCCCTTAAAAAACTAGCAGTGACATGGTTTTGTTGTCAAAACTTGTTTTTTTGTCTCATCCCTAACTTGAATGTTTGTGAGTTTTATATCTTGATGCTTACATTGTTTTAAGATCACACAAACTTAATATGGTCTAGGTTACTAATGTTCGTTCTGCATGAGTGTCATTAATTTTGGGGTTGTTGAAGACTTTGAACTTTAATTTTTTAAAGGCAGTTGCTAACTAAATTTTTCCTTTTCTTAATTCACAGAAGGAATAAAGACTCTGCAGTGACTGTGTCTGTGGTGATTGTGCAGATTTTTTCATGAGAGAGTTAATAAACTAAGACTTTTTACATATCTGGTCGTTTGTGAATATATTTGAAGTTTACTGGGAGTGCTGTAAAATTGGTTTGCTGTTTAACAGATTTAGAGTGCTGCCCAAGTTCACATGTTCCATTAAGACATTCAGTTGAAAACTTGCTCTGTTGGGGTGGTGCTTGTCCTTCCCTTTAATGGCACAGAGATGTCAGGGCGTAGAGAACTGGCGGCGTGGGAGCATGTGGGGCCAGTCTGGTGTGCTCATGTTAATACTTGGTATTAGATGTCAGGGCGTAGAGTACTGGCGGCGTGGGAGCATGTGGGGCCAGTCTGGTGCCCATATTAATACTTGGTATTATAGTTGGTCAGTCCCTGAAAGAGACTCTTGAAACCTGAAATTCCTTTTTGGTTTTACTAGAACCCCACTTAGTCTTTGTTACGGAAAAAAATTTGCTGGCCTTGATAGAAGTTAAGTTACTACATTACATTCTCATCATTTATCCTGAAGTAAACAGGGGTCTGTCAAAATTGCTATTTGTGGGTTGCGGGCTTGTGCTTAGGTGATAAATGAGTGGTTTGTTGTGGGTGGGAATTTGAAACAGGCTCTGGAGTGGTGAGTGTGTGTGTAGTGTGTGATTGCTTGGTGAGTCTGACTGCGTGGGTTTACGAGGCATGGAGGGGTATCTAGTGCTGCTGCTGCTTTGCCAGGTGCTTATTCTCACACTGGCTTTTTTAGGCGTCAAGGTTGAGAACCTGAAATGTGGGTTATTGGTCAGTTGTGTGGGGTTGGGGGATTTGAGGAGGGGGTTGTTTGAAGGTTGCTGGGGGGTTGGGGTGCCATTTGAGAGGATAAGAAACATGAGTAGGAGAACTTGGGTGTTAGGGGACAGAAGAGGCATTAATGGCTCGTGGGTTTTGGATGTCATTCTTCCCTGAGGTTGGTGTGTGATTGGTTTCTACCTTAAGTGGGTCCATGTAGGAGTCAGGCTTATAAATGCTATTGAGAACTGTGTCAGTGGATGGAAAGCTTCAGAGAAAACTCAGGAAGCAGTAGAGGACTGCTTGGCTGGTTGGGTTGAAAGGGGAACCAGGAAAAAGCAAGAATCATGATAGCAGAAGGCATGTGAGGGTTGCAGAAAGGAGTGGTTGGATATCTTGCAGAGAGCATGGTGAGAGGCCTTGACTTGAAGAAGGAGCTATAGCCTGGGAGGGCAGGGATGTGACCAGGTAAGTGAGGGGCCTGAACCTGCTGGCCCAGGGTGCAGAGGGTGGGGTGGGTGTAGTTCCGTTTGTGGCTCTGCTGAGGCTGCATACTTGGGTTTGTGGAAACCTTGGCCTTGTGGGTTCCCTTGCTAGGGAATCTGCTTTGTGTTCCCTTAATAGGACCAAGAAATAAGATTAGATGGTCTACTTGTATAGGAAGAGTTTGGAGGAGTGGGGGATTTAGGTCTGCACACTTCTGTTTCCACCAAAATGGCTAATGGGTGGTGTGGAATCCCTAAGGGATTTGAGGTGAGTGGCATTTTTTTTTTTTTTTACCAGTACGCGGGCCTCTCACTGTTGTGGCCTCTCCCCGTTGCGGAGCACTGGCTCCGGACGCGCAGGCTCAGCGGCCATGGCTCACAGGCCCAGCCGCTCCGCGGCATGTGGAATCTTCCCGGACCAGGGCACGAACCTGTGTCCCCTGCATCGGCAGGCGGACTCTCAACCACTGCGCCACCAGGGAAGCCCTATGAGTGGCATTTTTAAATGAGCAGTGTGTGGAGGCCAGAGATCATCCATGCCTGGTGGAGATGCAGTTCCCCAGGACTGATCTATAGGGTGTGTAGGTGCAGAGATGGGCTGGTGAGCAGCAGGTAGGGGCAAGAAGCAGAAGATGCTGGGAGAGGTTATATTTGGGATGGCTCAGAACAGGACAGGAGATGAAGCCGAGCAATGGTGGGCGGGGGTGGGGGGGTGACCCCAGGGGCCTGTGGTCACAAAGTTCAGGAGCAGGGCTAAAAGAAGCAATGGAGCAAGAACCGAAGGGTAGGAGGTGGTTTTCAGAGTGAGGTACTAGGTGTTGGTGTGAAGACAGGGCACAGCTGCAGGGAGCCCTGATGAGGTGAAGTTTGGCAACCAAGTCACAAGATCCGTAGGCTTTTCCATTGGGATATGCTCGGGGAGGGCAAAGTTTGCAGTCATTCAGCCAGTAGTCCTCTTTGAAGGGAATCGTGATTAACTCTGGTTGAAGCCTGTTTTTCTAGGGGAACTGCCTGGGCTAGGATATTACAGACGTCACGAACTGGCAGTCTTGTCAGTAAGCTTTGTTGGACAAAGCAAAGCATTTCAAAATAGGACAAACCGTACGTGAAGATCCAGATTCCTAGCCTCTTGAGTTATCAGAAGAATCAACAGAAGGCCCACCTTCCTGCATGGTGACAGTTGGCAAGGTTAGAGGGTGGGCTGTGTGCCTCAGGGTAGGTGTTTGTTCGTCATCCTCCGTGGCCTCTGCTTCTGCAAGCTAGCCTGCACCCTTTGTCCACCTGCCCTCTGGTCTTGTGTCCCTCTGCATGCCGCTTAACTTCCCATCTAGTACAGCTGGGTGTCTGGGCAAGTTGCGTGGTCCCCTGATTTGGGTTAACTTCTCTTTAAATTGGGGGCCCCCAAGGGTACTTTCTCTGCTGACCTGATGCAAGGCTATTTTGAGTCTCACATGATAAAGCATCTGTGAGAATAGTTTGGGAAACTGAAGTGTGAGCAGCTGTGTGACGGGAAGCAAGGACTAGCGTTCAGTTGTGCACAGTTGTGCTGTGGAACTCTAGGATTGGAGATTCAGCACTTTTGTTCGGCCCTGGCATTAACCAGATCATACTGCCTGTCAACAGGCTTTGGAAGAGCCTCCGTGAAAATGCAAAGTTGACTTTACTCATCAACAGTCAGGGAGGGCACATCCCTTCCCTCAACTTGCCACTTGTGAGAGGCGGTTGCTTCATGAGGGTAGCAAGGAAGAGTCTGGCGAGAAGTTTAGAACTGCACCCCTTTGTTCCACTTGTAGCTGCATGTGCCCAGGTAGCCAGCGTTTAACTGTTCTCTTTCCCTCCAAAGAAGAGGTTGAATGGCAATTTGATTATTCTGGGCTCTCCTTAAAGGTAGCATCTTGACAATACACCATACTCTTATAGCTGAGGCCAGTTTACTGTATAAACAATTACTTCCTTTAATCTGTACAAATAATCCTAAGAGGCAGGTCTCATTGGACCCATGTTGGAGAGGGTTTAGAGCAGTTAAGCAACTAGTAGTGGGGTGGGATTAGAATGCAGTTGTCTGGACTGCGGTCCTTTGTTGTGCATTTACCCATTGCTAAATGTTAATTGAGCAGCTTTCTTCCACAGGGTGTATAATGGTGTGCAAGACTATACCTACTATGTACTGTATTTGTCTAACTACTTGGAGTTAGGGTGCCTGTTGCCAGTAGTGTTACTGAACCAAGTCATAGATGACCATCTGAATTCCGCATTTACTGAACCTGCTGTGCGCACTAGTCCCTGTTCTGGTAGCTCGGGAGATGGGTGAAGAAGCTGTCCCTGCCCCCAATGCTCAGAGGGGCTTAAGCACCTTGTCCGGGGTCTCATGGCCTGGTTTCTGCTCCTTACCATGAAGCAGCAGACTGTAATTATGTTAAGTTAGGTGGTGGGAATCCAGAGGTGAGAAACTGTTAGAGTAACACTAACTGGGGTAAAATGTGATCTGATCTGGGCACACGGGAGCAGGTGTCTCACTGGGGCTATGAAAGTAGAGAAGGATCACATGGAGATGCACCAGTCATCCTGCAGGGGAAGAGTGGAGATGAGGTGGGGAGAGTGTGGGAGCAGAGTGCAGGTAGGCTTTGTCATCCTCAGTGAGGTGCAAGGCGCTGTGGTGACTGGTGGCTTCCAGCAGAGTGTTGCCCAAAGCATTTCTGGTAAGAGAAATTCTATTTCCAAAAATAGACTTCAGGTTGGCTGCAAGAGCACAGAGGTGTGACGATTGATTGATTGATTTTTAACATCATTGTTGGAGTATAATTGCTTTACAATGGTGTGTTAGTTTCTGCTGTATAACAAAGTGAATCAGCTATTTGTATACATATATCCCCATATCCCCTCCCTCTCGCGTCTCCCTTCCACCCTCCCTATCCTCCCCAGGTGGTCACAAAGCACCGAGCTGATCTCCCTGTGCGATACAGCTGCTTCTCACTAGCTATCGATTTTACATTTGGTAGTGTATATATGTCCATGCCACTCTCTCACTTCGTCCCAGCTTACCCTTCCCCCTCCCTGTGTCCTCAAGTCCATTCTCTGTCTGTGTCTTTATTCCTTTCCTGCCCCTAGGTTCTTCAGAACCTTTTTTTCTTTTCTTTAAGATTCCATATACATGTGTTAGCATACGGTGTTTGTTTTTCTCTTTCTGACTTACTTCACTCTGTATGACAGACTATAGGTCCATCCACCTCACTACAAATAACTCAATTTTGTTTCTTTTTATGGCTGAGTAATATTCCATTGTATGTATGTGCCACATCTTCTTTATCCATTCATCTGTCGATGGACACTTAGGTTGCTTCCATGTCCTGGCTACTGTAAACAGAGCTGCAATGAACATTGTGGTACCTGACTTTTTTTTTTTTTTTTTTTTTTTTTGCAGTACATGGGCCTCTCACTGTTGTGGCCTCTCCCGTTGTGGAGTACAGGCTCCGGACTCGCAGGCTCAGCGGCCATGGCTCACGGGCCTAGCCGCTCCGCGGCATGTGGGATCTTCCCGGACCGGGGCACGAACCCGTGTCCCCTGCATCGGCAGGCTTACCCTCAACCACTGCGCCACCAGGGGAGCCCCTATGACTCGTTACGGTTTTCTCAGGGTGTATGCCCAGGAGTGGGATTTCTGGGTCATATGGTAGTTCTGTTTTCAGTTTTATAACGAACCTCCGTACTGTTCTCCACAGTGGCTGTATCAATTTACATTTCCACCAACAGTGCAAGAGGGTTCCCTTTTCTCCACATCTTCTCCAGCACTTATTGTTTGTAGATTTTTTGTTTTTAAATAATATTATTTGGGATCTCAGAATTCTTACTGAAATACAGAACTGTACTTCTTTTTAACAGGACACAGAAAGAATGAGGGATAATCTGTAACTCTGAGGACTAAATTGTTTCAAATTTTCCTAAAGATTATAAGAAAAAGTATTAATCATATCATTGGTTCCAACCGATGTGAGGTGATCCTCATTGTAGTTTTCTTAATTATTTATTTTTGGCTGCATTGGTTCTTCATTACTGCATGTGGGCTTTCTCTAGTTGAAGTGAGTGGGGGCTACTCTTGTGGTGTATGGTCTTCCCATTGCGGTGGCTTCTCTTGTTATGGAGCACAGGCTCTAGGTGCGTGGGCTTTGGTAGTTGTGGCGTGTGGGCTCAGTAGTTGTGGCTTGCAGGCTCTAGAGCACAGGCTCGGTAGTGGTAGTGCTCAGGCTTAGCTGCTCCGCGGCATGTGGGATCTTCTTGGACCAGGGCTTGAACCTGTGTTGCCTGCATTGGCAGGCGGGATTCTTAACCACTGCGCCCCCAGGGAAGCCCCTCATTGTAGGTTTGATTTACATTTCTCTAATGATTAGTGATGTTGAGCATCCTTTCGTGTTTGTTGGCACTCTGTATATCTTCTTTGGAGAAATGTATGTTTAGGTCTTCTGCCCATTTTTGAATTTGGTTGGTTGTCTTGATATTGAGCTGCATGAGCTGTTTATATATTTTGGAGATTAATCCTTTGTTGCTTTGTTTGCAAATATTTTCTTCCATTCTAAGGGTTGTCTTTTCATCTTGTTTATGGTTTCCTTTGCTGTGCAAAAGCTTTTAAGTTTCATTAGTTCCCATTTGTTTATTTCCATTTCTCTAGGAGGTGGGTTAAAAAGGATCTTGCTGTGATTTATGTCATAGAGAGTTGTGCCTGTGTTTTCCTCTAAGAGTTTTATAGTGTCTGGCCTTACATTTAGGCCTTTAATCCATTTTGAGTGTATTTTTGTGTATGGTGTTAGGGAGTGTTCTAATTTCATTCTTTCACATGTAGCTGTTCAGTTTTCCCAGCACCACTTATTGAAGAGGCTGCCTTTCTCCATTGTATATTCTTGCCTCCTTTATCAAAGATAAGCTGACCATATGTGCGTGGGTTTATCTCTGGGCTTTGTATCCTGTTCTGTTGATCTGTATTTCTGTTTTTGTGCCTGTATCATACTGCCTTGATTACTGTAGCTTTGTAGTATAGTTTGAAGTCAGGGAGTTTGATTCCTCCAGGTCTGTTTTTCTTCAGCTTGCTTTGGCTGTTCAGAGTCTTTTGTGTTTCTATATAAATTGTGAAGTTTTTTGTTCTAGTTCTGTGAAAAATGCCATTGGTAGTTTGATAGGGATTGCTGTGGGTAGTATAGTCATTTTCACAATGTTGATTCTTCCAGTCCAAGAACATGGTATATCTCTCCATCTGTTTGTATCATCTTTAATTTCTTTCATCAGTGACCCCTGATTTATTTATGCTGGCAAAGCAGAGGCTTTCCTGAGTTTGGAGCCCTATAGTGTGAGCCTAGGGAGTAAAGACACCTCAATTTCATTTGTCCTTCCCCTTCCACTCACCCTTGAACTTCCTTTCCTGTATGCTAGACACTGTGGAAGTGAGACCCCCCAGAACAACTGTGTCCACGGTCTGGTTGGGAGTTAGGGACAAGTGAGGTTCTGGTGGGAAATGAGGCTGGAGGGGTCAGCAGGGAACAGGTCAGGGAGGAACCTTGTATGCTGGGCTAAGGATGTATTTTGTTCAGTATTTTGGTTGAATAAAAGAAAACTTTAGAAATAAGATATTCAGCAGTGGATTGACTTGTCTTTGTCATGGTGAATTCCTTTGCATGGAGGGTACTTAAGCCCTTGGACTGCTCGTGTATGTTGGAGAGGGGATTTGTGCAGGAGGTTAGGGGTTGTTGAGATGGCATCCAAGCAGTCTAGCTTAGTGGGAAAAGGACTAGACTGGGAATCGGGAGACCTGGTTTCTGATCCCTAGTCAGCTGACAGCTGGCTGGGGTCCTGGATGGGCAAGGGGGCTTCCCTTTCCTGGGCCTCCATTTCCCTGTGTTTAGGTGAGATACAAGGGCTGGATGCATGGGTCCCAAGCGTGGTACCTGGGGGCTTGTTAAAAATGCAAATGCCCATGTCTCTTGTCCCAGTTTCCAGAGTTACTAGTTCTGGGTGGCACCGAAGCATCTGACGTTTTAACAGCTTCCAGGTGATGCTGCTGATGAGCTAGGTTAGGGAAACTGGACTAAAAAGTCTAATGTCCCTTCTGCCTCTGAGAATTCTGTGTCTCTGAGGGAGATGTGGTCTCTGTCCTTAAGAAGCTGGCAAGTAAATAGTAATACTGCTGTTACTACTGCTAATAAAAGTAATACAGAATAGTGAGTGTTTTCTATGTGCCAGGTATTGAACTCATTTCTCTCATTTACCTTTTATAACCACTATGAAGGAGGTATTCTTATCCCTGTTTTACAGATGAAGAGATTGAGGCTCAAAGAGATTAGTGCATTTGGTCAAAGTTATGCAGGTTTGACTGCCTGTGGTACACCTGGGGACATTTGTGGAACTTCCCAGTAAGGAGCTAAAATTTGCACTGAGTCTTGATGGGTGCAGAGAGATTAGCTAAGGCAGTAGTTGTCCAAATGTGGTCTGACACTGGCAGCATCCGCACCCCCCTGGAACTTGTTAGAAATGCAATTTCTCAGGCCCTACCCCAGGCCCACCGAATCTGAAACTGTGGGGCCAGCAACCTGTGTTTTAACATGTCCTCTAGGAGGTACTGATGCAGGTTGAAGTTTGAGAACCACTGAGTTGGGGGTAGAGAAGGACATTACAGGGGGCACAGTCGTGGAGACCAGGAAGGGCAGTGTTGCAGACTGGCCCATCACTGGCCTTCCCTTTGGTGGAATCAAGAGGTCACATGAGCCATGCAGACTCCCACAAGGGGGCACTGTGGGCACAGGCTTGGATGCTGCCTGTTATGCTGTCATGGCTGCTACCCTGGTGGAAGCGTGAAAAAAGCCTGGTGCCACATCAACTGGAGAGGTCATTCTTTCTTCTCAGAAAAGGTCTAATGGGGGTGGTAATCTTGTTTATAGGATTCGTCCCTTGTAGGGAAGCTGAACCTACAGGGCTTTCTGCTGTTCACACGTGCATGGCAATGTCTACCCGTCTGTGCTGCAGTGTCTCTGCAGATCCTGTGCAAATAGCATTCCTCTTGTAGCTCCCCAGCCAAGGGGCTTGCAGTTTCTTTGGAAGAAAGAACGCTTGAACCCCAGCGGCCCGATTCTAGTTCATTGTGCTACCTCTAGGTGACACCTCTGTCTGGTTCTTTCAGAGTTTGGGAGTAGGGTGGAGTGCTGGGTCACAAAACCTGTCTTCAAGCCTTAGCTCTGCCCCAGCCATGCTTTGTGATCTCAGGCAAGTCCCTTTTCTTTGGGCCTCATTTTTCTTTCTTTTTTTTTTTTCCTCATTTTTCTTTTGTGTTAGATAAGGGAGTGGTGCGGAGAAGGTGGCTTTCAGCATCTTTCCACATATAAAATGCTTCTGTGGGGAGTTGAGATAGGCTTGTCCTACTCAAGGAGCTGGGATTGCAGGGCAGCTGTAAGCCCTGCTGCATGACATCCATCTCCTGTATCCATTTAAGTAAGCCTTGTCAGGTCCTTGGTACAAGGCAGAAGGTGGAACCTATCAAGTTGGATTTTTTTTAAAAAGTCCAGATCTTTAGGCAAGGATTTGCCTCTATAGATTTCTGTTCTGCATATGCTTAGAAGAATGGGAGATATACACCTTATTCTCCTCTCAGCTGCAGCGTGTATTTCTTCTGAAAATACATTGCCTCTGAAGGAGGGGCTGTGACAGTGTTGGGGGCTCTGGCATTCACCTCATTAATCAAGGGATTGGTGTCCAGCACCCAGCTGAGCTACTCTGCCTGGGCACTTAGTTTCTGGAATTGTGTTTTCAGAGAGCTGTAGATGTGCTCATCTCAGAGCCAGAGGGAATTAAAGAGAGGGTCTGGTTCAGCTCTCTTGCTGGCTCCCTCTTTATACGACGATGTTCAGAGAGCTTGGTTAGAAATTGCCCAGCCCAATAGGCAAACACTGTCAAGTTGCAGTTCTCCTTGGTGGAGGAAGCTTGTTAAACAAGATGCCTCTTTCCATCAGGCCCCCTTGGAGAAGGAAAGAAAGCTCTTCAGTTGATCTGGCACCTCTGTTTTGCATGCACATAACGCTCCATTTTCTTGTTTTTGGATGAGGCCACTGAGGCATAGGTCAGGTGGCTTTTCCCAAGTCCCGCAGCTCATCAGTGTCGGGGAGGACTGAGTTTGAGGCCTCTTCACCTTGAGCTGGCTCCCCTCCTGACTGCAGGTGAGCTATTTGCTACTCAGGTGCCATATTCTCCTCTTTTTTAAAGAAAATATTCCACCCTTAGGTGTTTGGGTTTTTTTCCATTTTATTGAGATGTAATTGACATATAGCACAGTATTACTGTCACGTATAGAGCATAATGGTTTGATATGTCTATATATTTGTGAAATCACCATAATAAGTCTATTTAACATCCATCATCTCACATAGTTAACAAATTTTTTTTCTTGTGATGAGAACTTTTAAGATTTACTCTCTTAGCAACTTTTAAATATATAATACAGTATCATTAGCTGTAGTTACCGTGCTGTACATTACATTCCCAGAACTTATAGCTGGAAGTTTGTACCTTTTGACCACCTTCACCCATTTTCACCCACCCCCTGCTTCTGGCAACCACCAACCTGTTCTGTTCCTGTGAGTTTGGTTTGTTTTAGATGCCACATATAAGTGAGATCATACAGTGTTTGTCTTTCTCTCTGACCTGTTTCACTTAGCATATTACCCCCAAGTCCATCTGTATTGTCACAAATGGCAGGATTTCCGTTTTTATGGCTGAATAATATTCCGTGTGTATGTGTGTGTGTGTGTGTGTGTGTGTGTGTGTGTGTGTGTGTCACATTTTTAATCAGTCATGGACACTTAAGTTGTTTCTATGTCTTGACTGTTGTAAATAATGCTGCAGTGAACATGGGAGGGCAGTTACCTCTTTGAGATAGTGATTTCATTTCCTTTGGATATATACCCATGTTTGGAATTGCTGGATCATATGGTAGTTACATTTTTAATTTTTTGAGGAACCTCCATGCTAATTTTCTGTAGCGGTTGCACCAATTTACATTCCCACCAACAATGCACAAGGGTTCCTGTTTCTCCACGTTTTTGCCAACACTTGTTATCTCCTGTCATTTTGATGACAGCCATTCTAACAGGTGTGAGGTGATACCTCATTGTGGTTTTTGATTTACATTTTCATGATGAGTAGTGATGTTGAGCACCTTTTCATGTACCTTTTGGTTATTTGTGTGTCTTTTTTCAGAAAAATGTTCAGTTCCTCTGCCCATTTTTTAATTGGATTGCCTTTTTTTTTTTTTTTGGCTATTACATGAGTTTTTTTTATATACTTTGGATATTAACCCCTTAAATGATATTTGGTTTGCAAATACTTTCTCCTTTTCGGTAGGTTGCCTTTTCATTTTGTTGATGGTTTCCTTTGCTGTGGAGAAGCTTTTTAATTTGATATAGTCCCACTTGTTCATTTTTGCTTTTGTTGCCTTTGCTTTTGGTGTCAAATCCAAAAAAATCATTGCCAAGACTGATGTCAAGGAGCTTACAGCCTGTATTTTCTTCTAGGAGCTTTATGGTTTTAGGTCTTCTGTTCAAGTGTTTAATCCATTTTGAGTTGATTTTTGGGTAGGGTGTACGAGGTCCACATTCTTTTGCATGTGGCTGTCCAGTTTTCCCAGTACCATTCTCCTTCTGTTTTTAAGGTTACAGAGCATTGTAGTGTTGTCTGGGGTGCTTCTCCACGCTGTCCAGCTCATTACCCTTTTCTGTCTCACAGAGTGTCGCTGGTACAGAAGTGTTCCCTCAGAGGCTGAGAATTTAATTTTTTAAAATTTATTTATTTATTTTTGGCTGCATTGGGTCTTCATTGCTGTGCGTGGGCTTTCTCTAGTTGCGGCGGGCTGGGGCTACTCTTCGTTGCGGTGCGCGGGCTTCTCATTGCAGTGGCTTCTCGTGTTGCAGAGCGCGGGCTCTGGGCGTGCGGGCTTCAGGAGTTGTGGCTCACGTGCTCTAGAGCGCAAGCTCAGTAGTTGTGGCGCATGGGCTTAGTTGCTCCGCGGCATTTGGGATTTTCCCGGACCAGGACTCAAACCCGTGTCCCCTGTATTGGCAGGCAGATTCTTAACCACTGTGCCACCAGGGAAGTCCCGAGGCCAAGAATTTAAATGTCTCCTACTGGTTCTCCCTGAGCCAGCTTTGTCTTTGGTTTAGATGGTGTATTAGGTAGGTGGCCTTCAGCTGCAGGTAACTGAGAACTCAAACTGCCTTGAACAGTTAAGACATTTATTTGCTTACATAAGCCATCTAGATGCAACAGGGCCTTCAAGGTTGCAGGCCCCTTTGCATCTAGATGGCTTCTTATGTAGATGCAGCAGTTCAACAGTGTCATCAGGACCTAAACATTTCTCTCTTTGCTTTACTCCTCACTGTGTTGGCTCCATTATGCAAGATGGTTGCCAAGTACCACTGGGGCTAACAGGGCTGGGACTAGGGTGGTGTGGTGAGACACTTGGGATGTGAAACCTAAGGAGGTGTTCACTCGGGGTGGGCGTAATGCAGGGTTAACGCTTTTATGACTCCAGGAGTACTTCACCCTGGTTCTGGCCCTTTGGCTAACCCTGCCCTCCTTCATGTTGGTGGAAGAGAGACTGCCACCGCCCCCTGCCAACCCCCACCACCTCATTTCACTTAGCGTAGGCTAAACTGCTGCAACAAATAGGCCCGCAGAATGTGATTGGCATAAACACAATACAGACGTGTTCCTAATTCTCCTAGAAGTCCAAAGCAGGGTATTCCTGGTCAGCAGGAAGCTTTCCTTTGCATGTGGTAATTCAAGAACACAGCTTCCTTCTCTCCTGTGCCTTTGCCATCTTTAGGGCCTCACGGTCACTTGCATCTGCCTAGCAGAGTGGGAAAAAGAGGTAGAGGAGAGGCAACCGTTCTCCACAAAGGCCTGACTAGAAGTCACCCACATCATTCTATTCCTACTCTATTGGCTGCGACTTAGTCTCCTGACACACTGCTGCAAGGGGGCTGGGGAATGTAGCCTAGCTCTAGCCCAGGGAGAGGCGAGAAGAGTGGTTTGGGGGGACATCTTCTAGTCTTTGCCGTGGACGGAAGAAGAAAATGGATGCTTTATGGGGACCCTTTGAACAGAAGCCTCTCAAGGAAATGGGGGAATTTATTGGAAAGCTGGAGGTGTCTAACAACCAGAATTTCGGTGGTCCTGGTGGCCCCCTTGGGAGTGGGACTGGAAAGTGTTCCAGTACAAATCAGCTCTTCCTCCCTTCCCCCTCTGTGAGTCTACTCCACTCCTTTGCAGGCCTGCTTCTTTTGCTCTTCTTTCTTTCCCATGGCTACCATTCTAGCTTCCCATTCCCTCCCATTCCAAGCATCCAACAACATTAATTTGACTCTGCATCCCACTTGTCACTTCCCAAGAATGAGACTGGCCTCGCCTGGGAGAAGGGTCCCTTCCTGGTCCTGCTAGCTCATGGAGCCCGCTTTCCACTTAACCAGGGCCAAGGGAGCACTTGCTGAGAAGGAATGAAGACAGGGGGCTGCTGATGTGTCCACAGCAGCCGCCCCTCGTGTTGCTAAGACTTGCTTTCCTTGTCACTCCCAGACCACCATGTTACCATTTAAAAAAAAAACAACCAAACCTTTATTTTTAAAAACTTTACTAAAGAAAATAGCTGTATTGAGATATAATTCACTACCAAAATATTTATCCTTTTTTTAAAAATTTTATTTTATTTTTGGCTGCTTCGGGTCTTTGTTGCTTCACGTGGGCTTTCTCTAGTTGTGGCGAGAAACTGCTCTTCGTTGTGGTGCACGGACTTCTCATTGTGGTGGCTTCTCTTGTTGTGGAGCGCGGGCTCTAGGTGCGCGGGCTTTAGTAGTTGTGTGGCTTGCGGGCTCTAGAGCGCAGGCTCCGTAGTTGTGGTGCACGGGCTTAGTTGCTCCGCGGCATGTGGGATCTTCCCGGACCAGGGCTCAAACCCTTGTCCCCTGCGTTGGCAGGCGGATTCTTAACCACTGTGCCACCAGGGAAGCCCTGTTTATCCTTTTAAAGTGTACAATTCAGTGGGCTTCAGGATTTTTGCAGAGGTGTGCAACTGTCATCACCACCTAACTTTTAAACATTCTCATCATGCTAGAGAGAAACCCTGTGCCTATTAGCCGTCACTCCCCATTTACTCCAGCCTCTACCCCTAACCCTGGGCAACCCCTAAGCTATTTCCTGTCTCTATAGATTTGCTGATTTGGGACATACTCATTTCATATAAATGGAATTATACAGAATGTGGTCTTTTTGTGATTGTATTCTTTCACTTAATGTTTTTAAGCTTCATCCATATTTCAGCATGTATCGTTACTTCATTCCTTTAAAAAATAGAGCTTTATTGAGTTATAATTCACAGACCATGAAATTCACCGTTTAAAGTATGCAACTCAGTTGTTTTTTGTATATTCACAGAGTTGTGCAACACTCACCACTATCTAATTTTAGAACATTTTCATCACTTCAGAAAAGAAACCTCTTAACCATTAGCAGTCTCTCCTATTCCTCCCCTCCCGGCCTCTGAAAACCACTAATCTGCTTTTAAATCTCTGTGGATTAGCCTATTCTGGACATTTTATGTAAATGAAATCATACCATTTATATGATTTGTGTCTGGCTTCTTTTACTTAGTATAATGTTTTTGAGGTTCATCCGTGTAGTGACACACAGCAGTACAGTTAATACCTTTTAATTGTCAAGTAATATTCAGTTGTATGGGTATACCATATATTGTTTATCCATTCATCAGTTGATGGACATTTGAATTGTTTCTATTTTTCTGCTTTATGAGTAATTCTGCTATGACCATTCATGTGCAAGTTTCTGTGTGGACATATCCTTTTCTTTCTCTTGGATTATGTATAATACCTAGGAGTAGAATCCTAGGTCATATGGCAACTCTGTGTTTTAACATTTCCAGGTGCTGCCAAACCATCTTCCACAGAGGCAGCACCATTTTATGTTCCCACCAGCAGTGTATGAGGGTCCTCATTTCTTCACATCCTTGTCAGCACTTGTTATTATCTGTACTTTTGACTTTAGCCATCAAGTGGGTATGAAGTAGTTTCTCATTAAGGTTTTGATTTGCATCTGATAATAATCAGTGGTGGGACTTCCCTGGTGGTCCATTGGTTGAGACTTCACCTTCCAGTGCAGGGGGTGAGGGTTTGATCCCTGGTCAGGGAGCTGAGATCCCATGTGCATCTGGCCGGAAAGCCAAGACATAGAACAGAAGCTGTATTGTAACAAATTCAATAAACACTTTAAAAGTGGTCCGCATTAAAAAAAAAAAAAAAAAAAAAAAAGTGGTCCGCATTAAAAAAAAAAAAATTAATGGCACTGAGCATCTTTTCATGTGCTTGTTGGCTGTTTGTATGTCTTATTTAGAAAAGTGTTTAGTGTTGCTCATTTTAGAATTGGGTTATTTGTCCTTTTTTTTAAATTGAAATATTGATTTACAGTACTGTGTTAGGTGTACAGCAGAGTGATTCGGTTATATATATTATCTTTCAGACTATTTTCCATTATAGGTTATTATAAAATATTGAATATAGTTCCCTGTGCTGTACAGTAAATCCTTGTTACTTATCTGTTTTATGCATAGTTCATTTTTTTAATAAATTTATTAATTTAGGCTGCATTGGGTCTTCGTTGCTGCACGTGGGCTTTCTCTAGTTGCGGCGAGCAGGGGCTACTCTTCGTTGCAGTGCGCGGGCTTTTCGTTGTCGTGGCTTCTCTTGTTGCAGAGCACAGGTTGTAGGCACGCAGGCTTCAGTAGTTGTGGCACATGGGCTCTGGACCTAGAGCGCAGGCTCAGTAGCTGTGGTGCACGGGCTTAGTTGCTCCGCGGCATGTGGGATCTTCCCGGACCAGGGCTCGAACCCGTGTCCCCTGCGTTGGCAGGCGGATTCTTAACCACTGCGCCACCAGGGAAGTCCTGTGTAGTTTATTGTATCTGTTAATCCCATAGTCCTAATTTGTCACTGCACATCCCCCCCACCACAAGCTTTGGTAACCATAAGTTTTTTTTTCTGTCTCTTTGAGTCTGTTTTGTATATGGATTCATTTGAATTATGTTTTAGATTACATATACAAGTCATACTGTATAATATTTGTCTTTCTCTAACTTCATGTAGTATGATATTCTCTAGATCCATCCATTTTGCTGCAATTTGTTGAGTTACAAGTATTCTTCATATATTCTAGATATGTCTCATTAGATATATGTTTTGCGTGTATTCCATTCTTTGGGTTGTCTTTTCACTTTCTTGATTGTTGATTGTTCTTTAAAAGGCAAAAGTTTTACATTCTGATGAACTATATGAATTGGAATTCATATAGCTAAGAAATCATTGCCTAACCCAAAGTCACAAAGGTGGATATGTTTTCTTTTATAAGTTTTATAGTTTTAGCTGTAACATGTAGTTTTATGATCCATTTTGAGTTAATTTTTGTAGCTGGTGTTAGGATGGGTCTGACTTCATTCTTTTGGCATGTGGCTTCTCAGTTGTCCTAGCACTGCTTGTTGAAGAGACTGTGCTTTCCCACTGAACTGTATTGGCACCTTTGTGGAAAATCAATGTTCTGTGTAGCCACTTCCTGGATTTTCTGTCCTTTGAAACAGCTGTCAGGGCTCCCATGAGACTGTGAATATAAACAATAATGCCTTTCTCATATTGAACACCTACTATTTGCGGTGCTAGGCACATTATATATATTCTCTCTTGTCCTCACGATAATTCCTCAAGGTGAGTAGTAGTATCCTCATCTCAGAGATAAGCAAATTGGAATTAAGCATTTCAGCCATTTGCTGAGGGTGTCCTTTAGTAATGTGGTGGAGCTGGGCCTTGAACTTAGATCAGTGTGGCTCCAAGGGCTGAGCCCAGCCGTGTGCTGTGGTTCTCTGTTCCCAGGAGGTCCCTTCCAGCTTGGGTGTCATTTCTGGAGTTCTTTGGGGCCATGACTAGCCAGATACATGTATGGCAAGGAATGTCCTGAAACCTGAGTAAGATTATATGATTTCACAGTGTGCTTTGGCTGTTAAAAAAAAAAAAAAAAAAAGCAAATTGTTGTCTCCAGCTGCCTCTGTAAGAAGTGGGCACCTAGACTGAAGGAATGGTGCGTGGGTCCTGTTCTGCCCTGTCCTGTTGGACCACTCCTGGGAGTTATGTTATTTTTGGAAGCCATGAAGTAGAGCCCATTGAGAAAAGAGTATCAGGATGGTGGCCTGCCTTCAGATAATGGCCTGTGAGGCCTAATTGAAAGGTCTGGAGGTATTTAAATTGGAAATGAGCCAAGAGAGGTGCTGTTGGTGAAAGGCTATCACGCGGAGAAAGGGTGAGATTTGTGCCAGAGTGTGGAAAATGCGGCAGAATGGTTTGGCTGGTCAGGAGGAAGTTTTTAAAACTCAGAGCTAATGGGAGGTGGCAGGGGCTGCCTTGGGGAGTCGTGAGCTTCTTGTCACTGGTTTTATACAAGCAGAGTCTAGCTGCTTACTTTGTGGAATGTCCTAGAGGCTCTTTGGGTGAAGGCCTGTGGGATTTTTTTAAGTTTTACTTTGACCCCCAAAGCTTATATGTCATGGCTTCTGGTTTTACAGGACTTCCTGTCCATGCAGCTGAGATTGCTCCCAGCTCAGATCTGTCATGCCTCACTCATCCCGAGGGCTAAATTTGGAATTTAATAACAACACTTTGGCCTGTTTCCTTGGAGGCACTTCATCTGTTATCCCATTAATCCTCATAACATCCCTGGGCAGAAAGTGAGGGAGGGCCAGAGAGGAGAAGGAATCTGTCTCTGACTTCTTCACATCCTGAAGGTGAGAGGAGATGGCTGGTTTAGGAGCCAGCCTGGGGCTGGGGGCGTGGCCTGGATCACAGATCCTCAGGCTCCCCACCCCCCCAACTCCCACATACAACGTACTGGGTAAAGAGTGTGTCTCCCCAGCAGGAAGCTCTTGGGAATAGTATATTGGTGATCTGATTCCATAAAAAGTTTAAGACACACCCATGGTGCATATGACTCCAGGTCAACTCAGTCAGGAGTGGGAATGGGTGGGCATGGAGGTGAGTGGATGAAGTTTGAGCCCCAAGGTGAGGGGGGAAGACCAATGTGTCCACCACTAACTTCTAGCAGAGGGGAGGGGCCTGAGGCAGCAGGAGGGCTTCCTCAGGGAGGGGATTTGAGCAAAGTTTGGAGAGTCTTGGCAAGGACCCTGGATTTACATTCTGGAGCTCAGAGTTTGAGTGGTTTTCCTACCAACTAGCCATGTGACGTGGGTCAAGTTCTTGCCCGTGCTCCCCCCCCCCACCCCCAGGGCTCACTCTCCCTAGGAGAGGGCTTGCCTAGCGTGCTCTTTGAGATTCTGAGCCTGTGAGCTGAGTGCTGTTGCATGGATGGCTAAAGAGCCTGGGCATGCAGAGGAGGGACTGTGGACTAGCTCAGGGAAGAGGTTTGCTGGAACCGCTGTGAAGGATGAGCAGGGATGAAGGGAAGAGGACCCCAGGTGAAGGGCTCTGCTTGGGCAAAGGCATATTGGCTTTGGGGTTCTTGTCTACTCCAGACCATGCTGTTTGTCACTCCTACCTCTGTTCAGAGTCTCACAGGCATCTGGCTTCTCCATCCCTCCCAAGCTCTTTCTCTTTAGGCCTTAGCATTTTGTTTCAGGCTGGCCCTCGGCGAGTGACCCAGTCTGCAGTGGGGGCACTCTTGTCTGGACTATGAGTGCTGCTAAGTCTTCCCTGGCACCAGGCAAGGAGGGCACAGAAACCCAAGGCCACACACTGGAGACCACTGCAGCTGGAAGGTCCCTTGAAAATCATCTGATGCTATACTCCCTGTCACCTTTTTGCAGATGAGGGAATTGGGGCTTGGAGTTGCAAGCCTGGTGAGAGAAGAGCAGGTGCCAAGACCTGGAGGCAAGAGAAAGCAGATGGGTTTGTGAAAGGTAGAAGAGCCAGGATTGGGAAGTGTGTGGAAATGAGGCCGGAGGGGTGGGCAGGACCGGGTAGTGACGGAGCTCTAGTAAGCCACGGGAAGATGTTAAGCAGAGGAATGGTTTCTTTTACAAAGGACATTGGCTAGAAACCGAGCCCCCGGTTTTCCCAGCTTTCCCTGTGCCTTGCTGGCCTTCCCCACCTGTGGATGGCACCTTCGTCCTCTGCTTGCTATGGCTGAAAACCTGGTAAAAGGCCTCGACTCATTCTCTCACCCTCCACATCTCCAGTCCCTCCACAAGTCTTTTGGCTCTTCCTTCAGAATATATCCAGGATCTGACTGCTTTTCACCACCTCCACGGCTCCTCTGGTTCAAGCTCCCACATTTCTTACCTTTTTACTGCCTTGATCCCCTTATTGCACTCCGATTACACCTTGGCCCCTTCGATTTATTCTTCACGCAGCAGCTGGAGTACAGGGTGAAAGTCAGAGTCAGATGAGGTCACCCTTCTGTTCAGAACCCTCTAGGGGCTGCACATGTCACTCAGGGAGATGCCAAAAGGCTCTCCATGATCCACATGGCCCAAAACCTGGTCTATCATTCCCCTCGCAGCTGCTGGTTCTGCTCTTCCAGCTCGTCAGCCTTGCTCCTGCCCCGGGACCTTTGCATGTGTTCCCTCTGCCTGGCCCACTCTTCCCCAGCAAACCTCGTAGGTCATGCTCTCCCTTCCTTTTGGTCTTTGTTCAAGACTACTCTGGCCTCCTTATCAAAGATTGTAACCTTCCACAAATTTCCTTCCTGGCTTTAATATTTTCTTCTCAGCATTTACCACTTTTTTTTTTTAATACAGATTTTTATTTATTTTTGGCTGCATTGGCTCTTTGTTGCTGCGCGCGGGCCTTCTTTAGTTATGGCGAGTGGAGGATACTCTTCGTCGCAGTGTGTAGGCTTCTCATTGCGGTGGCTTCTTTTGTTGCGGAGCAAGGGCTCTAGGCATGCGGGCTTCAGTAGTTGTGGCTCGCGGGCTCTAGAGCACAGGCTCAATAGTTGCGGCACACCGGCTTAGTTGCTCGGCGGCATATGGGATCTTCCTGGACCAGGGCTTGAACCCGTGTCCCCTGCGTTGGCAGGCGGATTCTTAACCACTGCGCCACCAGGGAAGCCCTCAGAATTTACTTCTAATTTTTTTTTGTTTGTTTATTGATTGCCTACTAGAAAGGAAGCTTCATGAAGGCAGGGATCTTTTTTTAAATATGTGTGTCTAATTTGTTCATTGCTGTTTTATCCTGGCACCTAGAGCAGTACCTGGAGCTCATCAGGGTAAATAAATACTTTCAGAATGATTGACCGACCTAATGGTGGCTGTGTGGGAGTGCATTGGGCTGGGGAGCAGGAATGGGGTGGAGTGGGGAGACCAGCCGGGAGGCTGTGACAGAATCTCAGACAGGAGATGGTCAGGGTTCTTGGTTCTACCAAATGGCAAGGTTTAGCAGCTCTCCCCTTGCTGTGAGGCATGAACTGTCCACTGAGAAGAACTTTTAGGTTTAGTTTGTCTAATCCCCTCTTTGATCATTTGGGGAAATTGAGGCCCACAAAAGAATTCCCCGCTAAGTTAGGGACAGAATGCAGCCTTCCTGTTCCCCAACGGCATCTTATTAAAGGACTTTGGTCTCTGGTGGGGAGAGGAGAAGCCTCAGGGGCTGTGTGGCAGTGACTTGAGAGCAGCTGCTGTTGTACTTGATCGCAGGTTGGGGGCCTGCCATGGTGACTGAGTTCATGTACAAAATGCTTTTCTTAGTGGTCACCTTGGGGTTGATGAATAGAAGGGCATAAGATGGCTCCTGCCCCAGGCACTACCAGTTAGGTTGAAAGTTGAGATGCCTGCTTAGCAGTTCATGAAAAGACAGATCTTGGAGGGTCTTCCAGTTGCCTCTCCAGGCATCCTATCCCCCTACCACTCTCCCCACTTGTTTTCCTTGGTTGGGGGGGGGGTGGGGTCTTGACTGGCTTAAGCCAATAAAAGTATGGCATCTACTTCTGCCATAGTGATAGCTTGGTGATGGGCAGTGACCCAGACCTAAGCCAATCAGTGTATGGAATCACCCCTGGCCAAAGTGACTGATTGAGTTTGGGCCACTCGGAGTTGGCTGGAAAGCTTCTGTTTGATGGCTGGAAGGAGGTCTCTCCTGCTCCATGTGGTGTGATATGCAAATATGAGGCTTGAAACTGCTGCAGACATTCTGCTGTCATGAGGGAAGCCAGCCTGAGGACAGAATTGAGATTTACAGCAGGGCGAGCCAGGAGCCTAGCAGGGAAACAGCCAGAGCCCTGCTCAAACCTACCTGGAGCACCTGTTGTCCCAGTTATGGGGGCTAGCACATGCTGTCTACAGTTTAGGGTAGTTTGAGTTGACTTTTCTGTCCTGGTCGTTGAAGAAAGCCTAACTGTTAATTAGGTGCTAGACAGTGATGAGGAGGCATGAGTGAACATGATGAGAGCCAGGTGTGGCTTTTGCTGGACGCATGCTCCACAGCCCTGCCTGAGTCCCTCTGAGAAGCCTTCTATCCCACAAGGCCTTGAGGAAAAGTGCCCAGGAGACACTCTGAGCTCTTTCTTCCTGAAAGTGGGCAAGCTGGGGCTATCTGTATGGTTTCTAGCAGTATTGGGACCATGGAGAGAAATCTGTCTTTTTAGAGTCACTGGCTTTTTAACCCCCTTCCCCTGTGGATACGTGCCCTCTTGGTGGGGGTCTGTTGCTCAGAGGGGAAGGCCCCAGTCCCGCCTCTGCTAGTGAGCCATGCACACGTCCATGTGGGTTGCTGGGAGTGCTTGCTTGCTGGACCACAGGTGACTCCATGCCATCCCCGCATTCGGGGCCTTTACCTTTTCTTCGCTCCTGGGTAGGCTGGTGACCAACGGCTCCTTCCTAGAATACTTATAAATGCATAAAAAACATGAACTTACAAAGAAAACCAATTCTGTTCAAATACATATAGCAAAATATTTAAAAATTGTGATGAAGTGCCATATATGCTGCTGCTTCTTTTTTTTTTCCTTAATTTATTTGGCTGCGCCATGCAGTATGTGGAATCTTAGTTCCCTGGCCAGGGATCGAATCCGCAACCCCTGCAGTGGAAGTGCGGAGTCTTAACCACTGGACCACCAGGGAAGTCCCATATATGCTTCTTTGTTAATGCAGTAATAAGAGTATTTTGTGGCAGGTCCAGTAACTACTGTATAATTCAGAGTTGTCATGGTGAGCATAAAGGACATAACAGGATACCTGTAATAGCCATAATGTTCTTTGAAAATATTTGTGCTTTCTGTTGGTAGCAAAGTCACTGGATCTGATCAGACTACTGGGGGGTGTTGTCTCCATTCATAATTTAAAAAAGAGATAGTGAAAGATGTAATTTTTTCTCATTCAAGTTTACAGTCCCCTGCGTTCTATCCATGGACCCCATGGGGGATGTCTGTGGGCCCCAAGTTAAGAACCCTTGAGTAAAACCAAACCAAACCAAAATCCTTACACACACACACACACACACGCATATACATTATGAGAATGTGTGCATGTAGGTGCATACGAAGATGTAGACACCTGGGATCCTCATACCTGCACAAAGAGCTATGGAGGACACCTCCTACCTCCCAGGTGAACCTGTTGTTCATGCACACACATACCCAGCTGCCGACACACCCAGAGAGACAATGTATATATGTGCTCGTGGACACGTGCAGGTCAGACACTTGGGGCCATGTGTACACATCCCCCCACAGAAGTGCACACACATGCCCACACTTACACATGCTCACATGCACAAGCGTGTGGACACACACGTCTAGCTTTGTGCCCAGAGCCTTCTGTATAAACGTGCACAATCCGAAGCCTCAGGGCCTAGCATGGTCGCTGCAAGGGCAGAAGAGGCCAGGTTCATGCCATCTGGATCCTGCCACCCAGCCCCCAGGAGGACCAGAACTCTGTCTAACCCACTTTCCCAAGGCGTAAACCAAGGGGCCAGGAGGCCTCCAGAACCTTCCTTTGCTTGATGAAGTTCTGATCTGTCCCCTAATGGGTTGGGTGATGGGTGTTTGGTTGCTGTTGCTGTACCACCACTAGTGGGCTGCCAGGGAGCCCTCAGCTTTGGCTCTCAGAGCCCGCGGGGCCAGTGGGGTGCGGGGCCAGCACAGTACAGGGACGTCCCCAAAGGAAAGAATTCTTCACTGGTGATGAACATTGTGTCTGCAGAAGCTAATGGCCCAACCTCCTATTCAGTTTATGTAAAATAAAACAGGCCATATGCTGCTGCTTTCAGAGTTTGGGTGTTTAAATTAAATGTTGTTTAATGAATATTCAAACCCATTTGTTCTAAAGTTGTGCTCAGTGTGGTGGCGGCTTTCATCCGCCCTCCTTCCTTGCAGCCCCCTCCGTGCTCCCGTACCCAGGGTATTAAACCATTAGAACGGGGTGTGAACATCTAGGCAGCTGTCTTCCAACGGAAATTTGGATATTAAAATGCCGGAGCAGATGACAGTGTAAATAAAGACATACAGCGAGAGGCTTGTCTGGTTATTTTTTTGTTTGGTAATTAAGACGGAGGAGGTTTTGACTTAAGTTCTGTCTTAACTGAGAAACAGAGGTGGCAGCCGAGAACTCTCCACCTCTTCCCTCTTTCCTTTGCCCGTCAGCCCAGAGAGGGGCTTTCACACTGACCTCCGTGTAACTGGTTTATTGACAAGTGTCAACTTGGTGGCATAGAGAAATGAAATGAGTTTATTTTTCTCCAGGCACTGCTTTCTGCTGAACTATGTCAAATTACCCTTAACATCAGCTCGAGTGGAGTCCATAGCTTTATGGTCATTTATGGTCCAGGCTGGTCCAAAACTACTGGCTCATCTCTGAATTGAACCCCTCCCCTTGGCCTGCAGTAGGCCAGACACTTCTCAGATGATTGAAGTGGGGAGGGGGTGGTGTTGGCTCTCTCATTCCTCCTCCAGCTCCAGAGCCTTGGGTCTCACTCCTTCAAATTCACAGGCAGGGACCATGGGCTGCGGAGGCAGGCTGTCCTAGGGAAGCAGTCCCTAGGGTTGTGGGAGGCATCTCTTATTTTGGCTTGCTGCCATGGCTGACCTGGTGGTCTGTGTATAGATGGGGGCTGGCGTCCTTGGGGCAGAGTCCATCTCATGCCAGCACCATCCATCACTGAAGATTCCCCCAGAGAGAGGCAGCAGGCCTCCCTTCAGCCCCATGAATGGTGTATGCCACATCTCCTTTCCAGGTGTGACACTGCTTCTTGGGATGTCCTTGGGCTCCAGCTCATCTCTCCTTTGCATCTCCACATGACTTTACAGGAGCAGCTGAGGCCCTGACATCCTGTTGCACACATTTAGAGTGAGGGTTTATGTATGACTGGAACCATCTTAGGAACATCATGAGGGTTCCCATCCTTCTCTCCTACCCTGCAAGACACCTCCCAACCCAAAGAGCTCATATGCTTCAATGCCTCTGATTATCACTTCCACGTGGGAGACCTCCAAGCTTCTGTCAGCAGCCCTAAGCTCTCTGTGGCTCTGTCTCCACTTGGACATCCCACCAGATTTCATTATGCTCATATTTAACTTCCTCATCTCTCCTTCCCTTCTCACCTCCACAGTCCAAACCAGTGTTTTCTCTGTTATGAGGACTTGCTCAACAAGCACTTAATCAAGCAGCTACTATACATCAAGTCCTGTGATAGGTACTGAGGATCCAAGGGTGACTAAAAATGGTGCCTGCCCTCAAGGAGCTCTTGGTCCAGTGGGGGCCATAGACCTAAGGGAGAGAATCTCGGTATGAAAAGGTAAGATCTAAGGGATGTGGCTGGAGAGGTCTTAGAGGTTAGTTCACTAACCTCTAAGCACTTGGGCACTCAGGAAAGGCTTCCTGGAGGGAATGATCTTTGAGCTCAGTCTTGAATTGTAATAACTAGCAGGGTAAGAAATATAAGAAGGGCATCCTGGGGAAAGGGAATAGCAAGAACAAAGGCATGGAGGCACGGAATAGCATGGAATATGCTGAGAACTTGGAACAGTTCTGTGTTCCTGGGGTCTAATATGCAGGGTAGGGCGTGGTAAGAGACGGGCTGGTTCCTGTCTCTGTCCTGGCCTCTTCCTCCTCCCGGTCCTCCTGCAAAGAGTTGTGGCTGACACCTCTTCAACAAGCCTTCACCCACTGCCATCCATCCCACCATAGGATGAATGATGGAGTGGGGTGGCTGATCACATGGTCTCTTCCTACTTTGACATTATGCCACCAATAGGTAAGTATGGTTATGTCTTCTCCTGGGAGAGGTGGCCTGGAGGAACCATTTGAGGATGGGAAGCTATTTGGGATAAGGCAGCTATCCCAAGGCCCTCACCCCGACCTTCCTTTCGGCTCAGTTCTTGGTCTGAATTCCGAATCTCCTTGATTCGTGACTTCCCTTTGCTTTCTTTGTGGCCTCTGAGTTTGTTTCAGAATCTGGTTTCCAGATTCCATCTGATCCCTTGAGTAGGCAGCCTAGGTAGATCCATCTCTGCTGGCATTGACATTTTGCACATGGCCGGACACACCCTCAGAGAAAAGGAGCCGCCTATGGGCCCCAAGTTATCCTTATAGATCCATGCCTGACCCAACTCCCACAACTCCCGGCCTCTACCCAACTGTCCAGGAGGATTGGGGTCTTCTAGGTGAGGTCAGCTTGGAGACTTTCTTCCCTGGCCTGATTGTGTATGCGCGTGCATATGAATACGTGTTTGTGTCTGTCTGTGTTGAGAGAGATTGGCAGGAAGCCAGTGTCCCAGCTGAGAATCTGTTCTGAGGCTCAGAGGAAGCTGGGTGTCCCTGCCCACTTGCCCTGGCTCCAGTCTTCTACATGTGCATTATCTGCGATGGGAGTATTACATTTTGGTTGGATAGAAGTCCTAGTCCCAAGGCCATGCATAGGCCTGTGACTTTCCCAGGTGACAGGCGTGGACTCACAGAATGCATTTTCATGATAACCAGAGACAAACAATTTGAGAGCTGAAGGTGCTATAAGGAACCTATATTCATTTGTTGCTTCTTTCTTACAATTTGTGTCAGAGCTTGTGCAGGGAATTGGGGGATAGCAGGACAAATAAGATTCAGCTCCTGCTCCCAAGGGGTTCATAGTCTGGTGCAGGCTGGGAGAGTGGGTTATGTGATGCGCATGTTTAATGGCACTTGGTGTCACAGATAGCCACCTCTATAGGATGAGGGGGTCCGATGTTTGTCAGGGCCTTACCATGCACCTGCCTCGGGGCTGAACTTTCTTGAATAATTATTTCACTTCATTCTCACAACTGCCTCATCAGATGAGTACTATTCCAGCGGAGGAAATATGCTTAGGGAGCGTAAGCAAAGTGTCTAAGGGGCAGGCTTTGAATTTGGACAGCCAATTTCTAGAGATCCCACTCTTTAAAAAAAATTTTTTTTTAATTTCTACTTTTTTTTAACAGCTTTATTGGAGTATAATTGCTTTACAATGGTGTGTTAGTTTCTGCTTTATTACAGAGTGAATCGGCTATACATATACATACATCCCCATATCTCCTCCCTCTTGTATCTCCCTCCCACCCTCCCTGTCCCACCCCTCTAGGTGGTCACAAAGCACCAAGCTGATCGATCTCCCTGTGCTATGTGGCTGCTTCCCACTAGCTATCTGTTTTACATTTGGTAGTGTATATATGTCCATACCACTCTCTCTCTTCGTCCCAGCTTACACCTCCCCCTCCCCGTGTCCTCAAGTCCATTCTTTACGTCTGTGTCTTTATTCCTTTCCTGCCCCTAGGTTCTTCAGAACCATTTTTTTTCTTTTAGATTTCGTATGTATGTGTTATCATATGGTATTTGTTTTTCTCTTTCTGACTGACTTCACTCTGTATGACAGACTCTGGGTCCATCCACCTCACTACAAATAACTCAATTTTGTTTCTTTTTATGGCTGAGTAATATTCCATTATATATATGTGCCACATCTTCTTTATCCATTCATCTGTCGATGGACACTTAGGTTGCTTCCATGTCCTGGCTATTATTGTAAATAGAGCTGCGATGAACATTGTGGTACATGTTTCTTTTTGAATTATGGTTTTCTCAGGGTGTATGTCCAGTAGTGGGATTGCTGGGTGTATGGTAGTTGTATTTTTTTTTTTTTTTTTGGTGATACGCGGGCCTCTCACTGTTGCGGCCTCTCCCGTCGCGGAGCACAGGCTCCGGACGCGCAGGCCCAGCGGCCATGGCTCACGGGCCCAGCCGCTCCACGGCATGTGGGATCCTCCCGGACCGGGGCACGAACCTGCGTCCCCCGCATCGGCAGGCGGACTCTCAACCACTGCGCCACCAGGGAAGCCCGGTAGTTGTATTTTTAGTTTTTTAAAGAACCTTCATACTGTTCTCCATAATGGCTGTATCAATTTACATTCCCACCAACAGTGCAAGAGGGTTCCCTTTTCTCCACACCCTCTCCAGCATTTATTGTTTGTAGATTTTTTTGTAGAGATCTCACTCTTAATTCCTGGTGGCTTCCAGTCTACTTGTGGGGAAAGGTGCTGAACTGCGTCCACCTAAGCGTGGTTCTGTGGTTGGCAGAAGTGATCTGTTGTTCCATTGGGCAGAGGCTCCCCATCCTGGCTTTCGGAGATCCACAGAGCCAGGGGTCCCTCTGAATGCCCAGGGACAAAAGGAAGCAGCTCCACGGAATTCCCTGGCGGTACAGTGGTTAGGACTCCGCACTTCTATTGCAGGGGGCACGGGTTCTATCCCTGGTCAGGGAACTAAGATCCCACAAGGCATGGCATGGCCAACAAAACAAAACAAAACAAAAAAAAACAGCCCCCTAGTCCTCTCAGACACCCCTGTAGTCTTGAACCTGGAAAAGAGACAGTGCTCAAGACAGGGACAGCTGGTCTACCTGAATCTACTCTCGGTTCCCTCTGGGCACAAAGCAGAATTGGGTCACCCTGGTGAGGGATGGAAAAGGCAGTGCGGAAGTCAGGTGCTTTCTGTGAGTTGAGGATAGTAGTTCTGCCTCCCTTTGTATCCCAGAGTGGTTGTGAGACGATATTTTAAAAGATCAACTCCTACAAAAATGTAAAACATTATTCACACTTTTACCTGAGTTTCTCCCATTTCAGTGGGTTTTTCTTTCATTAATGGGTTTCTTAAAACCAGTCAGCCAAGCAGCTGCCCCTGTCCAGACAATACCTGCTTGTTGCCAGTCACTTACAAAGAAAGGCAGACAGATAGACAACCTCTTAAAATATTTTTAATTAGACACCTTATTTTGCTGAATCCTCTCCAAACCATACCAGTAGGATACTATCTCCCAGGAGATGAGAAATTTGAGCGACAGAAAGGTTAAGTTATTTGCTCCAAGTCACAGAGTAAGTAGCAGAGCCAGAATTTGAATCCAAGTTTTTTGACTCCAGGTGGCTTGCTGGGCTAATGATGCAGTGGCCTTGAAGGGTTATATTTACATTTGGTGGAGGAGACTCTT
Organism: Phocoena sinus; assembly: GCF_008692025.1. Taxonomy (NCBI): domain Eukaryota; kingdom Metazoa; phylum Chordata; class Mammalia; order Artiodactyla; family Phocoenidae; genus Phocoena; species Phocoena sinus. The sequence goes on from NC_045778.1 coordinate 29,568,147, forward strand.
TCAGTTCCGGGAGACCAAAACAAACAATACATCATGTTGTGGCTGCACTGAAGCTTTCTCAGTGAAAGGCAGTAACTCGAGGAATATTTTTGCAGATATCTCCTCTTATCTCTAAAAACAGCTGAGCTGTAACACCCTGAATTCTGTGGCTGCCTAATCTGCATACTGCCCAGGAACTCGGGAATGTCTTTACAGGCATTTGAGACTTGGGCCCATGGGAAGGGTGGAGCGAAGGACATTCAGACAGCCATGGAGTCTGGTCCCTTACACCAGGGCCAAGAGGCTCCTGAAAGATGCACCCTTGCTCCTTGGCGGATGCTCTTTGGCATCATTATTGTAGGTGGGGATCATGGGGTTGCATGGAACGCAGTCCATGTGAGCCAGCCCACGCACTGGGAGTAGTAGGGCAGGGCATGGTTACTGGAGCAGTACAGAGTTCTTAGGTGGAAAGTGAGCCCAGCCAGCTCATGGGAATCAGATCTGGGAGGCCCCCCAAGAGTGAGGCAGCCTGTCTCTGTCTCAAGTTTTCCATCTCTCGGGCTTTGCTTTTTGCCTCTCTCCTGTTTTCCTCTCTCCAGGCAGGATTCCTCTGCTTACTCATGGTTTCTCTGCTTGGCACACCCCTCTTCTCCGGCCTTCTTGCTTGGTTTTGCTATAGGGCCGACTTGACTCTACACAACCCCAAATGCCCATCACTGTCTAACCTGGTCCAAATTCTTGAGAGAAAAAAATCTGATTGGTTATTGATTAGCCAGTGAACTTAGATGTCCTTAGGTATCTATCTTTTGTCCATTCAGAACAGAACATGTGGTGCAAACATGGCCACTTGGGGCTGCCTCTTCAGCTAGGGATGTGGGCAGGGCAGGTATGCCTGAACCCATCTGCTGTGGAGGGCCAAGCTGAAGCCATTTGTCTCACTCAGACCATGGGCAGGAGAGCAGAACCAGGTTCAGTTTTTTTGTGGTCTTGTTTTCTCCAAGTGGGCAGTTGCCTTCTGTAGGCTCTGAGCAGGGGAGGCCCACAAGACTACAGTTCACTGGTGGGTTTCTCTCTGAGTTCACATCATTTTGAGCCCATGAGGAAGGGAGGTCACAGTGAAAGACACGTATCCACATTAATCAAGAATCTTGTAACACTCTTTCCCGAGCAGCTGCCACGTAACTGGCACTGTGCTCAACACTTCACCCGTGCAATCCCATTTAATTCCCAGAACTCGGCTGGAAAAGTGGGCCTGGTTACTACCATCACACAAGTGAAGAAGAAACACGCATTTGTTCATCAGGTATTTATTGAGTGCTTAACAGTGCTAGGGCTGTGCTGGGCACCATTCCTGAAAGCTAACTGTAGACCAGAGACCATGTGAAAGGGGTGGTATATATTTTATCCCTTTCAATCCTGAGGACAGCCCAATGAGAGAATTTCTGTTTTTAATTAATTTTACAGATAAGGAAATTGAAGTCCAGAGAGGTTAAGTTCTTGTAGAAGGTCACACAGCCAGTAAGTGGCACAATCTGAATTTGAACCCAGGCCTAATGCCCTCTTATGTAATTTGGAGATTCTGAAAAACAGATTTCGCTGGTCAAGGGGTGCCTGGGAAATAATGTTCTCGTGGCCCTTGCTTCAGCTGCTTACTTCAATTTTTGAAGGGGGGTGGGGAGTGGGGTTCCTGGATATGCCCCTCCCACTTTCCTCTTTCATACCCAGGGCCTCATTTCTGCTTCCTGGCCCCCTTCCTGCTCCTCCCTGCGTGGTGTTCCCCATTCTAGGTCACAGAGACTCTTGGCCTATTTGTAGGCTGCGTTGTTGTACCGTGTGCTACAGTCTGAAGGTGTGTGTCTGCCAACAACCCCCCCATTCATATGTTAAAATCCCCAAGGTGATGCTTTTAGAAGGTGCTCGGTCTTTGGGTAGTGTCTAGGTCATGAGGGCGGAGCCCTTATGGATGGGATTAACATCCTTAGAGACAGAGAGAGCTCCCTCACCCCTTCTGTCATGTGAGGACAGAATGAGAAACCTGCAGCCGGGAAGATGGCCCTCATTCAACTGCCAGTGCCATGATCTTGGACTTCCAGCCTCCAGAACTTCGAGGAATGTGGTGTTTTGCCATAGTAGCTCGAATGGACTAGGACCCTGTGTTCGTGTCTGGGAGCTCTGATGGCCCAGCTGGCTGTGCAGGGCTGTGTTTGTCTGTGGCTGCCCCTGCCAGCCTTTTCTCCCACGCTCCTGTGGACCTCTCCTGTGTCAGGGTCGTGTCTTCGCTGGAGAGACAAGCTCTGTGTGTGTGTGAGAGAGAGAGAGAGAGAGAGAGTGAGTTAGACATCAAAGAAGGCCTTAGTATCAGGGCTTTTAATGGGCACAGTGACAAGGTGACTGTCCTTAATTGGCTGTCACAACAGCCAACCAGCTCCTACTGCATCTATACAGGACTCCTGCTTCCTTGAAGGAGGTGAGCCAGAATCGGGTGGGGCTGGGGAGCAAGGGACAGCTTTCCCTCTGGCTCTGGGAATCCAGGAGACTTAAACCCAACAGGGACTAACAGGCTCGGCCAGCTTTCTGGAAATGGTTGAGGGCCTTCTCCCTCTGCCTGATTGCCTGCATCACTACATAGAGAAGGAGCTTCTGGTTGGGAGTTTTTTAACTCCTAGGCTGTTATAACTAACTCCTTTATGTTATAACGAAGCCCAGAAACCATCAGGGAGAGCACTGATGAAAGAATGGTCCTATTTTGGATGAGTTGGGAGAATGAAAGCAGACCTTGTGGTCTCTCTTGCTAAGGAGAGAAGACGTGGCAGTGTCAGAGAGCTGACCTGGCAGAAGGACGTGCTTTGATGTCATGGAAAGAGCATGAATATAGGAGTTAGGAGGCTCGGAGCCAAGTTTTAAAAAGAGACAGTAGCTCATAATAACATAGTGCTTATTGTGGGCTGGGTACTTTTCTAAGCACCTTACGGGTTTTAAATTCATTTGAGGTTCACAACAACCCTATGGAATAGGTACATCCTTGTCTGTGTTTTATAGTTGATAAAATTGAGGCACAGAGAGGGTAAGTGACTTGCCCAAGGTCCCATTGCCTATTAGTGGCTTATCAGACAGTCATGAGATGTGCAAGTCTGCTGCTTGACCTGGGGCAGGGCTTTGGCCTCTTTCTATGTTGCATGTGTTTCAGTGCTCTGCCTGTTGTTGGCTGCTGTGTTTGGCCTTGGGACTCTCTGCAAGGGAGTGAGATGGTGAGGGGTGGAGCTTCTCTTTCTAGGGACAGAGGAGCTGTCCAGATGACGTCATCAACAAGCTGTGAGAGCCAGCTTGAACAGCTTTCCTGGTTGATCACACTAGTCATTAATCCCCATGTAAAACACAGCTTGGGACCAGGCTCCAGACCCCGTAGTCACAGCCATATTTTCACATGCCTGATAAATGATTCTGCTGGAAGAGGCTTGAAGAGTACCTGTGGAGAGTGGTTCTCAGCAAGTTTCTTTAAGACTTTTTTACACATTCCCGTCCATTCTGAGGCTGCCCTGGGACTGAGAAATGAGAATGCCGCGTTGGGAAGCTTGCATTCCAAAGCCCTTTGGTCTGGAGTCAGAGGATGTCAGTACAGTCTTCTCCCAGGAAATCAGGGAAGAAGGGCCTTGGAGAGTAGTTTAGTCTATCTTTTTCACTTCACTTGGGGGAGACTTGGGTCCAGACAGGAGAACGCACTGGCTCAAGGTTGACCAGTATTAGTCCTTGTGCTGAGACTCTTAGGACAACGCTTGGCCTTTCTCCTTGCCCAGCTAACATATATGGAACACTAGTGCTTTGCATGCGTTATCTCTGTTTAATCACACCAACCCCAGGAGAGGAGTGCTATTAAGCCAATTTTACAGATGAGGAAATTGAGATCAAAGTGGCAGAACCAGGATTCGGCCCCAAATGCTTCCTTAGTATTCCTTGTGCTTCCTTTCAGTATATTAGGCTCTCTTTATATTTTCCAGAGCACGTTCTCTTCCATGCACAGGCTATCTGGTGACCATAATTTCTGAACCAACAATCTGGATGGCCAGTCCGACTTCAGACAGCCCAGGTTCAAACCCCAGCTTCACCATTTACTGACTGTGGCCTTGACTAAGTCAAACAGTTGTTGAAGCCTCAGTTTCTGTTGTAAATTGAGGATAATAATGTCTAAACCAGGCTTCCCTGGTGGCGCAGTGGTTAAGAATCCGCCTGCCAATGCAGCCCTTGTCCGGGAAGATCCCACATGCCACAGAGCAACTAAGCCCGTGCACCACAACTACTGAGCTTGTGCTCTAGAGCCCGTGAACCACAACTACTGAGCCCACGTGCCACAAGTACTGAAGCCTGTGCACCTAGAGCCTGTGCTCTGCAACAAGAGAAGCCACCGCAGTGAGAAGCCCATGCACCACAACAAAGAGTAGCCCCCGCTCACTGCAACTAGAGAAAGCGGTGCGCAGCAACGAAGACCCAATGCAGGCATAAATAAATAAAGTAAATGTCTAAATCACAGGGCATTTTTTAGGGGTGAAATGAGACAATTCTTGGAAGTCACTTATAATACCAAGTATGTAAGTGGTAGCCACTAAATTATTATTGATTAGGAATGCCAATATTTGATATAGAGCCTCATCCTGGAAATCTGGAATTAAGTTTGTTGTAACCATATGCTGAAAGCTTTTGGCTAATTTCTAAAGAAGGAATGGCTATTATGATTTCTTTTATTAAAGTCTGTGGTAGGCTGAATAAAGAACCTCCCAAAATGTCCACATCCTAAATCTGGACTCTGTGAATATGTTACCTTATGTGGCAAGAGAGGTTTTGTAGAAGTGGTTAAATTAAGGCTCTTGAGGTGGGGAGGTTATCTAATAGATTATCTGGGTGGGCCCAATGTCAGCACAGGGTCTTTATAAGAAGGAAGCAAGAGGGACAGAGTTCGAGAAGCAGGTATGATGATGGAAGCAAAGTTCAGAGAGACAGAAAGAGATTTGAAGATGATTTGCTGCTAGCTCTGAAGATGGGGAAAGGAGCCACGAGCCAAGGAATGTGGGCAGCCTCTAGAAGCTGGAGAAGGCCAGGAAACATTCTCCTTTAGGGCCTCCACAAGATATCATGCAGCCCTGCCAACACATTCTGGACTTGTGACCCATAGAACTGTAAGGTAATAAATTGGTATTGTTTTAAGCCACTAAGTTTGTGGTAATTTGTTACAGCAGCAGTAGGAAATCAGTAAAAGATCCTTATTTAATATTTTCTACTGAAATTTCACAGGCAATGATAAGCACCTCCTCCAGGCCAGGCAATGTGCTAGGTACTTCCACCTAAATGCATTTCTATAAGCAGTGTGATGTGATGAGTGTGTGCAGAGAGTGTGGGCTTTGATGTAGGAGATGCGAGCAGGGATACCAGTTTTACTGCTCATTAGCAATGTGATCTTGGGCCAGCCACCTGACCTCTCTGAGCCTCAGTTTCCGTATCTATAGAGTAGGGTTCAACACATGAGAAATACTTGACATGGGCCCAGCACTCAGTAGATTCTAACCCAATTAATGTTGCTGCCTACTTCTGCCTGACTTGGATGCACCATATCCTTCTTCCCCAGGAGAACCCTCTTGTCTGGTCGGGGTCGTGTTCAGTGCCTCATGTTTTTTTGGTTCTCCTGAGGAGAGGTGACCTGTCCCATGGACAGAGTTAGGGCCAGGCAGTGGGGAAGAATTCACTTTTAGCCAGGACTTTCCAGAGGTAGAACCAGCTCCTTGCTACCTTCCTTGTTTGTGGGGGGACCCAGGTGTTTTGACTGCCTTCCCCCAGGCCCTGTCCCACAGGGGCCTGGGAGAGACATTGGCTCAGGCCAAATTGTGAAGGGCTTAAGATGTGGACTTTGGATGTCATCACCCCATAGGGTCACATATACAGTCGCAGAGCCCACTGGTGGGACTGAAGGAAAAAAACAAAAAGATGTGCATCTTGCAGTCTTGAACTTGTGTCTCTCTGTTCTGGCCTTCACTACCTGTCGTTCTCCATATTTCTCAAGTATACTGGCTTTGTCGTGGTATTGGCCAAAAACATGTATAGATCAGTGGAACAAAATAGAGAGCCCAGAAATAAACTCACACAGTTATGGTCAGTTAATCTATGACAAAGGAAGCAAGAGTGTATTGGGTTGGCCAAAAAGTTGTTCGGGTTTTTTCGTAACATCTTATGTATAATGGAGAAAAGACAGTTTCTTCAGCAAGTGGTGTTGGGAAAGCTGGACAGCTCCATGTAAGTTAGTGAAAGCAGAACACTCTTTCACACCATTTACGAAAATAAACTCAAGATGGCTCAAAGACCTAAATATAAGACATGATACCATAAAACTCGAAAACATAGGCAAAACGTTCTCAGACATAAATCATAGTAGTAGTTTCTTAGATCAGTTTCCCAAGGCAAAAAGCAAAAATAAACAAATGAGACCTAATCAGACTTAAAGCAAAGGAAACCATTAACAAAACAAAAAGACAACCTATGGGAGAAAATATTTGCTTATGATGTGACTGACAAGGGGTTAATAGCCAAAATATACAAACGGCACATAGACAACTCAATATTAAAAAACTGAACAACCCAATCAAAAAATGGGGGCTTCCCTGGTGGTGCAGTGGTTGAGAGTCTGCCTGCTGATGCAGGGGACACGGGTTCGTGCCCCGGTCCAGGAGGATCCCACATGCCGCGGAGCCACTGGGCCCGTGAGTCATGGCCGCTGAGCCTGTGCGTCTGGAGCCTGTGCTCTGCAACGGGAGAGGCCACAACAGTGAGAGGCCCGCATACCACAAAAAAAAAAAAAAAAAAGGGCAGAAGACCTAAATAGACATTTCAACAGAGACATACAGATGGCCAAACAAGCAAATGAAAAGATGCTCAGCATCACTAATTATTAGAGAAATGCAAACCCAAACCGCAATGAGGCTTTGCCTCACGCTGGTCGGAATGGTCATCATCAAAAAGTCCACAAATATAATAAATGCTGGAAAGGGTATGGAGAAAACGGAACCTTCCTACACTGTTGGTGGGAATGTACACACACACACAATGTACTACTCAACCATAAAAAAGAAAGAAATATTGCCATTTGCAGCAACATGGATGGACCTACAGAATATACTAAGTGAAGTAAGTCAGACTAAGACAAATATATATCATTTATATGTGGAATCTAAAAAATAATGCAAATGAATTTATATACAAAACAGAAACAGACTCACAGACATAGAAAACAAGCTTATGGTTACCAAAGGGGTGGGGGGGAGGGATAAACTAGAAGTATGGGATTAACAAACTCCTATATATAAAATAGATAAGCAACAAGGATTTACTGTATAGTGCAGGGAACTATATTCAATATCTTGTAGTAACCTATAATGGAAAATAATCTGAAAAAAATATATATAACAGAATCACTTTGCTGTACACCGGAAACTAGAACAATATTGTAAATCAGCTATACTTCAATAAAAAAATTCATTTTATGACTTCAAAAAGGCTTCATTTTATGACTAGCCAAATCACATTGCATTGCATTTTGTTTTGGATTGATGGGTGAAAACAATATTTTGGTAAATGTACATGTTAAAAATTCCCTTTTTTAAAAAAATTCTGGCTTTGGCAATTCTTCATTTTGTACTCAGAGCTTCAAAAAATGGAAGTAGCCTAAGTTGATCTTAACTTCTCGAAGGCTTTGCCTCCGGCCAGTGTCTGAAAAAGAAGGAAAAAATATAAAAGTATTCAAATCTCCAGTATTTGAAGAGTCTTCCTCCTTTGAAGTCCTGTCCCATTCATTATCTCCTGTAATGCTTTCAACAGCCTTCTGAGAGAGGTGTTCTTATTCTGCTCCGATGTTCAACCAGGGTGACCACGTGAGGGTACAGGGCATGCAGACCGTACCACTGTGCCCACAGTCCTGATCCTTTACTGCCAGCATCCATTCTGATTGGTAATGCCTCGTGCTGCACTGATGTTTACCTGTTTGAATAGTACCCCTTGTTATCCCCACTTTACAGAGGAAAACTCAGGTGAAGGGTGTATGCCAGGCTGCACAGCTGAACCCAGGGCCCCTGACTCTGAGAACCCGTGAGCTTTTCCTGCTTCCCAAGCTGCCCCTCTTTATGGCAAGTTAAATCATGCTGGGTTTAAAGACCCCATTGTAATACCTTGGTTTCTTTTCTTTTTACCACCTTGGAAGCAGCAGTAAAAATATTAAAACCAATTGCTGTCATCTTTCAGACCGCTGTGTTTATGAGACATAGATTTCAAGTGAATGAAAATAATCAGAAACTCCCTCCCCGTTCCATTCTATGGGGACATTTCAGATTTATACAATATTTCTGAAAGCTCTTATAATAGGGCATATGCACTTTAGGGCATTAATGAAGTCGGCTCAGTGCTGGCTGGTCTCATTTCATGGAGCTAATTGTTAAGTGTTTTGCATACTTACAATTGAACTAAATTATTCCAAGCTAGCTGGTTTCAGGAAGTGTTAATTATATTTCAGTAAAGGAAAATCAAGGCTAAAAATCATCCACTTAGAGCTTATCTATTTATGAACATCTCATTCTGGAGATCTCAAACATATATTTTAACACCATGTGAATATTGAGATTAATATCTCCTCACCAAAGAAACCTTTATTCCTTTTTCGAATAGGCCCCCTCTTCCCCCATCCCAGCCTTCCAGCTTTATTCAGCAGCCTAGTCTGGAAGTTGAAAGAGGCCTTCCTTTGTATTTCTGGCCTTGAATCTTTAAGTTCGGTGCCAAGAACAGCATTAGCTCCGTTCATCTTGAGACCAAGTGGCCTTCTGTAAATGATATTAAGTAAGTAATTTATGGGTCCTGCACAGGTCATTTAGGACCAAGTGCTCCCTTGCTTCTGGGGTTCTTTTTTGAGGAAGTTGTTTGGCCAGGAGTTTTCACCTGGGACATGGGTTAGAGAGGCGGAGTGGCCAAGCGTTGCCACTCAGATGTCAGTACAGCAGGGATGGGGATGAAGAGATAGAAGGTCTGAGGGGGAGTCTGCAATGCCTGCATTGTCCTTTCACACTTATCTTTCTTCTCACTGGATCAGAAAGTCTGAATGGATACCTAACAAGAAATTCTCTTAGTTGTTTTTGCATTTGTTGCTCAATTTCTTTTCTATTTGTTTTTAACTTTCTGTTCATTCTCTTACACATGCATTCATTTGTTCATTCAGTGCACACATACCGAGCTATGGAAGGCCCATCACTCTAGAGCACTGGACCAAGGGCTGGGCTTGGAGAGCTGAGGATGGCAGAGCTCCCACCTTCAGGAGCTCTCCTAATACATAAATAGACCAGAACCACCTGGAAGGCTTGTTAAAACACAAGGTGCTGGGCCCCACCCCAGAGTTTCTGATTGAGCAGGTCTAAGGAGGGCTGATAATGTGCATATCTAACAAGTTCCCAGGTGTTGCTGATGCTCTGGTCCAGGGATTACCCTCTGAGAGCCACTGTAGGAGACTCATGGGATTTAGGAGGTTAAATCCCGAGACCATCTTGATTTGTATCTAAATATATATGTACACCACTATTATAGAGCTTTTTTTGGCTGGCAGATGAGAGGGGCATTTTTTTTTCATGAATAAAGGGTTTTTTCCATTAAAAAAGTCACTTTACCTTATAAATAATAGAGTATAACCAGTATGTGTTGAGAAATGAATGTCAGCTGGCTAGTTGGGCTCATGAAATTCCCCCTGCACACTAGCCTTCCAGAATGAGATTCAAACACACTTGTGCAAAATGACAAACACTCCTTTGCAGAGGCCTCCAGGGGTGCTCACATGTATATGGGACCTTGAGAGAAATTGATATTTAAATAGCAGTGGTATGGATATCATCTCAGTGTTAAATCTACACAGGTCCAGGTCTACCCAAAGCTTATGTAGGCCTGGGCTTGGGATCTGGGCACTGAAGAGGGCATGGTTAGGCTGGAGAGAGGAGAAGAGGGTCAGGGCATGTCACAGGGAAGCTGCTGAGGGGACAGGGCACCTGGGGCTTGAAGAGTCAGTAGGAGTTTGTTAGCACTGGAGTGAGTGCAGGGTAGAGAATCGCTTTGGGCAGAGGGAACAGTCTTTGCAAGGCATAGAGGTGAGAAAGGCAAGGATTGTTGAAGAGCATAGTGCAGACACTGCTGTGTGACTGTGCAGTGAGTGGGAAGGAAGAGGGAGAGATGAAGCAGGATTACAAAAACTTAGGCTGAAAAGCTAGACTTTGTTCTGAAATACAGATGATAGAGGTCACTTGATATTTTATAGTCGAGGGAGTGACTCGAGACTGCTGTTGAGTGGAGAGTGATTAGAAAAGAAGCCAGGCAGGGCAGGGAGACTAGTTGGGAGGTAAAATTAATGAAAATAAAACAAAAGCTTCAGTTCCTTAACTGTAGTAGCCATGTTTCCAGAGCTTTTTTGCTGCATGTAGCTAGTGGCTACCATTGGCCAGTGCCTATATGACATTCCTGTGGAATGTTCTGTTGGACAGTGCTAGTCTGGAAGGGAACCCCCATGTCTGGGTAGGCACATCTCCTTGGATCCATGGACTGCTCACCACAGGGAGAGAGGGGTGTGGCAGAGGAGGGCCAGAGTGGAGCCCTCTGAAAGTGCTAGATGCCAATTTCAAGGATAGTACATAGGTGGAGTGGAATCCATGCCCAGAGGCCACTAGCAGAGTGTAGAAACAATGGGAGTGGCTGGAGAGGAGTAGTCAGGAGTCAGAGGAAAGATGGCTCAAGATCAGTCCTAGAAGCCAAGAAGGACAGTTTCAAGATGTAGAAGCCATTGGTGAGCCTAGCAAGAACAGAGGTGGTCAGGAGACTTAACCTGGGCCAGTTGGTTCCTTTCTCCTGGATATTTGAGTTGAGACACAGTGACTGAGCCTATTAACTGCAGGAGCTGAGTTGGAAGGTCATTAGCTTAGGGGATGGAGCTGAGGCTGCCATGTTTGGGAGGCTACAAGGAAGACTGCGTGCTGGAAGATGAGAAGCCAGTCTATGGCGAGAGAGGAGCATAGCAGGTGTGTAGAGAGGAAGGGAGAGGCCCACTCCCCTGAAAGTAACAGAGCCTGAGAGAGTATGGGTCTGATCCCCTGTCACTTCCCACAAGGCCCTCTCCCCACCCTGTGACACCTGGGCGTCTTCACAACCAAGGGAGTTTCAGTGGGTTTCCCTTTCTTACAACCCAGTGATCTCTAAGCACATAGACTCCCCACCACCCAGCCCAGGAAGTGGCACATACCAGGTGCTCAGTCAAAGCTTGTTGAGGTGTTGAATGAGCATGGGATTTGAACCATGGACAAGATGAGGGAAGCAGAGGCAAAGAGGAGGCCACAGGTTTCCTCTTCATCTTTCCTCTCGCCCCCTTGAATGTAGATGGAAATGTTGCGGGCAACTGAAAGACATTCCTCCTTCCCTCACCCCTTTGGCGCCTGGAATGTTGTGCTTCCTCCTTCCTTCTTCCAGAAGCTACACGTGTAGTTGGCACTGTTTCTGATTTTTTAAAAACTAACTTTATTGTTTATTTATTTATTTTTGGCTGCATTGGTTCTTCGTTGCTGTCCGCGGGCTTTCTCTAGTTGCAGCGAGCGGGGGCTACCCTTCGTTGTGGTGCGCAGGCTTCTCATTGCGATGGCTTTTCTTGTTGCGGAGCATGGGCTCTAGGCGTGTGGCCTTCAGTAGTTGCGGCACATGGGCTCAGTAGTTGTGGCTTGCGGGTTCTAGAGCACAGGCTCAGTAGTTGTGGCGCACAGGCTTAGTTGCTCCGTGGCATGTGGGATCTTCTTAAACCAGAGCTTGAACCCGTGTCCCCTGCCTTGGCAGGCAGATTCTTAACCACTGAGCCACCAGGGAAGCCCCTGTTGTCTTTTCTTGCATCACCACACTCTAGCATCAATTCAGGTGGTGGTTTAGAGCCAATTAAAATTTATAAGCCATAGGTAGTGAGGGAAATCCCAAGGATTAATTTGCTCAGTGAAGTATTAACCTGTGAAATGACACAGGTGCTCCTTCAGCCAACTCGGCAAGATGGAGATGGAGGTACATCCCCTCCCTTGTTTTACTGTAAATGCTCTAATTGGCCTCACTGGGCTGAGGGTGGGGTGTGGCTCCACTTCCTCTGAGCACCATGAAAGGCCGAGTCAGCTATTTGGGCCCCCAACTGAGCTGCCTGGAACCCAGGCCCCCTCCGTACCAAGCAGTGCCTGCCACCCCGTCCCTCAGCTGGCAGAGATGTGCCCTCTCTGGCCAGCACTCCCGTGCTCTGTGCCGCCTTTCCACACTGCCCCCGGGGCAAGGCAAGGCAAGGCAAGGCAAGGGAAGGAGCTTAATGGGCCGATCCCACCAGCCACCAGGACTTGCCACTTTCCAAGCTTTGTAATTAGTATCCTTCTCAATTAGGAGGCCGAGTGAATCAGCGTCCAAGTTAATATGGCTGCACCCATCTGTCCGGCTAGCTATCTTGCCTTTAAGACAGCCCAAAGAGCAGGAGAGAGGACTTACTAATGCTGAGGCTGCAACATCAAGGCTGTATGGTTGGCTGGATATGAACCTGTCCAGTAAGCTTAGGTGCTGGGTTTCAGGACATCTGGCTTCTAATTAAATTCCTTCCCCCACCAGAGCTTGGCTCATGAGAACCTTGTCTGAAGGACAGTCAGTTTCCTTCTGGAGAATCTAAACTTCATTGTTGCAGTTACCATAGCTGGTGACCCTGGAGTCCGGAGGGGCTTAGATGGCTTGTCCAGAGACAGTGGCAGGACAGTGGGAAGCTATTCAATATAATGGCTGAGAATTCTGGCTTTGGAGCTAGACAGATCTGGATTCAAGTCCAAGTTCTGTAGTTAGCAGCTGGATGCCCTTAGGCAGATTACCTAACCTTGCTGAGCTTAATTTCTTATTCCCAGAATGCGTATCACAATATCTACCTTATAGGGTTGCATGATGTATATGAAGTGTTTAGCACAGTGCTTGCACATAGCCAGCTCTTCAGAACGGCAGTTTTTATTATTATCGTTAATAGTAGTGCTAATAGAATAAAATGTCCTCATGTGCCCTAAGTCCCAGTCTCTCTGCTTTCCTATCCTTTGTCCTCCTTCAGCCTCACCTGCCAGTAACAAAGACCTGCCATGTCTACCTCAACCCATGCATCGTGATAGTGAGGCAGGATAGTGGATGGCACAGCTTTGAAGAGGATATAATTGGTGCTTAAGCATAGGGATTGTTGTTGCCAATAAGCTAAGTAGAAGCCCCAGAATCCTCCAGGGATGGCTGTCTTGTTCTGATGACATGGAAGTTCAGGACAAATGTTCCTCTTGGCTTCAGAGGATTCTGACATTGGGGTGAGCATTAGTCCAAGTTCACTGTTGCCAGCAACAGAAATGGACTCTGGCTGGTTTAAGTAGGAAAGGAATTTCTTGAAAGAGAATATGGTATCTCAGAGAAAGCTGGGGAGCCAGGGTAAGGTGGCTGGCACCAGGACCACAGTCAGAACTGTGCTGCAGGGAAGGCTTGGTGTGGAGCTGTGCGACCTCTGACCTCACTGGGTATGTGCCTGGGGCCACACACTGACACCTTCGGGACACAGGAGCTGCCTCTACTTCTGGCAGGTGTTCTCTCCTGACCCTGCCTCTCTGTGCCTCTACACGTCCTGGGTATCAGATCCACTCTTCCTTGGTGATATACTGGACTTCAGCTGCACAATCGAGTAGGGAAATATTAAACGACTGTCAGGCCTTCATTGCTTTCTGAACTGGGAGGAGGGCTCTGACTCCTGAAGACTCAAGAAGACTTGGTTGTGGGGCAGCCATAAAGTGGTGTATGTCAACGGCAAATGCTAGAGGTCTTCAAAATCTCCATGCAGTGGACTATGGTGATGTTGAAACCTTACCTGGCACATTTCTGGTGTATTTCTGCATTGACTGCTGCTTCTGTCCTCCTGTTGTGTTGAGAAAGGGGCTTGGACTCCTGGAAGTCCAGGCCCAGATCTTCAGATGACAGTCTGCTTGGGAGCTTGGGGTGGGTGAGGGAGCAGGGAATCGGTGATGGCTGGATCTATCCCTGCCTTTAAGGCGGGTGGTCAACAAGTTCAGGCCATGGGCAGAGTCCAGCTGTCTAGGGAGACAGTGAGTCAGAGCCAAGGTTGCAGGGCAGTGGGAGAGCCGGCAGTGCAGCCATGGTGGGGAGCTGCTGTGCATGCTGCCTTTGTGGGGAGACACTTGGGTGTGACACCTGTCCTTACCGGGCCCCACTCTGTATGATGTAGGGTGTCCACTAGGGAGGAGACTGGCTGAAAATGTCCTTTTCCTGCTCTGACAGCATCACTCATGTCCTGGGGCTTCACCCTTGACCCCCAACCCCATCCCACGCAGTGGGTGACCACCATGCTCCAGGGAAATGACAGGTAACTTCCCGTCACCAAATGATGAGGCCTCTCTATGATATATTCTGGTTGTTTCCACAGAACAGTGTTTAAGCAATCAAACACCAATTAAAAAAAGGAAGCGAATCTCATCCACACCACAAAAAAGTAGCATTTGGAAACTCCCTGGTGTTCCAGTGGTTAGGACTCTGCGTTTTTACTGCTGAGGGCGCAGGTTCAGTCCCTGGTTGGGGAACTAAGATCCCACAAGCCACGTGGCACAGCCAAAAAAATAAAAAATAAAAAAAGTAGCATTGCTCTCTTCAGATCCGGGGTGGGTAGATGATTGGGGGGGGGCCTGGAACATAGCCTTCCCTGCATCACCTGAAACAACACCATGAGCTCTTAGGAAAGTGGTCCTTAAAGTGTTGCCTCTGTGTCAGCAGCTTCAGCATCACCTGGAAACATGTTAAAAACACAGATTCTCAAAGCCCACGCCAGAGTCGCTGAATCAGAAACTCGGGGGGTGGGGCCCAGCACCGTTGTAGCAAGCCCTCCAGGGGATGCTGATGCTTGAGCTTGAGAACCACTGCCTTAGGATTTTGAGGAGATGTTCTCCTTCCCCAAGGACCTCAGTTTCCCCATCAGTAAAGTGGAGAATTTGGATGATTTTTTAAACTGCAAAATCAGGTAATTCCTGGAATGGAAAAACCTGGGTTCCTCACTCTGTTATCAGTTAGCTGAGCGTCATTGGGTAAGTCACAAAATCTCTCTGGGCACAGTTTACTTATCCATCAAAGGAAAGGTATTCGATGGCTTCATGGGAGGAGGCGGTACCTGGGGCATGGACTGGATAGATGACTTCTGTGGGCCGCTGTGGACCTGGTGTGTGCCATGATGTGTTTGCAGGGGGTCTTTCTGCAGCTCTGATTTTTTAAAGCACCAGACTGGAAACAGCTATGGATCCACAAATAGGACATTGGTTAAATACATTATGGTGCATCAATGCAGTCAAATATTCTGCACTGTCAAAAAAGTGAGGAGAATGTGTGTGTATTGATTTGGGCCAATCTCTCAGGTACAGTAAGTGAAAAAAACAAGGTAGAGAACTGTATATATAATATGCTAAAATTTGTGTGAAGAAGATATAAATATGTTTGAATATATGTAAGATATCTCTGGCTATAGGAGATGCCTCTTGGAAAGGGCATTTTAGGGACTGGTGTTGAAGGTGGATGGGAGTGGGACTTACTGGTCACTATATCCGCTCTGGTACCATTTGAGCTTTTAAAGCATATATATGTGCTACTCAAAAAGTGAAAACACAACAAAAAGCAGCAACAACAGAGGACCACAGGCCTGTCTGGCCCTCTGGTGTTTTGGTCCTTGGAGTAGTGGCAGCCAAGCCTGCAAGTCAAAGACGAGCAAGGCTCGTGTGGTGCCCAGAGAGAGAGGAGGAGGGGGAATGTGGCAGCAGGTGTTGGCGGAGTTCACCATTACATGCTTGCAAATGGCCCAGCTCTCCAGGCCTCTGTCTGCACCTTGCAAAGGAGAGGGAGGTGTGGAGGCCCAGAGGGCCCCTGCTCGTAGGTTGTGCAGTGAGCTGAGCAGGGAAGCTCTGGAGGACAGAGCTGTGCTTGCCAGGCAGTCAGGGCACTGACCTCACCATGGACTCCAGCCAGGCCCTTCCATGCCAGAGCCCAGGACCCCAGAGGTGCCGGGGGCGTGAGGCTATGCTGGAGCACAGGGCTCTGGGTTCACCGTGCCCTCCTTGCTGCGTGATCTGCATGCCTGTGACGGGGGAGTATTGCTAACCCCTATCTGCACATGAAGAATTGGGGGCTTGTTTGTTCCAAGGCCCTGCCCAAGATGGCATCACAGGTAAATGGCTGAGCTGGGATTGGAACTCAGTTTACTGGCTCCATATCCCATGTAGTGAATGGTGGAAAGAGGTTGCCGATTACTTGGGCAGGGAATGGGTGTCACCCTCTTCTGGCCCAGGCTGAAAGACCTCAGGGTCCCAGATTCAAGAATCAGATTTGGTGAAGCAGACAAGTCACAAGCAGCTGCTGAGCTTGAGCAACTTCCTCATGCTGGGACCATTGCTGCTGCTCCATAGAGAGGAGTAAGATACCTTTGGGACCCTGCGAGAGGTTCTGCCTCTTCTCGTTGCCAAGTGCCAATCGGGACAGATAAATGAATAAAATGAAAATTCTCTGCCTATTGAAATCCTATTATTTCTCCAAGGTCCAGCGCAAATGCTGATCCTCCACGAAGATTCTCTGATCACCCCCAGTACACTAGATCTCTCTATTCTTACAGAGCAGGAACCCCAGGCAGAGTGAGACAGTTCCCTCTTCAGAGCAGGGGGGCAGGATTGGGTTCCTTGAGGTCACCCACCCTATGGCAAACTAGGTGCTCAGTAAGGTTTTGTGAAGGTGGAAAGGTCTCCTGACCTCATTTCCCTGCAGACAGAAGTCATTTATGATGACGAACCTAATATGGCTAGAGCAGAGGGTGTATGGCAGTGAGTGACTCAAAGTTGGGGCTGGTTTTGAAGGCTGTGGGAGACTTTATCCTGGAGCCAGTAGAGATGAATTAACCTGAATTAACCTGTGGTCTCAGGCAGCGGTAAGGTGGGAAGCCCAGGGGTACAGGGAGAGCCTGGACGTGGACAACCAGGCCCCTCAGCGGGTCTGGGATGCTGGCTAGGTCTGAATTAGGCAGTGGGGGAGGCATCGTGGGAGAGGGCAGCCAGAGCTGGAATCAGCAGTTAGGGCAGAGGAGGAGGAGGAGGGGCAGGAGAGGACCTGTGTTGTCTGGTAGCTTCTGATGGGCCAGGCAGTGGGTAATACATAATTTCACATGAAAAGAGGGGTCAAAGGAAGTCTCAAAAATGGAGGGGCACACCCTTTTAAAACGAAGGGGTGATGGCCAACTTCACAGGCTTCAGAGGAGGTCCGTCTGTGCAGGGCTCGGGGGAGGTGGCTGGAGCGGGCAGTTAGGGGGCCACTGCAGCCTGGTGTGATGGCTTTCTGGGCATGATGGTGGCAAAGCTGGACAGCAGTGGAAAGCAGGCAGCCGAGGCATCACTTGTGGGCTGGGAGTGGGCGCCCAGCACAGGCTCGCTGCTTGATTGATTCTGTTGCTTGAACAACACAAGTAGCTGGAAATGTAAACACTGCCCCATCCTGGCACAGCTCTTCGCATTGCTAATTAGCCCTGAGATTATTCCTTGCAAGGGAGCAAGTACATCACACCTCAGTTACGGCTGAACTACCTGAGAGGGAGGCAGGTCTGGTCAGCGGCTGCCCATCGACACCTTTCCCCCAGTTCTCCTTAAGAAATGCCCAAAACAATCATCCAGCCCCTGTCTCCTGGTCTTACCTTTCCAAGGTGCCATTGGTTAGGTATTATTAGTTAGGAGAGGGACTAATTTGTGTAATTACTGGCTAGGAGAGAGAGAATGTGGTGTAAATGTTAATTGTTTTTTTAACTTCACATTATGTGATCCGTTAACACTAATATTTAATTTAATGCAGTCGAAAGATTAATGCTTGTGTTTATTTCTGAAAAAGGCAAGGATGCTTCAGGCTGCTTTTCAGCTTGGTTGAGCTTTGGGGAAAAAAAAAAACCCACCCAGAACAGAAGAAATGTATTCATGCTGTAATAATACAAATACCCTCTCCCAACCCCCTCTCCCTCCTCAACTCCTAAAAATAAGCCACGGGGTTCTAATGGGGACACTGATTAAATATTCGGCTCTGTAATTTATGCCCAAGTGAATCCCAACAGGAACCAGGGGCTCTGGAAATCTGTTGTGAAATAATTATCCTGAATGACATTGTGGAGATGGTCTGCAAGGGTGCTGTCAATAATGCATTAGCCCAAATCTGTTTGAAATACAGCAAGGAAATTACACAATATTCATGGGAACCTGAAAGAATTATCAGTAAACAAATTTAATCAACTTGATGTTATGCATACCACTCAACCTCTTATTATCTGATCATCTAGATTTAGAACACGCAGGGGAATTGAATGACGTGGGATGCGAGGCTGAGAGTGTGTGTGTGTGTGTGTGTGTGTGTATACTTGGTGGAACCAGCCTTAGGTTTCTACATTTCTCCTCCTTGGCTGCATTTCATTTGCATTTTTCTCTAGGCCTGATTGTTGGCTGCCAGCTCTCGTCCCAGCCTGGCCCTTGAACTTTCTTTTTTTTTCCCCCGTGTCAGAGCCCTGCTTAGAAAAGTCAGCTGACTGCCCACCTGTCCTCCAGATGCCACTTAGGCCCCTTCTGCCTTCCAAAGAAGGGATGCTTGCCCCTGCTTTTGAGCTCAGAAGTAAAGAGGAAGTGAGTGCTGTAATCTGGGGGATACTTCCTGGCATATCAGAAAGAGCCCTAAGTGAGGATCTGCCACTAATTTGCTGGGTAATCTTACATCAGTCCCTTCCCATCTCTGGGCCTTAGTTTTCCCATTTGAAAAGTGGGTCTTGGGCTGAGCTTGGTAGAAACTCAGCAGCATCTCATTTGCTTGGATTCTTCTCCTTGTCCTCTTGAACCTGATGGGGACCCCAGAGGGAAGGGGCTTTCTCAAGATTACATGGGGAGTTGGAGGCAGAGTCAAGATGAGAACTTTTAGACCCACTTCTCATGACCTCTCTGCCTCCTAAGCCAGAAATTTTTATTTTTGTCTGCACTAAAATTCATGGGGAGCGTTTCTTTCTTTCTCCCTCCCTCCCTCCCTCCGTCTCTTTCTCTTTCTTTCTTTCTTTCTTTCTTTCTTTCTTTCTTTCTTTCTTTCTTTCTTTCTTTCTTCCTTCCTTCCTTCCTTCCTTTCTTTTCTTTATTTTGGCCACACTGCATGACATGTGGAACTTCCCTGAGCAGGGATCAAACCCTCACCCCCTGCAGTGGAAGCATGGAGTCTTAACCACTCACCAGCAGGGAAGTCCCATGGGGTGCATTTCTGAGTCTTTATTTCCGATCTGAGCCCTAGGTTCCGGGTCAGGGGACTTGGGTTGCCTCCCTGGATATGCAAGTCCCTTTCTATTTCCAAGTCTCACCTTTCCAACCTATACAACAGAGCAGTTGGGTGAGGTGACCTTTCAGATGCCACTTATTTTAGCTTTGACAGTCCTCATTGTCATCTACTTTCTAAGTTCCTCACTTGGCTATGGCTTCATACTTTGAGGAAGACCATCTAACTTCCATATCCAGATTGTAACGCTCCCTTCTAACTTCTCTGTGAAGTGAAAGTGCATTCTTGTTGAGCACCCTCTGTGGTCAGTGCCCTGTGTACACGTGAGGGGGGTAGTGCTCAGTGAGTCCTACTTCGTGATTGGCCCTGAGCCTAGTATTGGTATAACTTGGTGGATGTTGGGAAGTTCTACTTGGGGACTATGTAAAAGCCAATTCATTCATCAACTTCTTTTTTGGGCACCTACTGTGTGTCTGTCCCTACACTTGGCATTACATAGGATAATAGTAACATATATGAATATAGATTATGTACTAAGCACTGAACTAAACACTTCACATATTTAAGAGCGTGGTGAATTGTGTGGGGATGGACCATGATGAAGTAAAGTTAGGGGTAAGAGGCAGAAAACGCCTGTATTATAAAGAACACCAAAAACAGAGAGGTACACCACCCCCCCAGAAGCTACTAAGTGGACTCTTCTATCTCCATCCATCACTGTAGCCTGGCCCCTGGCCCCACATTGTCCCAAACTATACAAACGAAAGTCTAGATCTTGCGCTGTTCAATATGGTAGCCGCTAGCCCTAGGCGGCAATTATTCAGCATTTGAAATGTGGCCAGTCCAGATTGAGAAGTGCTGTAAGTGTATACTACACACTGGATTGCAAAGATTTAATATAATAAGAGGATGTAAAGTATCTCATTAATAATTTTTATATGATGTTGAAATAATATTTTGGATATATTGAGTTAAATGAAATATTATATTACAATTAATTTCACCTGTTTCTTTTTTCTTATTTTAATGTGACTAGTAGGAAATCTAAAAATATATATGTCTCACATTTTATTTCTGTTGGAAATAGAAATATTTAAATATGCAAATAATTTATCTCATGGGGGTAGGGAGTGCTAGGAGGGTGGTGATGTGGCTCTCCCCTCCCATTTCTTATGGGGGAGGCTAGAAGGGAGTTTGTAAGAGGTTCTAAGAGCATCACTAATAGAGATGGAGGGGTGCTGGATGAAGGAAGATTGGAATCTTATTTCTTGGCTTAACTTCTCCTTAGCAAGAGAATTGCTAACCTGCTCCCTCTGCTGATTTGAACAGGGGGAAAAGATAATTGGAGAGTGTGGTAGACAGAAAAATCCACCCCCTCACCAAAGATGTCTATGTCCTAATTCCAGCAACCTGTGAAAATGTTACCTTACATGGCAAAAGGGACTTTGCAGATTTGATTAAGGTTAAAGACCTTGAGATAGCAAGATTATCCTGAATTATCCATCTGGGCCTAATTAATCACAAGAATCCTTGAAAGTGGAGAACCTTTCCTGGCTGTCCTCAGAGAGAGAGAGGATGACTGGGATGATGGGGAAAGAGGCAAGAAAATTAGAGGTATGAAAGGGACTTGACTTGCCATTGCTGGCTTTAAAGTTGGAGAAAGAGGACCATGATCCAGGCAATGAAGATGGCTTTTAGAAGCTGGGAACGAAAGGAAACATTCTCCCCTAGAGCCTCCAGAAAGGAACACAGCCCTGCTGACACCTGCATTTTAGCACAGTGAAATCTGTGCTGGACTTCTGACCTACAGAACTGTGAGGTTTCTGTGTTGTTTTAAGTCACTGTTTGTGGTAATTTGTTATGACAGCAATAGGAAATGAATACAGAGAGAGACATGGGGTTGGAGAGAGGGTACAGCATTTTGGCACAGTAAAATTGCATGAGTTGTTCGAGAGTTGAGTGGACATCTTGGAATACAGCCAGGCTTGAGCCATTCTGCCAAGACACATCCAAGAGACTAGATGCAGGGGAAAGGAGTTTAGCAGCAAGAGGCTTTGGGGTAGACCACCAAGGGTGACAGTTGAGAAAGATCAGATGAGATCAGGTTGGAGCAGCTCTTGGGGATGTGTAGTGGAGAGCCCTCCTTCCTGTACGGTTTCCTGAAGAGCTCACACATGCATTCCAAGATCAGTTTAGGACCTGCCACATATAGATTATTACCAGAACGGTGAAGATTGGACCATGAAAGAGCCATTAGCCACTTGTATCATTTAGATAGGCTAGGTTATGCTAAGTAACAAACAGCCCCAAATCTTAGCGCTTTATGACAATGTAGTATATTCCCTGTCCATTCTCCATGTCCATCTGTACTCATCCTAGGGGGATCCATGCTCACATGTCATTTGCTAAAGGGAGCCACATGGGGACAGGAAAGTGTAATCCTACCATGTGCCTGGGGTTAGAACTGGGAATATTTATCTACCAGCACAAATGTCCATCAATCCCCCTTTTTCTTTCTATCCTTTTGTGGCCCAGAAGCTCCAGAGGAGAAAGGGTACCAGGACAGGAAGGGGAGATGGGTGAAAGAGCAGAGCATGTGCCCTCCCTCATGGCATGACTCTCAGGTTGATGCCTGGCAGTATGGGAGGAAGGGGAGGACGTGAGAGCTAAATTAGATTTGCAACTGAGAATTT
Source organism: Phocoena sinus (assembly GCF_008692025.1). Classification (NCBI taxonomy): domain Eukaryota; kingdom Metazoa; phylum Chordata; class Mammalia; order Artiodactyla; family Phocoenidae; genus Phocoena; species Phocoena sinus. The sequence goes on from NC_045778.1 coordinate 29,590,208, forward strand.
AAATCACTGGACATTCCATTTAGATTTTGAAAATGAAAGGGGATGGGGAGGGGTTCTTCCTGAGATGTCATTACAAAATAGGAAATTTAGATTCATCAGGATATGGATGAAGGCAGTACTTAGAAAATAAAGTGATTTTTTTTATGTGACCCACTAATTCAGACTCTACTAAACTAACTACCCATGCATTTAATCCTCGAAATGATCCTTTGAAGTAGTAACTCTTATTACCTTCATTTTACATATCACCAAACTGAGGCTCAGAGAGGTTAAGTAACATGTCTAGTGGCACACAATTCAAGTGGCTAGCCAAAATTCGAACTCAGATTTGTCTGATTCCAAGTATACTTTTAAAAGCCACACTTGCTTCCCTGTGCCATAGTATTCTGATGTAAGTGACCCTTCTAAAGTAGGCAAGGAGAGACGTACTTACGCTGAGTTATCCCTTTGTGGGTAGGAGGGTAAAATTAGAAGGAGCTTCAGGATGTAACAAAAGGGACCTGCCGTTTCTGGGACACCTGCCGTGTGCCACATACTTGGCAAGCATTATCTTATTTAACTCACTGGGCAACTCTATAAGGTAAGCACTTCCATTCCAGTTTTGCAGGTGAGCCAAATGGAGGTATCAAGACATAACGTGACTTGCCCAACGTCAAGCAACTAACAGGCAAGATTTGAATCCGGTTCTGTCAGTTTTGTAGAACTCTCTCGACCCAGCAGCAGTTCCTCATGAATGGGTTTTGGAGGAGTTAGAGGAGGGTCGGGGGCAGTCTCAGGTGGAACAGTTGAGGAGGGCCTGCGGGAAGAGAGGGTATAATGGAGCAAGGAGCGTGGCAAGTGAAGATGCAGAGATGTGAGAGTTTGGGGACCAAGAGTAGGCAGATCTGGTTGTCACCCAGAGTGTGTAAGAACAGTGGGGGTGAGAGGAAAGACAGCACAGAGCCAGAAGGGGGCTAGTTTGGGATGTCGGGCTGAGGAGTTTGGCTTTGTTCCTGCAGACCCTGGGAGACCATTTGCAGTGAGGTCTGGCGTGCTGCTGGGGAGGACTAGGAAGCCTGGAGGCTGCGGTTTCTGGGGCTGCGCCCGAGCCTTAGTGCAGGGGCTTTCTGCCCATAGAGCCACGGTCCTCCACACAGGTGGGAAACAGGAAGGGGCTACTTTAGGCAGGAACATCCCTTAGGACAAAGGCATGGCTGGGGTTGGGGGAGACGATGGGGGGGAAGATTCCAGACACAGCAGGACAGACAATGGAAGGCACCAAAGCAGGGAGGGTGCATAAAGCAGCAGAAATAATGTGTCTTTGGCACATGACAGACCTCTTTCAGGTCTCAGCTGTGTCTTTTACTATCTGTGTGACACTGGGCACATAATTTTGCTTTTATGATGCTGAAATTCAATGAGATCTGTGTGGTGGAACCTGCAGCTTTTCTCACTTTACTTTGGCATGCTCCAAAAGGTAGCCGCTTTCATTTACCTGACCTTCTTGCCGAGCCCCTTTCCTGCAGGGGAATAGGAAAACCCAACATGCAGGTGACAGTCTCTCCCATTCTGTTCAGTCTCCTCTCAGTGCAGTTGTCCCCACTCTTCCTTTTATTTTGCTCTCAGAGCTGATTTAATAGTCCCTGTGGGTTTCTGAATAGCTCTTCAAGTCAATGCTTGATTTTTCCGTTTCATTCCTTCCCTTGCTTCTCTCCAGGATGACACCCGGGTATTTGAGGGCTTTAGTGCGCTCCCATGGCAGTGGGGAGAGGTGTCCTCCATATCCAGGAGCTGGTGTGCTCTTCCCTTGGACTGCTAGCCACTAGGATATGTCTGGTCACTTCTAGCCTTCTGGGTGATGTACTGGTGGAGTCTATGGTTTTGGCCATTTGTCCTCGGGTCACAGAGTTCCTGTCCTTGGTGCCCTCTTTTTCTTGATCCTGTGCCTCTGCCCTCTCAGTACTTCTGTGTGCCCTCTTTGGCTCCCCTCCTGGATGGAGAGTCAGGGGTGCTGCCTCAGTCTCATCCCTCCGGCCATTTCCTGCAGACCCTGCTGTGCCACCACGCTCTGCCATGCCGGAATGCTCTTATGAGGGGCTTTTCCTGGAGGTTTACAGACTCCTGCCAGTAGACATGGGAAGTGGGTCTTTACTTCTTTGGATGGTCTTGGCTTTCCCTTCAACCTATCTAATTTATCTGTTCAAGGTGAGACTGCAGTTAGAAGGGAAAGGTAGAACACAATGGCCTGAATGCCAGCTTCCCCTCAATTCCTCTCTCCCTTCCTCCATCCGTCTTTTATTTCTCACCACCTCTTGAATGTGAAGGGATGAACACCCTGACTTTTACTTGGGAAATACAGCACCCCAGGCCATGTGGTTCGGGGTGCTGACTCCATGCGTAAACTCCAGGGTTGGGCAGATTATTCAGGCCTGGATGACCAGGCTGGGGACTAGTGCAGGGTTGGACATGTGACCACATTTGTGCACTGAGACACCGCTCTGGGAACTTATTAGAACTTAGAATAGAGAAGCTCTCTTTCAAATTTTTTAACATTGAGATATAATTTATATAGATTGAACTGCACAGATCTTCAGTGTTTGGTTTGAAGAGTTTTGACAAATGTACAGTTGACCCTTGAACAACATGGGTTTGAACTACACAGTCCACTTATACAAGGATTTTTTTCAGTAAATATGTACCACAGTACTACACCATCTCTGGTTTGTTGAATCTGTGGATGTGGAACTGTGGATACAGAGGGCTATAAAGTTACCAAGGATTTTTTACTGTGTGGGGTGCCCCTAAGCCCTGTGTTGTTCAAGGGTCAGCTGTATACACATTTGTGTAACTAACGCCCAAATAAAGGTGTAGATCATTTCCATCACCCTAAGAGGGTCCCTCAGGCTCTTTTCCAGTCAATCCCAGAAAGTGTCCTCTTGTCCCTTTCTAGTCAATACCACTCACTCCCCAGTGCTCACAGCAGAGGTGATCACTAGTCTGACTTTTATCACAATAGGTTACTTTTCCTGTTCTAGAACTTTTCATTTTGGACTTTTCATTCTGTTCCACTTATCTGTCTATTCTTTATTCAATATCACACTGCCTTGACATACTGCCTTGAAGTTAGGCAGTATGAATTTTCTAATTTTGTTCTTTTGCAATATATATATATATATTGCTATTTAGGTCCTTTGAATTTTCATGTGAATTTTAGAATAACACTTCCAATTCTTCAAAAAACAACATGCTGGGATTTTGATTGGGACCTCATTAAATCTATAGATCCATTTGGAAAAAGTTGACATCTTATCCATATTGAATCTTCCAATCCAAGAATATGATATCTCTCTCCATGTTTTTAGTTCTTCTTTCATATCTCTCAGCAATGTTGTATTATTCTCAGTGTAGAGCTCTTTCATTATGTTCATCCCCAAATATTTTATATTTTGTGATGCTACTGTAAAAGGTTTTTAAAATTTTCATTTTCCACTTGTTTGTTGCTCCTATAAAATTTCTCTTTTTAGTGTTTGCTAAGCTGGTGGGAGGTAAAGCGTGCAAAGGTTACCATGGGGAGACGGTCTCCCTGAGGGTAAATTCAAAAGAGGGGAGCAGAGATGAGAGCTAAAGAGAGATGGGGAAAGGGAGAGGGGGAGAGACAGAGAGCGAGAATGAGTGAGAGGAGATATCCCGGACTTCACTGAAGACAATAAATTTATTTGTTTTTGATGAAGGCTTTTTTTTTTTTTTTTTTTTTTTTTTTTTGCGGTACATGGGCCTCTCACTGTTGTGGCCTCTCCCGTTGTGGAGCACAGGCTCCAGACGCGCAGGCTCAGCGGCCATGGCTCACGGACCCAGCCGCTCCGCGATATGTGGAATCTTCCTGGACTGGGTCACGAACCCCTGTCCCCTGCATCGACAGGCGGACTCTCAACCACTGCGCCACCAGGGAAGCCCTGATGAAGCCATTTTGAGCTGGATTCCTGTCACTTGCAATTGAAAGAGTCCCGACTAGTCCAATGTCTGACTTGGCCCAAACTTGCAGACTAGTGTGTATGCCTATGAAGAAAAGAAAAAACATGGGTCACCACTTCTTATTCCATCTTCCCATGAGTGAGAGCTGTGAGACTGCTGGTTTCCTCACTAGATGACCTATTAAGTGAGCCTGCCTCTTTTCTCCCCCTTCCTCTCTTCCCCTCCCTTCCCTTACTATTAAGTTAGTAGAATAGAACTACAGCCTATAATGGCTTCACAGGAAAATGCCAGTGAATATTATTGGGTAGTGTTTGAATAATGTAACACTGGGATGTCCTAGCAAGGCTGACAGCACTAAGGAAGTACTTGTTTTCCAAAACTTGTTATTTCTTGGAACACCCCTCATAGGATTTATGTAAAGTATACTATGCATAAAAACTTACTTATTTTATTTGCAAGAGTAACTCACCATCATTAGCAAAATGGGCCTCAAACAAACTGATAACCTGACAACAGCCATGAGCAAGACTGACTCATGTGAACCCTGACCTTCAACTCTATATATCAGCATTTCCTGTTCTTGGTTCTGACTTGACATTGGTGGACTCCTTTGAACAAGTAAAGCCTCTATATTGATACACTTTAATTTTCACAGGAGAATTATGCTATTTTTTTCTTGTTTTCTTGCTTGATTTTTCTTGGAGTTGAGATTTGAAAAAGCATTTAAATTCCCTGAGAAGTAACAGGAAGGAATTTCTGAATGGATATGCTGGTCTCGAGGGAGGTGCAGATATAAGCGGAGGATTTGGGGAAGATAAATATGATGCACAGCCGTAGAACTCACAGTAGACTCTACCTATAGGGGCTGCCATGTGAGCTGAGCTGTGAAGGGCGCCCGGGATGTAGAGATTGGAGGTGGGCGTAGGAGTAGGAAGGCAGGCATTCCAAGTGGAAGGCACAAGAAAAGTTTTTCTTTTGCAAAGAAAAACTGAGAAGTTGAAGTTTGAGGGTGTACCAGGAAGCTAGATTCACCTTGAGCAGAGAGTTTATGAAGGGCATGGTCGACGGTAAGGTTAGAAGGGTAGAGAGGGACTAACTCCTCCTGGAGCAAAGTGGGGCTTGTATACCATTTGCATCTCCAGTGTCGTTTCCATGTTATGGTGAGGAAACTGAAGCACATGAATTAAGAGATTTACTTACAGTCACACAGGTAATAAATGGTAGAAGTTGGGGAACATGAGCCCCCCCAGAGCCCAAAGTCTAATGTCTTTCCCGTCACAGAAAAACTTTGGAAGTTTGTGGAGTGAAAAAGTCACTGGGGCTTTCTTAAATGTCTCTTGAGTTGAATTGATAGGTAGAAATTAGAAATCAGATTTTGGTTCAAGATGAGCAAACACTGACGAAAAACAGGCTTCTATAACAAGTAGTTTTAACAACCAATTTTTGGGATCTCTCTCTCTCTCTCTCTCATTGATGTAAATTTGTAACTGATAATGGTTCCCTCTTCCTTTTGGCCACAAAGAAGCTTAATGTCAAATTTGTGGCTCTATAGAATGGCTGGTCTGCCTTCTGTAGAATAGCTGGTCTGCCTTTCTGCATGTTAATCTTACCCCTTGCTTTATTTTTTTCCTGCCCTTTTGTCCGTTTGCTGTTTATTTTAACCCTTTGCATTGGACATATTCATTCAAGCTGCCTCAAATTTGCATGTAATTATCTAATTAATGGGGGCACATGTTGAGAAATTCTAACAGATGTGCTGCCTTGTGAGGTCATGAGCTCACCACCATCAGTGGTATGTAAGAAGAGACTGGAGGACCTTTTGGCTTTAAGATCCGTTCAGTTCCAAGATACTTTGATTATAAGAGTTGGAAGTAGATCATTGTTTCACAGCACACACAGCCATCCCTGCAACAAGCTGCACCCCAGCGCCCATAATAAAGTCCTCTTCCTCTCACAGGCCTGAGGTCCTCTGGCTACAAAGGCTAATGAGACTCTGGGGGTTGGGGATGCAGGCTGCCTGGTACTGGGGCAACAGTGCAGATGACATTAATAGCATGTGACTAGCCATGGATTGATTGAATAAGCAGATGTTAAGGTTTGGGCTGATAATGATTCATTACTATTTGGGAAAAACCTGATAGGGATGCTCTCACTCTAAGAATTAATTAGATTATGCTTCATCAGTTGTATTGAGCAGAGTGTAGATGGCCCTCTGGGTACAGAACTCTCCAGTTAGAGGAATTAGCATTCCTTCCATCCAGCAAGACATGGGAACAGGGAGCTTCCTTCTATTGAAGAGCAGGCAAGACAGGGAGGGGAGGAACAGGGAGACAGAGGCATGCAAACTTGATGTTTGCCTTCCCAGCATCCATCGCCCTTCCTCCTCTGCTTTATCATGTGGAGATGCTCCCCTTTGTCATTCTCAATCCAAGCAAGGGTGGGGCTCCTCTCCAGCTCAAGTTGGGAGGGAGAGCATGTAGCCAAAGCTGGGCCAATCAGTGTACTGCATTGCCTGGGCCACAGTGATAGGTTCAGGGATGTACATTTGTGACCCTGTCAGATTCCATGAGAACTGAAGAGACATTTGTTGGGAATCTAGGGAAAGCCATTCTCTTACTTTTCCCAAAGGATGTGAGGTAGGAGCTGCAGCAGCCATTTTGTGATTCCAGCCCCCAAGCCACCGGGTCACTTCCAGCATTTGAGTCTCCCCAGCTGATGCCACATGGAGCAGAGACTATTGTCCCCACTGAGCCCTGTCCAAATTACAGATTTGCCAGCAAATATTGTTTTAAGCCACTGAGTTAGGGGCTATTTGTTACACAGCCATTGATATCTAGAATAGTTCATCTCCCATATTTTGGACTGTAGGCTAATCTTTCCTTGCTGCAAACCTGATCATCTTGCCTCTGCTTAAAAAGTCCTCAAAAGTCTGCAGGTTAAAGACCAAACTTTCCTGTGTGGTATTCAAGGCCTTTCAGGTTCTACCTGTGAGATCTCATCTCCCTGCCTTTCCTCTTGGATATTCTATCCTCTGTCACACAGAACTGCTTGCAGCTCCAGAAGCAGCTCATACTCTCAGGCCTCTGTGTCTTGTGTGTGCTGTTCCCTGTGCCTGGAATGCCTGTTGGGTCCCTATCAGAAGACTCCTCTGTGGAGAAGTCCTTCTCTCGTTTTTCTTTCTCGAAGTCCTGTTGGCCAAATGTTGGACCTCTTAAGCACTGTATTCTCTCCTCCTGTATTTTTTAAAAATTAATTAATTAATTAATTTATTTTTTGGCTGCATTGGGTCTTCGTTGCTGCCTGCAGTTTTTCTCTAGTTGAGGTGAGCAGGGGCTACTCTGTTGTGGTGCGTAGGCTTCTCATTGTGGTAGCTTCTCTTGTTGCAGAGCACAGGCTCTAGGCACACGAGCTTTAGTAGTTGTGGCAGGTGGGCTTCAGTAGTTGTGGCACGTGGGCTCAGTAGTTGTGGCTTCTAGACTCTAGAGTGCAGGCTCAGTAGTTGTGGCACACGGGCTTAATTGCTCCACGGCATGTGGGATCTTCCCGGGCCAGGGCGCGAACCTGTGTCCCCTGCATTGGCAGGCGAATTCTTAAGCACTGCGCCACCAGGGAAGCCCCTCTCCTTCTCCTATTTTTGTACATACTCTGTTTTTCTGTATGGAGAATTTCCTTGACTTTACCTTTCAACCCTTCCTATGGAAAATTCTATTTTGATAATCTCATTTTAAATTCCCAACAGCCCTTTCTTACTCTGTTTTTTACTGTATCTTGTACTTGTTTCATGTTTTATGTTTCTTGCTTCATGAATGAAGTAGCTTCTTGAATCTCTCTGCTCTTCTCTATGTTGAATTATCATAGCTTCCTTGTGGGTCTGTTTTTCTGTATTTTTTAGTTTCTTGCTTTCATGTTGGCAGCTTGCCTCAAATGTCTGGCAATTCTGAATTGTCCATTCATGTTTAAGAAGGAGCAGCTCGGGAGCTCTGAGAACGTAGGGTTTGCAGGGTTCCCCTGTGGTAGGTGAACAGGAAGCTATTACCCTGGAAGAGCCCGAGTATCATAGGTGTAGGCTGCAGCACCCCCATGAGCTGTCTTTGGTCGTCCCAGACAGTCCATTCCAGCCCCCAAGAGTGCGTTCTTCCTTGTCGCTGGGTGATGCATGCTTTGATGTAGGGCCCCACTGAACATGGAGTGGTATAGGATGGGTAATGAGCCTTATAAAGACTTAGTATTAACCCCCTCTATTCATTCCCTGATCTACCTTCTCACCCTCCTTCTTACTTGGTAACTTTGAATCTTGAATCTCTCTGTGGTTGAACATGGCAAGACAGCCTCCTAATTGTCTGTAAACACATTCTCATGTGTTCTGGACCGCTGCTTCTTCTGTCGGACTCCATCCATTTCCAGCCAGTTTCTGTATTCTAGAAATACATGAAGTTCCTTTTCCATTGATGTCCCACCTCTGTTCTCTTTGTCATATTGGGTTTATGCCTTTTAACTTCTCTCACTGTCATTTTACAGGGATCTCATCAGGCAGGGGAGATGAGGGCTGGTCTACCATTAAGAACAGTAAGTTCAGACTATGTGCTTCTGCCTTCCTGCCCTGAGAAGGACTTTAGAGAACACTGACTCAGTTTGAAATGAGGCAATCAAAATTAGAATGGGTATAGCAGCTGACCAAGGATGAATGGCCTAGTAGGGAAGTGGTAGTGTATATTAGTTTAGAGCATAGACTCTGAGACCAGTTGGCCTGGGTTTGAACCCTGGCTCCATCACTTACTAGCCATGGGACCTTGAGAAAGATATTTAACTTCACTGTGTCTCTGTTTTCTCATCTATAATATGGAGATAAAAATACTGACCTTATAGAGTTTTGAGAATTAAGTGAGTTACTATATATGAGGTGCTTAGAATAGGGCCCATCACGAAGAGTTGTCTATTAGTGGAGAAACTTAAACAGTAAGTTTCAGATCTTAGCCAAACTCAGGCCCTGCACCAGTATGCCTTACGAGCTTCTATCACATGAAGTTTCTAAACAAATAGAAACACAGCCATTGCTAAATTAAGTGCAAAGTCATCATCCCGGTAGCTCAAACCCTCCTCAGTGTCTTTCACCTAGCCTTTTCTCCTGTTACCTCAGACTCCTCGCCTTCTTGCCCTATCCAAGCCATGCCTTCTAGGCTGATCCCCTTGGTCCTGCTTCTTCATGGCTGATTGGAATAGCTTTTAAATGCAGTCCCTAGGGCCCAACGTTGATAACTGTATTATAGCTAATGGCACCGTCAACTGCCTGGAGAATCCCTCTCTTGTCTCTTTTGCTGCTGCCTTTGCTGAGCTTTAAATCTGTTTAACAAAATAGACTTTTGTCCTATTTGCCTCTTGGCTCCCATCAAAATTTCCTGGAAGGTAACGACTGTGGCATAGTCATCTTGGTTTCCTCCAGAAGGCTGGTGAATTACTTCACATCTGCTAATAAGCAGAATGGAGCAACTCGAAGATGGATAGACCTGATTGGGGTCTCAACTACACCAACTGTGCATCCTTGGGTAACTAAATTAACTTCTGTTGTCCACCACTACCTCATGTACATTTTAAGACTCAAATAAGATGCCAAACCTTGTACAAACCTAAGGAACTGTGAGAGGAGGATTTTGAGAACATGCTGATAATGAGACGTGGTGACAAGGATTCCCTGCAGGTAGGGGGCGTTAAGAGAGATGAAACCCCAAGGATCTATTGGAGAGGACTTGGCAGAGGCAGGTAGTGTTGACCAAGGGCAACTGTCACCTATGGGAGGTAGTAGGCAAGTGACCAAGGGGATAGGAGTCTTGGATGTCTCCTGTGTTGAGCTGATGGTTGGTACCCTAGGAAAGGATGAGATGCCTGAGAGAATGTGGAGACAGATCAGAGTGCTGAGGACAGGATTTTAGGGAAGAGCAACAACTTTTGAAGTTTGAGGCTAGAATTGTAGCCCATGGAAAGAGGAGAGCACTCTGTGATATAGCAGGAGACCAGGAGAGCACTGTCTAGGAGCCTGTGAGGTGAGAATTTCAAGAATGAATGCTGATTACTGATTGGGTATTTGTTGATATTAAGAAATTATGTAACTTTTTTTAGATGTGATGATATTGTGTCTGTTTTGTTTTTTTTTTAAAGTCCTAATCCTTTAGAGATACATACTGAAGGATTTATAGATGAAATGATATGGTGTTTGGTATTTGCTTTAAGATTTTTTTTTTGATGTGGACCATTTTTAAAGTCTTTATTGAATTTGTTACAATGTTGCTTGTGTTTTATGTTTTGGTTTTTTGGCCGTGAGGCATATGGGATCTTAGCTCCCTGACCAGGGATCAAACCCGCACTCCCTGCATTGGAAGGCAAAGTCTTAACCACTGGACCACCAGAGAAGTCTTGGTATTTACTTTAAAATAAACTTGTGGGATATCTAAAAGGGATACACTTAAGATTCAAAGATACAAATAGGTTGAAAGTTAAGGATGGAAAATATATACCATGCAAACAATAAGCAAAAGAGAGCTGGTGTGGCTATACTATTATCAGACAAAGTAGACTTTAAGACAGAACTTGTTATTAGAGACAAAGAAGGACATTTTATAATGATAAAAAGGTCAATCCATCAGGAAGACATAACAATTATAAAAATATATGCACCTAACAAGAGAACTTTGAAAACATGAAAGGAAAAAAAAACCCTGGGAGAATTAGAGTGAGAAATAGATAATTCAACAATAATAGTTGAGGGTCTTCAGTACTCCACTTCCAATAATGGATAATATGAGGCAGAAGATCAACAAAATTAAGTTTGAACAATACTCTAAGCCACCTTGGCCTAACAGATATCTATAGGACACTCCATCCAACAAAAACAAGATACATGTTCTTCTTAAGTACACATGGAACATCTTCCAGTTCAGACTATATGCTGGACCATGAAACAAGTCTTAGTAAACTTAGTATAGAGAACAGAAAAACAATAAAGTCAATGAAACTGCAAGTTGGTTCTTTGAAAAGATCAACAATATTGATAAACCTTTGACTAGACTGACCAAGAAAGAAAGAAGAATCAGGTGACTAAAACCAAAAGAGAGCTGGTGACTGATCTTACAGAAATAAACTGGATTGTCAGGGAATACTATGAACAACTGTATGCCAGCAAATTGGATAATCCAGATGAAATGGACAGATTCCTAGAAAGACACACGCTGCCGAAGCTGACGCAAGAGAAATAGAAAATCTGAATAGACCTATAACAAGTAGAAATACCAGGACCAGATGGTGCCACTGGTGAATTCTACCAAATATTTAAAGAGAAACTAATACCAATCACAAACTCGTCCGAAGAGCAGAAAGGAGGGAACACTTCTCAACACAGTCTATGACGCCGGATACCTTATTACCTAGACACCAAAACCAGAAAAAGACAACACAAGAAAATAAAACTACAGATCAGTATCCTTTGTGAATATAGATGCAAACGAGATGCTGGTAAATCAAATCCAGCAGCATATAAAAAGGATTATACACCATGATCAAGTGGGATTTATCCCAGATTGCAAGATTGGTTGACATCTGAAAATCAATCAGTGTAATATATCAATATATAGAATAAAAGACAAAAACCATGTGATCATCTCTGTAGACACAGAAAAAGCACTTGACAAAATCCAGCACTTTTTCATACTAGGAATTTGAAACATAATTTCAGATTAGGAATAGAAGATGTAGTGGTTGGCTGGTCCTCCCACCCCACAAATGTCCAGATCCCAGAATTTGTGAATGTCACCTTATTTGGAAAAAGTATCTTTGCACATGTAATTAAGTTGAGGATCTAGAGATGAGATGATTCTGGATTATCCAAGTGGGCCCTAAATCCAACGATGAGTATCTTTCTAAGAGACAGAAAAGACACAGAGACACAGGGAAGAAGTCCACGTGAAGTTGGAGGCAGAAATTGGAGTGATGCAGCCACAAGCCAAGGAATGCCTGCAGTCATCAAATGCTTGAAGAGGTGACAAAGGATTCTCCTCTAGAGCCTTTGGAAGAAGCATGGCCCTGTGACACTTTCATTTCAGACTTCTGGCCTCCAGAACTGTGAGAAAATACATTTTTTTCTTTTTAAAAAAATATTTTATTTATTTATTTATTTATTTGGTTCCACTGGGTCTTAGTTGCGGCAGGCAGCTTCTTTAGTTGTGGCACGTGAACTCTTAGTTGTGACCTGCATGTGGGATCTAGTTCCCTGACCAGCGATCAAACCCGGACCCCCTGCATTGGGAGTGGAGTTAAGAGTGGAGTCTTAACCACTGGACCACCAGGGAAGTCCCCCATTTCTTTTGTTTTAAGCCACCAAGTTGGTGGGAATTTGTTTTGGCAGCTATATTCAGAAGGGGACTTTCTCAACCTAATAAACTGCATTCATGAAAAACCCACCGCTAGCATCATACCTAATGGTGAAAGACTGAACACTTTCCTTCTAAGATCAGGAAAAACATAAGGATGTCTGCTCTCATCACTTATATTTTAGCCAGGACAGTTAGGCAAGAAAAAGAAATAAAAGGAAATGTAGCTTGTAAAGGAAGAAGTAAAACTATGTCTATTTGCAGATCACATGATTTTTTTTTTTTTTGCAGTACGTGGGCCTCTCACTGCCGTGGCCTCTCCCCTTGCGGAGCACAGGCTCCAGACGCACAGGCTCAGCGGCCATGGCTCACGGGCCCAGCCGCTCTGTGGCACGTGGGATCCTCCCGGACCGGGGCACAAACCCGTGTCCCCTGCATCGGCAGGCGGACTCTCAACCACTGCGCCACCAGGGAAGCCCCCACATGATTTTATATATAGAAAAATTTAAAGAATTAAAAAAAACTATTAGAACTAATAAACCAGTCTATTAAGATTACAGGATATGAGATCAAAATACAAAATACTAGCAGTGAACAATCTGAAAATGAAATTAAGAAAACAATTCTATTTATAATAGCATCAGAATGAACAAAATATTTATATGGTTACCATATTGTACAGTATGGGTGATTGCAGAAAGTTCTCTTGGCAGCACTGCTGCTGTAGAATGGCAGCTCTAGAGAGCCAGGGCAGGCATTACAAACATGCACTCCTGGACATCCACTTGCAATGACCGCAAATAACATATTCGTGCAGTGGTTACTTCTTGTGATGAAGCTGTTGAAAATATCCAGTTCTTTATTGCACCTTGTAGGATGCAGTACTTGGCTGGTTCAGAATTTGCATGGATAAGCAGGATAAAATGTGCATGGAAAAGAGATGAAGCAAATATACTAAAACATCAAGTATGATTATTTTGAGTAATGGGAATATGAGCCAGCATTTTGCTTCTGGCTCTATGTAGTGGACTGTGCAGCCAGAGTTCTTGTTTTTCCCTTTTCCCACCCCAAACCCTGAAACATATGACTCAGGTGACATTTGAATTCCTAGAAACAGCCATGCCTGAAACTATTGCACTCTGGATTTCCTCATTCCATAAACTAGTCAAGTTGATTTGAGCTGGGTTTTTATTATTTACAACCAAAAGAATACTTACTGGAATAGTGAAGCAGGCTCTGAGAGGCCAAGCTCTGTGCCCAGGGGTCACCCCAGCGGGAGATCCCGCAGGGAATCGTGCTTTTGACTGTCATGCTACTCAGGGCCCTCCACTGGGCACAGTGGTTGCAGGTATCCTGGGCTAAAAAAAAAAAAAAAAAATTAAGGGATTCTTATCTAATCGTGCTACTTTTCTGAATTTCTATGTTTTCCACAATGTGCATCTATTCCTCATCAAATTGGAAAAAAATTATTTTAGAAAACTTGAGAAAATGTGATGTATGTAATATAACCTGTAAAAAAAAAAAAAAACAGGAGGGAGAAGTGAGTGGGATATAGATGAAACAAGATTGGCCAAGAGTTGGTAATGGTCAACGCTGGGGGATGGATTCATGGGAGTTCATTATGCTATCATCACCACTTAAAAATTTTCCATTAAAACAGTGAATGGTGATCAACAGTATTATCTGATGCAGAGGATCAGAAATGTGCCAGTTGACTTGGCAATGTTCCAGAGGGGCTCTTTAGGAGAATGTTCTGGAGAAAAGTCAGAAAGCAAAAGGGGAGGAGTGATGGGGTTATGGGTGAGGAAAGTGGAGGCGGTAAGTATAGAGGTCTTTAAAAAAATATTTGGAGGTTAGACAACAGAAAGGATGGTTATTAAAAATAGTTTTAATTAAGTAATCAATTTTCTATAGTCTCACATGATTTTCAATTTTTTTTTTTTTTTTTTTTTTTTTCCGGTACGCGGGCCTCCCACTGCTGTGGCCTCTCCTGTTGTGGAGCACAGGCTCCAGATGCACAGGCTCAGCGGCCATGGCTCACGGGCCCAGCTGCTCCGCAGCATGTGGGATCTTCCCGGACCGGGGTACTAACCCGTGTCCCCTGCATCGGCAGGCGGACTCTCAACCACTGCACCACCAGGGAAGCCCTCTCCTAGTTTTTAACAAACCTCTGTATCTGGTGAATCTGCAGGATGGAGGTATAGGATTTGTGATTCCCAAACGTATGGGACCATGGAACCTCTAGTCAGTGAAGCATTTTGTAGGATTAGTATCTGTGGAACACAATTTGGGAAACATGATAGATGGTGATGAGGTTGGGGAATGCCAGGAGCAAGAGACTTTCCTGAAAGTTTGTAGGGGGACAGCGGTCTGCAGGTGGCTGTGGGCACTGAGGGGTAGACCCTTCCTTCTCAAGCATGGAGTCAGAGGATTCTCTTAGTCCAAAGGAGAAACCAAGATCAGATCCTTTTTCCTCTAACCAAGTTGGCCCTCGCCCAGAGAACATACCCTCCCCAGATATTAGTAAAGCAAGCACAGAGGACTGCTGCAGATTCTATAGCCCCTTTAGATGTAGCTGAGGAAGATGGGGAGGAGCCCCATCCCCAGGGAGAGCAAAGAATTACTAGGCCTACTCCTCCAGGCAGGGTGTGGTACACAGTGATGGTGGGGCCCGATCTTGGAAGGTCTCTGCAGAGAAAGTTCTGTGTCCACCTTGTGTGCTCCGGGCCAGGAGGGAAGTTCTATCACTGGGTGTAATAGCAGGATCTCAGACAGCACTGTGTGCCCTGGAGAGGAGTCGCTTTTATGGGGCTACCTGGGAGTAGCCATGGTCTTATGGAGATAACCAAGTCTTCACAAGCTTGAGTACCTAGGAGTCAACCCCCCTAGAATCCTTTTGAATTAGAGTCAACCCACTAGAATCCTTTTGAATTATGTCACTGCAGTCCTAATGTGCTCTTATAATCCCATGGTAGCTTTTGCATGGGAATTAATCCCACTGTACTCTAACAGAGTTGTGTGTTCTGTATGACTTGAGACCAGAGGCTTCACCCTATACAGGGGATAGGCTGGTGACCAAAGGGAACATCTCATTGAATGTGGCATTTGTCTGGAGGGCCAGTCCCCACAGAAAGGGACCCTACCACTACACTACCCTGAAGTGCAGTGCTGTTGTGAGGTCAATAGCTACTGTGAATCAGCGCGGTTTTAGGGACATCTATGTACTCGGCACCAAGTTTTCAGTGTGCTTTTGTCTTTTCTGTTGATTCATGACGATTTATTTACAATTGAGGAAATGGAGGTTCAGAGGTTAGAAAACTTTCCCGAGGTCATACAGATGGTAAGTAACAGAGCTAGGGTTCAAATGCAGATCTGTCTGACGCCAGAGACTATGCGCTTACATTAGGCAGGTAACAGAAGTGCTCAGAAAGCATGAAATGATGATACTCTTATGATTTACACAACAGGCTGGATTGGGTTTGATCCTCATCCTGGGGAGGAGCCGTCACTGCTGCTCTTCTAAAAGAGGCGGGGTATGTTCTGGGGGTTGGGTCCTGGGAGTCTCTTCATATTCTCTCTGTAGATGTCCTCTGGGAACCAGGGGCCATGGGTTTGAAGCTGCTTCTGCCAGTTCAGCTATTCCTCGCAAATGGGCATCAGTAAAATGGCAGAATGTCCTGTCATTGGCTCTGAGCAGCAAATGAGATAATTGTGTCTTGCAAAGCTGGCCACCCTGTCATCTCGTTTCCATATTTGATGGGGTTCCTAAAAATTGGTACCATTTGTTGAATACTCCCTTGTGCTCCTTTTCAAGGAGTTTTGCTCTAAACGGAAGGAGAGAAATGAGGTGGTACCTGGAGGGAAAAGTGAGGTTAGGAGAGGCTTTTTTTTTTTTTTTAAATAAATAAACCAATGAATGAATGAATAAACAAATAAATAATAAGAGCATGTTTGTATGCTGAACTGAATGATCAGTAGTGAGGAGGCATATGATGAAATGGGAGAGAGGGGAAAGATGGCTAAAGCTATGTCCTCAAGTAGGTGAGAGGGGAATAGATTTAAAGCACAGATATAAGTAATGGCTGTAATCGGACATTTGGCTGAAATCTGGATATCCCATACTTATGGAACCCTCCAGGCCCTACCCCATAGGGGGGAGACTGTGGGTCTTGGGGAAGAGCCTTGGACTGAGCCAGGGGCACTGGATCTCCAATGGCCCTGTGCTTCCTCCAGAGGGGCCTGGAACAGGCTGGATAACTTCTATGAGCTTTGGTTTTGGTCTTCTTGTAAAATGAAGATGATTTTACCTGTTCCACAGAGTTGCAGCAGGTATTAAACAAGATAATGTAAGCAGAGCACTTGGCATGGAAAATAAAAGTGATTTCAATTCCATCGTCGAGAGATAACCATGTTTACCATTTTGATATATTTTTGCATCAGTCTTTTTCCAACTTAATATAAATACATACTTAAAAATACTATTGTTCTTTACATACTGTTCTGTAACATGCTTTTAGCACTTAAATATAATGAGGACAATTTTCCATGTCGTTAAATATTTTTCTATAACATCATTTTTAAAATGTATGCAGATCATTACAGTAGGTGAACTTACTATACTCTATTTTAACCAATTCCTGTTGTAGACATCATAGAAGTTGTTCCTTACTATTTTCTATTATAAATAGCACTGTTACACACTTCCTTTTCGCTGTATTTTCTCATACATCCATGGTTATTTCCCTGTGGAAGTTTTTGGGAAATGGAATTGCAGCTGAACTGTGGACAAGCTCTTTTACCTTGCTACAGATAGAGGAAGGAGAGGATTTAGGGGATAGCACAGACGGTAGAGTGAAGTGTGGTACCCAAAGGGTGTTGATGAATGGGTTGCTGTTGTTCTGGAAGCAAGGCTCTGGGGGTCTGAGATAAATCTCTAGATGTGGCCTTTCTCCTTTAACAATTTAATTGCTGATCTGGTTTAAGACATGAAGGCAAACTTACCAAATATGAGGGAGCTGTGAAGCTGACAAGGAAATGTTGAATAATGGAATCAAGATGCAAGGGAGACCCTTAGTGGCAGGAAGAATGGGCTGAAGCAAACAGGAGAGACTGACTAGGGAAAACTGTACTGTCTTAACAATGATAAATCTAGACTATAGATGTTGGGGCTAGAGGAGAGCTGGATGAATGTCAGGTCATGCCAAAAAGACACAGGGGTTGATGTGATGTGGTTGCCCCCCAAACTCATGCAAAACAACCCAATAGACCTCAGGTGGTATCAGTTTGAGTACAGTGTCTAGACCACGTATCAGTGGAATGTTGGTGAGATGGAGCTCAGCCAAAAAAAAAGTGGTCAGGCTGGGGAATGATTTAGACCATGGCTGTGCAACAGAAATATAATGCAAGCCATGTCTATCTGTCTATCTATCTATATGTCTATCTATCTGTCTAAAATTAAAAGTTTTCTAGTAGACAGTATTATATTTTAGATAACCCAACCTATCCAAAAGATTATCATTTCAGCATGTAATCAATATAAACAAATTATTAATGGCTATTATTCTGTTTTTCCCCTTAAGTGCTAAGTCTTTGAAATCCAGTGTGTACCTTACACTTCCAGCACATCTCAGTTCAGACTCTAAATTTTCAATGGTCAAAGTGAAACCGAAACAAAAGTGTGTATTTAGTGGGAAAATATTTCATACTGCTTTTGTTTTTAAATTTAAAATTTAAATAATTATAATTCAGTGTAATAAAAATTGAGATCCTCAGTTGCACTAGCAACACTTCAAGTGCTCAATATCCCCATGTGGCCAGCGGCTGTCAACACTGGACAGCGCAGGTCTGTACCCTGTGGATGCTACTCAAAGTGTGGTCCATGGACCAACAGCATCTGCATCCCCTGGGAGGTGATTAGAGATGTGGATGTTCAGGCCCCACCCAGAACTCCTGAGTCAAAATTTGCATTTCAGCAAATTCTCTAGATGCTTCCTGTGCTCACTACCATTTGAGAAGTAGTGATCTAGATGTCAGGTGATGATTTGGGGAATTGCTGAAGAAACCGAGTGTGTTTTGCATGGGAAAAGGAAGCCTCAGGAGACTGATAACAGGCTTCAAAATATTTAAAGACCTGTATGTGGGAGGTGGGAAAGATGTGCTCTCAGGTGGAAGAACTAAGACCACAGGCGGAGGTAGGGCTGGGGTGGGAGAAAGGGAACTGAACTTTTTAGAGCTTCCGTAGTTAGTCTCACTTAATCCTTGTTACAAAATAACTGGACTTGGAGTTAAGTCAGACAATCTGAGTTTGAATCTCACCACTGCTAATCACTGTGCATCTTGAAGGAAGAATTACTTAGCCACTCTGAGCCTCAGTTTACTGTCTGTAAAATGGGAAAAATAATAATCCACCTGCCAGGGCTAAAGTAAAGACTGTGTAGGCAAGGACCATATTCCCTGTATTTACCACACCCTTTCTGAGCTCGGCACAGACCTGGCATAGACTCAGCCCGCAATAACGATTTCTCTGTAAACCAGGCGAAGCTCTGACGTGTGAAGGATGGCTTTTACTGCCGTTAGCAGCAGGCTTGGGGTTTGGGCGACAGGTTGCGTTTTTCAGTAGACACAAATGAACCCTGCCCCTGCGTACCTTCATCCCACTGAAAGCCCATTTTTATTTACAGCCCCAGTTGATCTGGATCGATCTATCCTCAAACCTTTTCATCAGGAGGGTGAAAATAGAAAAGCAGGGAGGGCAGATTGGGGCTCCTCCACCTCCCCTTGCTCAGCAGGTGGTGCCAGGTCTCTGGCCACTTTCCCACAGTTGGGGTAAAATATCTCCAAAGCATGGTACTGGGTCATTCCAAAACGGGGAGGAACCTGGCCCATCAGAGCATTTCTCTGCTAAAGATCTCATTGCAGACTCGCCAAGCCACATCTGTGCTCTGTCAAGTAAACAAAGAATATCTACAGCTCTCAGGCAGGCACTAACATTAGCCAAGTGAGGGCTCTTAGGGGACCAGGGAAAGGAGGCTCGCATTTGAAAATGAACTACCGTACGTGGATTTATTGCACTGCTTTTCCGATGGAGAGGGGGAAATATTTTTCTCTGGGAGATTAGAATTTACTAGTGGATTCAAGTGTAACTTTGGAGAGTGGCAGAGGCATTAGATGTGGCAGTATCACAGTATTATTTTATTGGCAATTAGATTTCAAACTGGCATGTATGTATGAAAATAAGTCTCAATTATGGGCCTGCGAATTTTCTCCACCATCTGTCAGCAGTTTGCTCCTTATGCCACAACACGTGTACCTTTGGAGGGAAAATGATTTAATAGCCCAAGTCAAGAGGTACAGCTCACCAAATTATATTGGAGTTTATAGCCAAGGACTGCATTTGTGATTTATGATGCAGAGAAAGCAAATAGAAACTTCCGTGCGTGTGTGCACGCACGCACACGCATGCACACCCACACCCACTTCAGGGTCTCACAGATGTCAAAGATGGAGAATACCTTCAAAAGGAGTGAGCTTAACTTCTTCACTTTACAGTTGGGAAAAATCAAGTCCCAGAGAGGGCCAGGGACTTGTCCAAATGACACTGTGACAGGGGGCAGAGCTGGAACTATAACCAATAGGAAACTTAGGATTGGGGCAGTGGTGGGTTAGTAAATGTGTAACTACCTCTGGGAAAATGAAAGCCCTGATGTGTAGTGCTTTTCTATTCCTATGATGTAAATACTTTCATGGTGGTGATTTCACACCAATGTGATGCCACTGAATATGGAGTTTGGAAGGGATGTACAGTTGTCTCTCATAAGCCAATTTCTGTAGTTCCAGTGTACCATTATTAAGGGGAATGAAATTGCTTGGGGAAATTTGTGGTTTGCCTGTCCAGCACCTGTTTCCCCGTCTAGTAAGAGTGCCCTAATTTTTCCTGAGGGCATCCACCCCTACCATGTTTTTGACCTACATAATTTGGGCAGGGTGATCCCATCCAGGTCCAGGAGTGGCACATGACCCAGGCCTGGGCCAATAAATGTATTTTAATCTCCCTGGACATTGATTGGTTCAGGGATGGGCTTGTGGCCCAGTTTGGCTCTGGGAGTCAGGCCCAGGACCTTTGTTTGAATTGGTGGTCTTAGGGCTATGAAGGAGTGCCCTGGATCTAGTGGTGGCCAGCTTGCCACCATGAGAGAAGAGGCTGTCTGAGAATGAAGACAAACACAGAGGAAAACAGAGCTGAGAGACAGAGAGAATAGAAAGAATGGGCCCCGAGTAAATTATTTGCTTCTGGATCTGTCCCAGCTTCCAGTGTAATTTCTGGACTTTCTGAGAATCAGTGAACATGTTTCTTTATCAAGCATGTTGCTTCTGGTGGAAAGAGGCCTAACTAATGAGTTTGTCCCTGAGAGTTATACTAGGAAATCTCTAGAGCCTTTGGGACCTGATGCTTGTTGGTATAGGTTGAACTCCATGAGGCCACGAACGTTGTCTCTCTTGGGCATCGTTGCTTTCACAGAACCCAGAACATGCCTGACATATGGGAAATGCTCAGTAAATATTAGTGGAACATCTTGTATCAGTCAGGTTGACTGTATTATGATACAGTAACAAACAGCTTATAACAACAAAGCTTTATTTCTCAAAATCTTTTGTCATTTATGTTGGTTGCAGCTCTGCTCCATGTATCTTCATCTTAGGATCCAGACTGATGGAAGAGCTCCCATCTGGGACATAAGAATCTCATGGCAGAGGGAAAAAGAGCAAAGGCGGAACCTTGTGATGGCTCTTAGAGTTCCTGCTTAGATAAGGTACTTGACACTTCTTCTCATGTTCCATTAGTCAATGCAAGTCACTTGGCAGGGAGGTGTCTTCTATAGCAAGACACTGCGTGCCACAGATATCAGGAGAGATTTATAATCAATCCCCTTATGGGTGGGGGAGTGAGTAACGGGGAATAATAATACAGGTAACCACACACTTAAAGGGAGAATGTGGGAATGCAATTAGACCTTATCTTGTGAAACTGAACATTTGAATATATACTGACCCAGCAATGCCCAGAGAGCTTCTTGTATGAGATGCATGCAGGAATGTTTCTAGGAGCATGTTTGGTACAGCACAAAACCCCCAACAACTCAAACATCTTAAATGTCTGTAGACTGGTGAATGGATATATAAATTAGAAGACATTTACACAAAGGAATAGAAGGCAGCGATGAAAACGAGCAAACCTCAGCTATTTGGAACAACATGAATACATCTTAGAAACATATTAAGTGAAGTAAGCAAGTCTACAGAAGACTACACAGAGTTTGATTCCAGTTTTATAAATCATTCTCATGTGAAAAAAATTACGCGAAACTTAAATGAATGATAAACACAAAAATCAAGATTTGGCTGCTTTGGGTTGGGGAGAGTATGGGGATGGGATAGGTGGTTACACCTTACTGGTGGTGGTCTAGCTTCTAAGTTGGGTGGTGAGGTGGGGGGGTCATTTTCATACTATACATTTTAACACATTAGTTAGATTCTTTCGTCTCTATCAAATATTATGTTCAAAATGGAATTAGAAAGAGTGCAAAAGTAACAACTAGGAAAATAAATAATTATAAAAAAAAGTTAAGAGCTGTCTTAAAAAGTGGGCTTTCTAGAAGCAAATTTGGTAAATACACTTTGGGGCAGAGTTCAGGGGCCTGGAACAGAAGGTGGGGCGTTGAGGGTTCTGGCCTCTCAGCACAGACCCTGTGCAGGGGGCAGTTCACACCATCAGGCCTCCGCACGCCTGGGGGAGGATCAGCGTCCTCACTGGCCCCAACATCATGCTCATTAGGCCACTTCGGGGACTGAGATGCCTGGAGGCACCCTGCATATGGGCCTGAACATTCCAGGTCTAAAAAGGAAGGTCCACCACTGTGGATGAACACACCTGGCCACTGGGTTTGTCCAACAGGTGTCTTGATTTAACTGCCCCTGAGTTTGGTCCTCTCTGGGTGTATAGAGAAGGCTCCATTCTGGCCTTGTAAAGTTGAAGACGTCCCACCCAGATGGCTGGTAAAGTTGGCCGTTGCTCTCGGTCACCCCCATGCAATGCCGACCACCCCAGTGAAGCTGCATTCTTCTGGAAGAGTCTCTGATCTGCCTTCCAAACTCAGGGCAGGAGAAGGAAGCTTCAGATTGCATATTATGGGTCCCTAGTAAAATAGCCCAAGAGCACCTGCCCCCAGATGTTTCACCACCTTCCTGGGCAGAGCAAGTTATATTACTGAGGGAGGGCTGCCTGCTGCGGTGACTCCGGGGGCCCAAGTGGTCTGAGTCTACTCCCTCAGAGAGAGGGAGGGAGAAGGGCGCTGTGGGGAGCCTGGAACCAGAGCATAGGTGAGACCTCCTGAACCTCCTAGTGAGGGGAAGCCTACCCACACCAGCGCTCGCTGAGCTTCCTTGCCCACCTGTGGAGCACGTGCCACATCTGCCGTCTGCCTCCTGCTGGGGGGCGTGCTTGGAGATCTCTACACATTCAGGCTCATTCACCTCATTCATTTTAGTTTGGTTGCTTCTGGTTACAAGTAATAGAAACCCATAAAAAATGGAATTTTTGTCCATTTGCGTTTATATAGGAGTAGGTATAGCTTTAGGTGAAACTTGGTCCAGGAGTCAAAAAAATATCGCAGAGCCCTCCCCTCTCTCATCTCTTCTTGGCTCAGCTTCCCTGTGTTGGCTTTATTTCGGAGAGACTTCTCACCACTCCCAGTACCCAGGGTTCTCCCAGAGCTTCTGAGGCTCCATTAAAGTCCAGCAGGAAAGAAGAAACTTCTCAGTCCCTGTTCCTATTAGAAGCCCTGAGGTTCATCCTGTTGGGGCTGGCTTGGTCACATGCCCCTTCCAAGCCAATCACAGTGGCTGGGGAATGGGATGAATTGATTGGTGTAGCCAGGTCACAAGATCTCCTCAGGGCAGGGGATGGAGTCAGCATCCCCAGAACCTGTGGATTTTCAATAGAAATCCAGGACTGTGAGGAAGAAGGAAGGGGGATTGGATGCTCAGAGGGTAGGTAATCCACAAACAATCACTTCCTGTCTGCTGATGCTTATGTTAGTCATTTTGGAAGAGCACCTTACACCTCAGAGATGTTTATATGCCATACGGGTGTAAAGGTATTTTTCCCTATGGTTGTTTGCCTTTTAAATTTATGTTTTTAAAAAACCTTTCTTTTTAACTATGGTCATTTTCAAGCATACACAAAAGCAGAGTGAATAGAATATTGAACGCCTCCCTGTACACATCATCCAGCTGCAGCCATTGTCTTATGTTGATTTTTGTCTTTCAGAAGTTTCAAATTTGTACATAGTTCAATCTTGTTCTTTTCTACTGTGGCTTCTCCCAATATTTGTAGTTGTGTTTAGAGAGGAGTTAGATAAATATTCAGTTATATTTCTTCCTAGGTTTGCTTTTTTGAATATATGCTGTGAAGTGAGACTCTTTTTTTTTTTAAAGAAGATGTTGGGGGTAGGAGTTTATTAATTAATTATTTTTGCTGTGTTGGGTCTTCGTTTCTGTGTGAGGGCTTTCTCTAGTTGTGGCAAGCGGGGGCCACTCTTCATCGTGGTGCACGGGCTTGTCACTATCGCGGCCTCTCTTGTGGTGGAGCACAGGCTCCAGACACGCAGGCTCAGTAGTTGTGGCTTCACGGGCCTAGTTGCTCCACGGCATGTGGGATCCTCCCAGACCAGGGCTCGAACCTGTGTCCCCTGCATTAGCAGGCAGATTCTCAACCATTGCACCACCAGGGAAGCCCTGTGAAGTGAGACACTTAACAGGATTTCCCCCCAGGTATCCAATTTCCCCAGGTCTGTTTATTGAATCATCCATCCTGTTCTCACTGATTTGTGAAGCATCCTTGATTTGATATTAAGTTCTCGCATGTACCAATATCTGTTTCCGGCTACATATACTGTTTTATTGACCTGTGTGTTCTTGCACTAATACCGACGTTTTAAATTTTTTAGATGTATAAATAAGTTTTCATATCCAGTACACCTAGTTCCATCACTATGTTTCTTTTTTCAATATTTTCTTGCCCAACTTTATTCATTCTTCCATACGAAACTTAGACTCATTTTTCCAAGTTCAAAAAAAATTCCCTTAGGATTTTTATTAGAATTGGTTAAAGTTCTGTGTAAAGTTGGAAAAATGAACATTTTCTTCATAGTCAGTCTTCAAACAGAAATACGGCATATCTTCCCACTTATTCAGGTCTTGTAAGTCCTTCTGTAAAAATGCATAGTGTTATCTCCTGCGAGGGCCATTCCTGGGTTGTTTATGTATTTTGCTTTGTTTATGGATGAGAAATTTAAAACTTCTCATTTTATTTTCTTTATCCATTCTCTATGACTTTTTATTTTCATCAAGTTTGAGTCACTCTGAGGGGTTTAGACCATGCTTGCTGGGAGCCCACCACCCAATCTGCCAGAGATTATATTTTGCTCTAAAAGTGAAGTCGCTTGAGCACTTATGTACAGAGGAAAGAGCATGAGATTTGACACCAAGACAAGCCTGAGCTCAAGTCCCTGCTCTGCCCTTTATCGAGCTGTGCGTCCTTGGGCAAATTTTCATTTTTCTTCTCCGAGACTCATTTTCCTTATGTGCAAATGGCTGTGGGTTGTTTTCTTCATTTTTTTTTCTGGGTTTGCGGGCCTCTCACTGTTGTGGCCTCTCCCGTTGCGGAGCGCAGGCTCCGGACGCGCAGGCTCAGTGGCCATGGCTCATGGGCCCAGCCGCTCCGCGGCATGTGGGATCCTCCCAGACCGGGGCACGAACCCGTGTCTCCTGCATCGGCAGGCGGACTCTCAACCACTGCGCCACCAGGGAAGCCGTGTTTTCTTCATTTTTAATCTATTTCCTTTTATTGTGTTTGCTTCCAAACTTCTCTTTCTTCTCTAGGGGAAGCTAAACTTTCTGGGAACAGAGGCTATTCCTCCTCCAGGGCTGCATGTGGGGAACATAATCAGGTAACAGTGGATGTTCAGTACCGCCAGGCAGTACTGATTGAAGAGTCTAGCCCATGAACACCATTTTATTTCATTCAAAACAGAAGATACTTTGAAATAACCTGGAGCCCTCACCTGGATATGGTTCTTTAATAAATCTTTGAAATATGGATAATAGTTAATGAGATTAAAATAGTCAAGATTTACTGAGTTCTTAGCATGTGCCAGGCACAAGGTGACCACAGTCCAGGCGTGATCTCATGAGACTGCACAATACTTTGGTGAGGAATGTGTGATCCCCATCTTAGCTCAGAGATTCTAAGAAGCTAAGATCATGCAGCCAGGGTGTGGTACAGCCAAGACTCAAACCAGCTTAGTGCCCTGAGTCTGCGCACCCTGTCATCTTCCTTACGACAATCCAGTAGTGTGTTAACAGTGCCTCAGGCCTTGGAGGTAGCTGGAAATACTGGTCTTGTCCCCTCCTTCCCTCTTTGATTGTGTTAGTTGCCTTCTCTTTCTCCCTCCATTTTAAGCATCCCCAGAACAAGACTGTGATCAGTACTTCTCGCCATGGTGTTAAACTCTTACCCATCAAGTCTTTGCCACCCCTTGCTTTCTTGACAAGAGTGGCAGTCTGGCGTGACCTTGAAGGACTGCTGGGTGGTTGAAAGGGGTATGGAGTATGAAGCGGGTACAGAGAATGGAGGCAGAGGACTCAAAGCCTGGCAGGATGACACTGGGGAAAGAGCTCTGGATGTATTTGTGCCCGGGTGTGTGGGTGCATGTGAGAGAGAATGTAGGCGTGTGGGAGTATGTGATGATGTGCATAAGTCTGTGCACGTTTGACTACATATGGGTGTTAGTTTAAGCACATGTGTGCATATGGTTATGTTTATCTCTGTGCCTGGGTGTATGCACGGGTGTGAGTATATGACTACATATAGGTGGGTATGCATGTTTGTGTATGTGTGTGCAGTTGCCATTTGTGTACATTTATGTGTGCATATGTGGGAGAGGATGTGTGTGAGTGTATCTTTGTGTGTGTAAGATTCTGTGGGTATGTGTGCGTGGGTGGATGTCTATATGTGTGTGCATGTAGTTGTGTATATATGTGTGTGTGGGTATGTACATGTGTGAGTGTATGTATAGTAGGTCCCTGGCCTGCAGAGCTGGCTGCCTTTCCTTCACTCAGGACAGATGGTCCAGCAAATGAGGCCCTCTCTGCCACCTGCCTGCACGCCCCCCTCAGGGCCTTGCTTCCTCCGTCCAGTCCTGCTGCTGCCCTGTGGCTTCTTCTTCCCTCCCTGGCCCCCTCCCTTACATTTGTACCTTTTTGGCTTGTGTGTGGGGAAGGTGGGGTTAGGACAGAGCTGACAGGCAAGGCTGGCCTGGCCTGAGCCCACTGTGGTAGGGCCAGGAGGCAGGCAGGGCTGAGAGAGAGAGAGAGAGAAAGAGAGAGAGAGGAGAGAGAGAGAGAGAGAGAGAGAGAGAGAGAGTGTGTGTGTGTGTGTGTGTGTGTGTGTGGTTACCATGGCAGGGAGGCAAAGCCCAGGCAGCCCTCGCCAGCGCCTGGCCTCATCCACAGGGTGGGCAGGCAGCCCAGGGTAGAAGAGCCTGTGCTTTGCAGACAAAAATGCCAGATGGTGGGGGATTTGGGGGGGCCCTCCATGGCCTGGCTGCCAAGGGCAAGGAGGTTTTCTGGGGCTCTGGAGAATGAGCTGGGGAGTTGCTTGTGTGCTGCTATGAGTTTTGTGTGCGTGTGTGTGCGCGCGCGTGTGTGTAGGCTTGTTTTTGCATATTTCAGAATCTGTTTCCCTTTTGGATTTCTATCAGTTTGCTAAAAAATTTAATCATTAAGCTTTAGGTTTTTTGGTATAAGGAGAGTACACGTTCCTGTAAGGAAGTCAAAACATCTTTTTCAAACAGAAAATATTTATTGACAAGCTATAAAAGCGGCTCCAAATAAGACAGACATTTAGACTGGGTGTTTCAGTTGTGAGTGAGCCGTAGGGGCATGGCGAGTGGCTGGGTTCTGTTCATGTTATGAATGGGTTTTGCCTCCTGCTGGTTGGTTTTCTAACTCTGTCTTCAGTGCAGGGAGTTTTCCTGAGTGGATCCACTCATTCCCAACGATGTGCTCTACCTTGTCCTGTTGGGAAATGCAAAGCTTGCCCAGGTGTGGGTTTAGACAGCTGTAGGGATGGCTTTGCCCCTCCACCCTGCACTAACACGGCATCTACGTGGAGACCACCCCAGCGCACTGGTCTCACTAGGATGGCCACACGTGAGCGACACAACCGTGGGTAGAGACAAGAGGCTTTTGTTTCTTATTGGAAAAGGGAAACAATGAGGAGAAGGATGATTTTATGTGAGTGAAGTGTTTCCTGGCCCTCACACAGCCCAAACACTAATGTCTGCGCAGGAGAGCGGTGCCCTGGGGACAATGGGTGGACCATGGAGCTTACCTTGGAAACAGGTCTTCCCAGCCTTAAAGAAATGGCCAGCTCCCTGACTCTGGCCTCCGTTCCCTCCTCACCAGGCTTAGAAACCCTCCATGGATTCATGCTGAATAAAGTCCAGATTCCTTAACAGGGCACTGCAGGCAGTAAGCATAGCCACCTCCCCAGGGCACCCCCTTTTTGTGGTTCATCTATCGCTACAACTTTCGTTATCTTGATCCAGGCTCTAAATGCCATTTGCTTTTTATTTTTAAGCAGAAAAATATTTATTAACAAGTTATAAAAGCGGTACCAAGTACAAGGAAAAGCAAGCGATCACTTGTGCTCCTGCCCTGCCCAAGACTCCCTCCCTGCTCCCTTTCCCGCCCAGATCCCACTCTCCTTCCAGGTTCAGCTAGTTGACAATTCCTCCTTTCCTTCTCTGTGCTCCTATGACATGTCACAAACAAGAAAAATCTCATGTGATTCCTGTATGAAGTGACTGCTTTCTTTCCTTGAGGTCAAGGGAATATATTTAATCCTGGCACCTAGCACAGCTGCTGGCACCTAGGAGGTGCTCTGTTGGCTGAATGAATAAACAAAAATGCAAGTACTGGCTTCCTTTTGAAACTTGTACCACTAAGCGCAAATATTACGATTCTGAACTTGGTAACAAACGCCGATCTACTCATATCATCACCCTCATTATTGTTATCGGTTTGTGTGTGTGTCTGTGGGTGTGTGTAGCTGCATGTGTGATGACACTGGTCCATTCAGTGGACATGAGGTCTGCATGGAAACAGAGCATTTACAAGTTTCACTCGGGAAGTAAGAGAGAATGAACCAGAAATTGTTAGCCAACCACCCAACAGCCACAGTTTCATCTTCTGGAACTTTCTATCTTGAGCATAGCCTTCATCAGCATCATCTTGCTTATGGACTCTCCCTCACCATGATTATTATCAGCCTCTCTTTCACCTTCCAGCACTGTCTTAGTTGAATACATTTATATCCTAGTGGGAAAGACAGGCCAATGATTCTGGGCCGAGCACGTACTGGGTGCTGAGGAGACAGAGATGAAAGAAGCAGGACCCCTCCAACAAAGAACTCACATCCTAAAGGGAAAGACATATATAAATAGTGACAAAGCTTTGCTAATACTTGAGTAGAAATAGGAACAGATTTGCTTCTGAAGCATAGGGGAGAGAGCCCTTCACACCAGAAAACTCCTGCTCATCATTTAAGGTCCAGCTCATATGCCCCCTCCTCTAGAAAGCCTTCCTGTTCAGAAATGTGGGAGATCAGATGTAGAATTCAGCCCCTTCCCATATACCCCTCCCACCCCTGCTACATCACACACAGACACACACACACACACACAGACAGACACACCATTCTCTCAAGGTATTTGTGTGGGCAGAAGCCTTCACTGAAGGGTTGTGAAGCAGTGATTTATATTTTGCAAAAACACAGACAACTTAAGATTTAAGATTAGGTGTTTCTTTCTTTTATTTACTGCCCCTTGACTGTTTCCATGACTTGGCTTCTAGCCTTCCATTGTGTTACCTCATCCTCTTCCCTCTTTGTTCACTCTTACTCTCTCTGGATCAACACCCCAACCTTCTTCATTTCTTGGGAAGAACGAATGCTCTGTCCACAGCTGATAACCCCTGGGGTGTCCCCGGCTGGCCTTATGGTGGTTCACGGTGGGCGTCTGCCCTGATTGGTCGGTGCTCGTGCCATACTGTGTCGTTAGCTGTTTTGAATGTTTCCCTGGCTTAGCTCCAGACCTCCACTGCACATCAAGGACTTGGCTCAGAAAAACCTGCCTGTTGGGGCCCCTCCCCTGTCTGCCCGTTGAGGGAGGTGGGTCTCTTGTGTTTTGTTAGGTGCGGGTGTATTGAGTTTGAGAAGCCCCTAGAACCTACATCAGCCTACTTCCCCTCACCCAGGAGTAATCTGCCCACAGTGCTGAGAGGTGACATGCTCCCTCTGGAACCACACTCACGGCTGCTGAACAGAGTAGCTGGGAGCAAGTGTAGGGGTAGCTCAGACAGTGTAGGGGTAAGGGGAGCACCACAGATCTTCCCGTGGAAAATAAAAAGGTCAAACAGTATTAATTCATCTGTACAACTCACTGGGCTTAAAAAGCACAGCCTGAAATGTCTTTCTGATTGAGAGACGATGCTTCATTAATCTTGGCTCTCTTATTTAAGAGTGTGGAGAATGGAGACTAATGGCTGACATTTCAGTCTCATGGGTGGGATGCAGACCTACAGTTACTGGGATGTAATCGCAGAGAAATCACGAGAAGAGGAGTGAGCGGGCCAGAGGGAGACTCAGTGTCCTGATGGATGGTGGTGGTCGGGGGTGGGTGTGTGGGTGGAGTCCCTTGTTGGATATATTACCTATTAGTTCAGTATCCTAGATCATTCTGGAGACAGTCCTCCAGGTCCTCAGTGTGAGAGCTGTAGCCTGGGAGTCAAGAGTCCTGGGTATAAGTCTGGTTCCTCCACTTCCTGACTGGGTGACTGAAACAGATTGGTGCCCCGCGCTGTAAAATGCAGGGACAGATGATTTCTCAGTTCCCTCTCAGTGTTAGGACGCTTGACTCTTTACTGAGTGCCTGTGACAGATACCACTTGGGCTAGGCATTGTAGCCTAGGGTTTAAGGCAATGCCTCTGCCTGTGTGGGGTAGCCATATCTGCTCATGAGACCAAAAGTGCAAAGAGACTTACACAAAGAAGGTGTCAGGAGGTTAATATACCAAAGGAGTGTCACACTGAGGTAGTACTCTAATAGGGAAGGAGGCAGACCTCTTGCAGTTGGGTGTGGGAAGGATCGTAAAAGGCTTCCTGGAAGAAGAGGGCCTTATGGCACAGGCCAAGCTCTGGCAGGCAGGGAGGACAGAGGTGGAAAGCTTCTACTTCCAAATATCAGGCATTTATCTTGGGGCCCAAGGAGAACCATGTATTTTCTGTAGCTTTCTGGGATGAGGGAAGAGGAAGGACTGGCTGTGGCCTGATCGTCTAGAAGTCACCCCCAGTAGCCTTCACCACGCCTTGCTTCATACTGCCCAGGATTCCACCATCATCAGGCAACCACTCCTGGAGACATAAAAGATTTTTCTTGGTTGCTTACCCATGTAGTGACTTTGGACCAGCAGCATGGCTATTCTGAACCTTGTTTCCACATCAGTAAAATGAGGATAATAGCATAGGTGGGTAGGTAGATAGCTGGGATTATATGATTTAATACATATAAAGTGTTTAGCACAGTGTCTGGCATGGGATAAGAGCTCAGAAACGTAAGCTGCTATCATATGGCTATCTTAATGACATCATTCCTGAGTACTTACTGTCCCCAGGCACCGTGCATTACATTCTAATAATAACTAACACATTGTAATAATAATTCTATGTGGGAAGTATTGTTATCATTCCTTTTAGAGAAACCTGAGGCACAGAGACATTAAGTAACTTCCTCAAGGCCACACAGGTGTTAAGTAGTAGAGGTACAATTTGATTCCGGGCACATGTGCACCTAACCACCCTGCTACCACCTCTCTTGGAATAAGTATTGTTATTTGGTTTTCAGAAATCAGGCTTGAGGTCCAGCTGGCCAGTGGGAGGAGAGGGGTGAGTAGAGGGGGCACTCTCAAATAGTTTCCCTGTTTCCAGCCAACCTAAGGAACCGAGGAGGAGATGGTGACTCCTCAGGGTAGGGGTATGATAAGCCTGCATATAGTAGCAGGAGCTTACTATATGGGTGTGTGGTCAGGCTGGGATGCTGCAGACTAGGACCTAGGTCAGGGGGCAGGGTCTCAGAGATTGGGTTGAATGTGCTGAAGGATGAACTGGGAGCAGATCAGAGGCAAACTTGTCTCATGTCTGTGAGGATTCATCTGTCCAGCTTTTGGGAGGTGGTGAGCAAATGTGACTCTTTGGTCATTATAAGGTTATTGCCTCAGACTTGTAGAGCGGCCCACCCCTTGGAGAGTTCCTAGCTTGATATTTCCATGGACTGTTCCACAGAACACGAGTCCCGGGAACTGTTCTCCTCAGAGTTTTGTGACTGAATCAGGCTTGGAAACTGCAGCTCTCTCTCCCATAGTAGCTGCTGTCAGGGTCCCACAAGTCTCTCCCAGGTTCTGCCAAGCCAGGGCACTGGGCTGGACTTCCAGCTGCCAGCATCTGCGGCCCTGTCTAAGGTCTTTCTTCTTGTGCCTGGGAAACAAGTGGAAGTACTGGACATTTAATGGCAATTAATGACACCCCTCCCCAGCCCAGCAGGAGCAGCCCTGAACCAATGACTGGCCACAGTTGATGTGTAAATACCCCAGCTCCCTTGCTGCTGATGGGATAACTCTGAGGCATGTGTCCCACGCCATCTCCCAGAGGTCCCCAGTGGGATGAAGCTCCTGTTGCCTATGGAGGTAACTCGCTTGGTAACGCCTCCTTCATGGCTGCCTTCCTTGCCCTGCCTGTCTCTATTTCCCTGCCAGGGTTCCCTGGGATCACCTCCCAAATAAACTGCTTGCACTCAAATCCTGGTGTATTCAGCTTGCTTCTGGGGGAACCCAAGCCAAGATAGCTGCTCTGGGAGGTTGCTACAGCACATTAAAGCATTCAAGGGTCTGAGGAATCTTGCAGTGAGACCTATCTAACTTAAACACAGTGTTTCCCAAACTTGTTTGACCAGAGAATTCTTTTCTTACCCAGCACCCAGTAACCTCCCATGGAACATTGCTCTGCAGCACACACTATGGGAAATCATGACCTAACCCTGCCTTGCAGCTTATAGCTGGGTTATCTGAGGCCCAAAGAGGGAAGTGAGTAGCTGAGCCTGTTCTTGGCAGAGCTGGGAATCGGACTCATGCCCCCTCCACTCCTGGTGCAGGTGCATTTTCTAACTGCCGTACTTCCCTCCTCACCTGTGATATGCAGAAAATAATATTTCCTCCACAAGAGCTAACGTAACATGTGTGAAAATCCTGAGTGAGCTGAAGAGGATTATACAAATCTGTGGAATGATTATTCTGAGGGTGGAAGTGGGGTGGGGGGGGGCCTAGATATAAAAACCAGGCTGGTTCAGTGTCTTGGGGCATCTGAGTCGTTACTGGAGGAGACAAGGTGACTGGGATTCTTTCAGACCCACCAAGTTTCCCACAAGGGCACTCCCCCACACTCCAGCCCATCAAACCCAGAGCTGATCTGAAATATTAGCTTAGAGAAAAGTCAGCAAATGGCTTGGAGAGGGCCAGCATCCATCTTGGAATGCACTTATCTCATTTTCACAGTCACCGGAGACAGCCAGGGAGGAGAACCAGATGTTCAAGCATCTCTTTCTTGCTCTCGCTCACTTGCTCGCTCGCTCTATCTTTTTTGTAAATTGAATTTAAAGGGCCTGTTTCTTAGCAACAGCAGCAGTCAGTGATTACAGAGTCCTCCTCGGCCATTTCAACGCCCAAGGTTTTCAGGAGGCAAATGAACCTGTCAGTACAGGCTGGGGATGGGGGACAGATAGCAGGGCCACAGTGGAAGCCGGCACATGCAGTGCTGTGTTTAGAGGGGTTCCCCGAGGAGCCACGGTGAGGGCAGGAGGGCCTGCAGAACCCTCTGTGGCTCCCAGGCACGCGTGGCATGTGATGCTGGCTGGTCGTCCTGGGCTGGAGGGCTGAAAGTGGCTGCTCCAGCTCTGTACATGGTGTGCCTTTGTAAAAAGAGCTCCAGAAGAAATCTCAGGAAACTCAAGCAACATTGTTGAGTTACCTTGGGCAAGCCATTGAATTTTTCTGAGCCTTGGCTTCTGCACCTGTCAGATAGGTAGTAACACCCACCTTGCCAAGCTGAGGGATAAAAGAGATCAGAGCATGTGGATGTCCAAAAGGCATGAGGAATGATGACAATGTCAGGGGTTAGGACTCTTTCCTTCTTTGGCCTTTAAGGCTCCTCCCCCTGTCCCTGGAGAAAGCAAACTAGATTCGGGAAGCTGTGAGAAAACCTCCCGTCCTCCCCAAAGCCTTGAGGATGTCTCCAGGCTTGTGGACATGAAAATTGTGGGGTAGGAGGAGGTCCTGTCTGGGGCAGGGGAGGAGAAGGCCTCTTGGTACCGTCCTGACGATCAGAGCAATGAAGGGCCTTTGGGGCCCCTTTGCTTATCTCATACCTTCCCAGTCCTTGTAGGCACTTGCATTTGAGATCTTTGTTTTACTGGCAACCCGCTGAACATCTGTAAGATGGGGATGTTAATAAAATCTATCTAAAAGAATTATTTTCTTTTAACCAACTTTAGTGATGGATAATTTACATATAATAAAATAGACCCATCTGAAGTGTACAGATTGATGAGATTTGACAAATGTAACCCCATGTGACCACCACCCACATAACCACCAGCATAATCAAAGTCTAGAACATTTTCATCATCCCAGAGTTTCCTTGTGTCCCCTTTGCAGTCCATCCCCTCCTCCCACCCCCAGCCCCAGCCCCAGGCAAGCACTGATTTGCTTTGCCATTATAAATCAATTTTTTAGGAAAGAATTATTATTAAGATGAAGTAATGCAATGCATGTAAAGTGCCCAGCACATGGCAGGGGTTCAGAAATACTGGTTTTTGTCCCCCTAAAGCTTTCAAAACTTTGAGTCGTTTGTATCAGTGGGTCAGTCATAGGAACCAAGAATGGTTTTTTCTAGAGGACACCTTTTGTTTAAGCATGAATTCCTTCTGCCATTCATTCATTCAGGTACTACTGTGCCAGAGTTTGGCCTCAAAAATCAAGATGAAGTTCAGGTTCAAATCAAGTTCAAGGCTTGGCTGCTTAAGATGTGGGTGACCTCGGCCAAGCATTTGACTTCTGAGCTGCCCCAGTTCCATTCATTCATGCATGCATTTATTTTTTGCTAGGCATAATGATACTGGGTGATGAGGCTTCAAAGATGCATAAGACACAGACAGAAGAAAGTCTTGGTCTTGTTTCCTAGAAGCAGAGCCTGAAACAGGGGTTCAGGTCCATGTGATTTATTAGGGAGTGTTCTTAGGAAATACTTTAATGGAGGGAGTGAAAAAGTTGAGGTCAAATCTTCCCTAGGTCTGATCCACAAGGTGGTCATGGGGCCCTGAAGTGTAAACCATACTGCAAAGTGTCCCCACTTCAGGCAAGAGGAGCACCTTTTATACTCCTGATTCAATCAGGCTTTGGCTATGGACTGCATTCTGGGGTTGTGTAATCTCTGGGCAGAGCAGCTCCCACCAGCCAAGGACAGTTCTCTGGAGAAGGGGGGCAGCTGTGACTGTTGGTAGCCAACATTCACAGCAGTTGGGAGATGCGTATCCTGGCCAGGTCAAGGGCATCTGTGCTGGGCACTGACAATGTCTACCACAGCCCACCACCTGCACCACTTAGATCCTCTTGATTCTCACATTCAGTACAGTCCACCTGGTCCCAGCTTCTCCAGAATTCTGTGGTCACAATTCCTGGGGAAACTTATAAGAGGAGGGTTAGTGGGACAAGCTACAGTCCCTATTGCTGTAGCTTGTCTCAAGGCCACAATTGATCATCGTTATCTTCCTCCTCTTCTATCTACTTTAGATTTTTCTTATCTTGGCTAGCACTTTTGCTGGTCTGGGTGGCTTGCCAGGTGGGGTGGCCCAGCCACTCTTCTCTAAGGGGTCTGAGCACCTGGTTACCATGCCTTCCTCAGGCTGTGGTTGGTATACCTGCTACTTATAGATAACAGTAGGCATGGAAATGCCAAGAGACAATCCAGTGGATCACGTGAGTTCCAAGCACATTTCTCCATGCTCCCGTTATATGGAAGCAAGCCACACTTCCTTATGGTGATGAGGGACAGTGACCCCAGACAGTATAGAAACTCTTCCTGTGCCTGCTGATCTAGGAACCCAGGAAGCAGTGATAGTAGCTAAATCAACCTGGGTGAGAAGAAGCCTATGCTGTTGTATTCATACATAACTCAGTCTGCGCCACCATGGTTACTTTGTTTACGAGCACGTTGTGCAAACTGGTGGTGGTCAAGAACCGAGGCTAGCTAACATTGCCTGGCCAAGTCATCCTGTCTCGTCTTTCACAGGGGCTGATCCCTGGTGTGTGTTAACTTATGACACAAGGATCTTCACACCTTGTGTCCACTCCAATAAGCCCATTTGCTTGCCTCTACCTCAGACTTCCTTGTCCCTGAACTTCAATCTTGTTCCTTCCAGACTCCTGACCAACAAGCCATGCTGTTCACCATTTCCCATCAGTCTACATATGTCCTTACCTCAGACCACTTCTTTGTCCACAGAAAGTGGGTGACCAGATGCCCTGCCTGAAGCTTTGTGCATTGGGAGGATCTCTCCTCACTATTGTCTGTTAGGGTCCCCTGAGTGGGTCTGTAACAGTGCAACAGTGTCCATTTTCTGCTTGTACCAACATCTGTGAACCAAACGTGGGCTCCTTATTCCTCCATCACCTGGCCTTTGGGAACCTCTCATAGG
Source organism: Phocoena sinus (assembly GCF_008692025.1). Classification (NCBI taxonomy): domain Eukaryota; kingdom Metazoa; phylum Chordata; class Mammalia; order Artiodactyla; family Phocoenidae; genus Phocoena; species Phocoena sinus. Next base: position 29,626,437 of record NC_045778.1, read on the forward strand.
ACCATAGGTGTGAGCTAAGGGAGAGACATTGGTGCGAATATGTTTGGTGACATGGAGTATGGGCCTCCTATTGGTTCAGTTACTTCTGTCCTTGGACCTGTTTGAACCTGATCCTGGATGTACCACTTCCAACTTCTGACGGATTGCTGACATTCCCAGATCACAATGTATAGTTCTGGACTCCTGGCCCCTTGGTGTCCCATGATCAAAAACTCTTGTCTCTACCAGGACCAGTTAGCGTGCTAGGAGTTGTTCTGGAATGGTATATAGTTCTCTGCTGCAGATTGCAAGCTTTTGCTCCAAAATCCTGTAAGTCTGCCTGTGACTCTCCTGTTAGGACTTGCCAGAGATTCCTCAAGATGTCTTTCCCACCACACATACCTCTGGTTGCTTGAGGTATGCTGTATCATATGGCCCAAGTAGAAGTGCTGTTTGTATCACAGCCTGAACCTACTGCAGGGGACTTTCTTATTCTGGGCTCTACTCAAAACTAGTAGCCTCCTGTATCACGTGACAAATGGGTTGGAGCATTATTCCCAAGTGTGAAATATGTTGCCTTCAAAGCATTGTGCTTCTTTCTGGGTGGTAGAAGGTGCAAGGTACAATAACCAGCTCTTTATATTGGAATGAGTGTCCCAGCATCCCCAAGACCATGAAATTCCAGAAACAACGACTGGAAGATTTCTGATTCTTTGTAGGGTTTATTTTGCACCCACCTCGGGCACTTGTATCTGACTTGTTATCATTCTTGTTACTGCTTACTCATAAAGGTTTGATTTACATGATGTCATAAATATAGTGGGCCAGTGATGTTCTGTGGAATATCTAGATGTTTCAGGCCCCCTCGGATATATTATAACAGAATGAAGGAGAATGAACAGAGTCCTGTGAGAGGATGAACAGAGAACTGTGGATGGATACTGCTGTTCATCCCATGTGAATGTGAATTGTTTTGTGTCCTCCTTTCTGCTGGGTATGGGAAAGAAAGCATTTGTCAGATCAAAAGCTGCCTACCACTTACCTGCAGCTATGCTAATTTGCTCTAGTTAAGATACCACATCCAGCTTAGAAGCTGCAAATGGGGCTACTATTTGGTTAAGCTTGGAGTAGTTCACTGTTACCTGCCATGACAGAGGCCAGACTAGTGTATTAAATGGGAAATATGATAGGGACCATCTCCTCTGCATTTTTAAGTCTTTGAGGATGACACTAATCTCTACCATTCCCCTGGGAAGTGATAATGTTTTTGATTTACCACCTTGGTCCAGGGATGTGGGCAGCTTTCGACGCTTCCACTTGGCCTTTTGTACTAAAAGAGCTTTTTACTCTACTTGTCAAGGAATCATTGCTACGTAGATATATTCCAATTATATGTTTGGGAACTGAGAAATGACCACTGATCCTGGGCCATGACTCCATTTTTTATCTGACCCCCAAATGCTTCTACTAAAATGAAGGAACCATAATGGGACTTTGGGTCTCAAGATACCCGTGGTAGCTTAGATCCTGTATCTAACATCCTCCAAATGGTCTGGATATTCCGTTTCTCCATTGTAATTCTTCTTTCTCTTGAGTAAATGATCATAGTTCCAGTGGGGAATGACTACCATATATATTTACTATAACGTTTCAAGATCTGTCTTATGGGGACCAGTTAATGAGTTCTGGGTCTGAGAACTGGCTCAAGTCTGGAAACTGGGCAAGGGAATGTAAATCTCCACTGGAGTATCTAATCTTGGCTTTGGGCTCATCCATTCTTCATCTAGTTCGATTCTACATATTAAACAATAACCTTGTAAGCTCCTGGGAGCATTATGTATGTTATAATTATTAGCCAACCCCGTGCATCAGAGGTCAGCAAATTTTTTCTATAAAGGCCAGAGAGTAAATGGTTTAGGTTTTAAGGGACATATGTCCTCCATTGCTGGTCAAATAGTAGTCCCAGTTGAGTCTTTGGACCTCTTCCCCTACAGTCTGTGACAGCAGCTTCCAAGAGCCATACCAGCAGCACATCAGAACCACCCTCTAGGGCTCTTTGCCAGGGTGTTAAGTCCTGTGATATAGGAGTGCCTCCATGGCAATAATAAACTTTTTTTTTTTTTTTTTTTTTTTTTTTTTGCGGTACGCGGGCCTCTCACTGCTGTGGCCTCTCCAGTTGCGGAGCACAGGCTCCGGACGCACAGGCTCAGCGGCCATGGTTCATGGGCCCATCTGCTCCGCGGCATGTGGGATCTTCCTGGACCGGGGCACGAACCCGTGTCCCCTGCATCGGCAGGCGGACTCTCAACCACTGCACCACCAGGGAAGCCCAATAATAAACTTTTAAATCCAGCTTTACATTCAGCTTTCCTCCTTCAGCATCCTACTTCTAGATCTACTCTTCAGGTTTCTGCTGGTTCATGTTAGCTGGGTCTTGTAGCTCCTTTGGTGTATAATCTCTCTCTCTCTTTCTCTCTCTCTCTCTCTCTCTCTCTCTCTCTCAACAGGCTGAGCGCTTGCCCAGGGAACCATGCTGCAGTTTGGTCCTAGTTATGGCTCTGGTGGCCAGGGAAGGAGGTGGGGGCACATCCTAAGGAGGGCTAGCATTGTCCCCTAAGCCACCTGCCTCATCTGAGGCTTCTGTACAGACTTAAAGCAGAGGGGAGTAGGGCTTTTCAGCAGACCCAGGGTTCAGGGGAAATGGGGAGTCAGGGTGTTCAAGTGTATCTACTTAAATGTCTCCATCCCAAATTTCAGGGTCCCACTTCTTCCTCTCAGGGCCTTGACTTGGTGTATGAGAATTGCTGGGCCTGAGAAAGCAACTTTCTCCAAAGTTCTGCTACTCCTACAGTTGTGTCTTGGGTCTAGGCTTAGCTCTGTTGTCCAACTGCAGGAGGTGAGGGTCTCTCTAACTCTTTAAATGCCATTGAAGAAGGTGTCTGCCTCTCATAATTGCTTTGAATTAATGACTGATTGTCCCAAGCTTGCCATTTTCTCTCTTCAAAGCATTGAGTGTTCGGCAGCAGCCAATTGGATGGCCCATATACTTACCCTTTCTTCTGTATCACTGAAACTCCACAGATGTTTCATGAGTCTGTGCTTCCCCCTCCACCTGTGTCCCATCCCAGTCACCACAGGCAAAAGTCAGCAAGTGCACAGTTATCCCATGCTCTGGACTCCCAGCTCTTACCTGCCACCTGGCCGTGAGTGATCCACCCCAGAATCCCATCCTTAGATCTGCTTCCTAGGTCCACCCCTGGCACCACCTGTCTTTGGCTGGGTTCCCAGAGCCTGAGAAGGGATTCAGGTTTCTGTGCTTTATTCAGGGAGTGCTCTTCAGTACAACCTGGGATGGGGTGAGGAGTAAATTAGGATAGGAAAGAAGAAGCTGAGCAAGGATGTGGTTGCAGATAGTCTAGCTTTGGCCTGACGCGTGGTGGTGGGGCTCTGCAGCAGGAATCACCTGCTCTTGGAGCAAGGGGGCTAGACTTTTGTATCCCTATATTAAGTAGTCATTGGCTGTCGGTGTCCCTGGGATGCAGCTGTAACCTCCCTGGCAAGGTGACATGGCTCAGCCAAGAGCAAGTCTCTGGAAGAGGGGCAGCTGTGAATTGTCATCAGCCAATCAGCAGAGTAGCTAGGGGTGGGTGGGTGGATCTGTGAGCAGGAACCACAGCATCTGCCGCAGAGAGGATGGAATATTCTGGTACAGGAGAAATTTCAGCGGGGCTGGGGCATACAGAGTGAGGCATCCAGGTGGCTGTAGCCTTTGGATCAGAGTGGCTAGCAGTGGAGGTGGTGAGAAATGGTTGGGTTTTGGATATTAAAAAAATAAAACAGAACAGAAAACCCTCAAAAAAAACAGCTTTATTGAGATATATTTGACATACAATAAACTGCATGTATAGGGTACACTTTGATGTCTTAACATATGTATATATTCATGAAGTCATCACAGTAATCAAGATAATGGATGAATTTATAATGAAAAAACTTTCATTGTGCCCTTTGCGCCCCACCCCCTGCTCATTCTCATCACATCCTGCCCAGCACCAGTCAAGTCCCAGACGACTACTGAACTTCCTGTCACTGTCGGTTACTTCGCATTTTCTAGAATTTTGTGTCAATGAAATCATACAAAAAGTATATACTTTTGTTTTTGTTCTACTTCTTTTACTCAGCATTATTATTATTTTATTGAAGTATAGTTGATTTACAGTATTGTGTTAGTTTCAGGTGTACCGCAGAGTTATTCAGTTATACAGGTACATACACACACATACACACATACATAGATTCTTTTTCATTATAGGTTATTACAAGATATTGAATATATCAATATTTCCCTGTGCTATACCGTAGGACCTTGTTGTTTATCTATTTTGTATATAGTAGTGGGTATCTGTTAATCCCAAACTCCTAATTTATCCCTCCCCCACACTTTCCCCTTTGGTAACCGTAAGTGTGTTTTCTGTCTGTGAGTCTGTTTCCATTTTGTAAATAAGTTCATTTGTATTATTTTTTTAGGTTCCACATATAAGTGATATCATGTGGTATTTGTCTTTGTCTGACTTATTTCACTTAGTATGATAATCTCTAGGTCCATCCATGTTGCTGCAAATGGCAATATTTCATTTATTTTTATGGCTGAGTAATATTCCATTGTGATATATATATCACATCTTCTTTGTCCATTTGATTTGCATTTCTCTAATAATTAGTGGTGTTGTCAGCATTATTATATCGAGTTGCAGCCATGTTGTTGCATGCATCATTCCTTCTGTTGTTGTTGCATGTTCATTCCTTTTTATTCCTGAGTAGCATTCCATTGTATGGATACACCACTGTTTGTTTACCCATTCTCCTGACGATGAACATTTGGGTGGTTTTCAGTTTTTGGCGATCACAAATAAAGCTGCTATGAACATTTGTGTACAAGTCTTTGTGTGGACCTGTGCTTTCTTTTCTCTTGGGTGAATAGCTGTGGACCAACCGGATCATATGGTAAGTATATGTTTAACTTTGTAAGAAACTGCCAGACCATTTTCCAAAGTGATTGTACTGTTTTACCTTCCCGCCAGCGCCGTATGAGACTTTCAGTTCCCCATATCCCCACCAACACTTGGTGTGGTCAGTCTTTTTAATTCAGCCACTCTAATAAACGTTCTGGATGTTTTTTGAGGGTCGAGCCTATGGGAATTTTAATGGATTGGATCTGATATGAGAGAAAGAAGAGGAGTTATTTATTCAGCAAATATTGAATGCCTTCTCTATTCTGGCATTATTCTAGAGGCTGAGGGGATAGTAAAGAATAAAATAGACGTGATCTCTTCCTTCATGGAGCTTAACAGCCTACATCTCTTCTATGCCTGTTTGGGGCAGACTGGGGTGGTGTGGGGCTCTCGTAGGGGTGGGATGAGAAGGTGAAGGGGTGGCAGGTGCAATTGATGGAGGCATTGAAGAGAGAGGAGGCAGAGGGTCAAGACAGGCTGTGGGGTGTAAAAATCAGCAGGTCTGGCCAAGGAAGATGCAGTGATCTTCCAACTCTACTCTTTACTGTTAGTGTGACTTGGCCAAGTCATGTCTCCCCTCTGAGCAGCCTCAGTTTCTTCATCTGTAAAATGAGAATAATGAATCCAGATGCTTAGTGAACTTCCTGAAGTCACTGACATTGATTCATTCACCCGTTGAGCTCTTTAGACAGGTGTCCTTTAGACAGGTTCCAGGTGTCCTCATGAGGGTCCCAGGGACCACGACGTCTGCCCGTGGTCCACTGCTTCATTTCCACCCTCTCCGCCAACCCCTCAGGTGAAGATGCCAACCTGTGGGCCCTGAGCAGCCCAGGGGAGTGCTAGGCCTGTTTGCATCTTTATTTTTAGAGCCACCCCGGAAGGTGGCTCTGGCTCCCACTCTGGGCGCTGAAGTCAGGCTATATTTAGGAGGCACAGCTGCGTCGCACTGTCCCTCCCACGTCTCTGGGTTTTAGCCATCATGGTGTTGGAGGGCACACATCACTCTGCCTAAGCTGTGTTTGTTGCCTGCGGGCCCCCCGGGAGTGGCAGGCCCTCCTGACTCACCCTCTGGCTCCAGCTCTCTGAGGTGGGGGTGGCAGCAGGGGACAATCTGCCTCCCTCTGAGCCCTAGTGGTTTCTGCTGGGATGTGGCTCCCCTCGGTACCCTGTGGGTAGCCATAGCAACTATGATGATCCATTTTGGTTCAGTGTTTCTGTTTACCCAGAGCTTCTACAGCTGTCACCTGTGGTGTCTTCCAGGTGGGTGTGGGATGAGGCATCACTGTCACCATCCTTTCTGCTGGATCGCGAGTTCCTTTAGGGCAGGGATCATGACTCATCATTTCCATATTCTCCATTTCCACATTCACCTAGTGTAGAATGCATGAGCACACAGTAGGAGCCTAAGAAGTTCTGACTGAATTTAATTCCAGTCAAATTCTGTAACTGGGCATTCCCCAAAGATCACTTAGATCCTTGAGCTCATAGCCTGGCTCTGCCATTTGCTAGCTGGATGACCTCAGCTGTTCTCATAACAAACCCCAGAGCTCAGTTTGCTCAACCTGTAATGTAGGAATGATCATAGGAATAATATCTCATAGGAATTAGAGGAATAATCAGAATGTAGGAATCGTATACCTCACGAGGTTGTTGTGAGGCTCAAAAGCGCTAATGCAAATAAAGACCATGTGTGTTACACAGCCTGGTGCATAATGAATGCTGAAAAATATTTATCACAGGAGATTCTTGTTCTTTTCTCAGCAATCTTGTCTAATTCTGTTGGCAGGACCAAGGATCTGCTGACATGTTACGTCAGCCAACACTACGAAGAATAAATGAATGGATATTCATTAAGCACCTGTCATGTGACATTCTTTCATTCATTCTCTCGTTCTTTTACCCATTCAGAGTTGATATGACTCACTTGGGGGCATTGGAAAAAGGTGGGAGCCACCCCATGTCTTCCCTGACTCATGGTCAGATCTGTCCTTTGGCCATAGAAAGGGGGGACTTCTCTGCTTTATTGATAGAGAGGTCAGTCATTTCCCTTCAGTCTCTTTTTATTGTGAACTTGATGAATGTGGGCCGATGGACCAGGAAGTAAGAGGAATAAAAACATACTATATGAAAAACATCCCGCAAAGGACAGATGGGCTGTGAATGGGTCCCCCTCTCCAGCTGTTCCCTGTCCCACCAGGACTGTGGGCTGAGGACTGGGGACTAGACCAGAGGGAGGACTTTGGTAGCCTGGGAGGAGGATCTGCCATGGGAGGCTGCCATCTGAGGCAGGGGGATGGCCAGTGTGTGCTGGGAGGCACAGGGCCTCCCAGTGGGCAGAGACTGGCAACTGGCAGGGATAATAGGAGCTAGAGGCAGGGGTCTGGCTGGGATAGCCCTTTGTAGTGGTGGGTGTAGTCATTGGGTGACTTGTTTGGCTCAGAGGTAGAGAAGACCCAGGTGGTATGCAGCTGGGGACCAGTCCTGTTGGCCCCATGGCAGTGGGGGTTGGGTTGCTCTGAAGTCTGGGGATGGCTGGGTTGACTTAGTTTGGAAGTGGCACCAACCAGGCACTTTTTCCCATAGAGGAGGGTTTTGTTGACTGAATGGCAAGCGCTGGTGACATTAGCCCTGTGGTTGGGGACACTGATGCCCCGTTGGCTTTCTTATGGAGAACAATCTTATGGAGGACAGTCAGGCTTTACTCTAAGGAGATGGAGGAGTGACTTAGTTGACTGTGTAGATGGGGGGAGCAGGAGTGGGGAGCGTCCTTGGATGTGGCAGAGACTGAGGCGATCACATCACCAATAGTCCATCTGCTTCTCTAGAACCATGTGACTACTCTGGCATGGGCTATGAACAGAAGTGAGGGGGACCCCTTCTGGGATGAAGCATGGAAGATCTTCTTTTATTTTATTTTTATTTTATTTATTTTTGGGTGCATTGGGTCCTAGTTGCAGCACTTGGGATCTTTTGTTGGGGCATGTGGGCTCTTCATTGTGGTGCACAGGCTTCTCTCTAGTTGTGGCATGCGGGTTTTCTCTTCTCTAGTTGTGGCATGCAGGCTCCAGAGTGCTTAGGCTCTGTAGTTGTGGCACGCGGGTACCAGAGCACGTGGGCTCTGTAGTTTGTGGCATGTGGGCTCTAATTGAGGCACGCAAGCTCAGTAGTTATGGCATGCGGGCTTGGTTGCCCCGCGGCATGTGGGATATTAGTTCCCTGACCAGAGATCGAACCTGCGTCCCTTACATTGCAAGGCGGATTCTTTACCACCGGACCACCAGGGAAGTCCTGAAGCATGGAAGATCTTACAGCTGTCTCTCCCTCTTCTGCAGTGATGGAGGAGGCTAAGACACTTAGGTAGTGCAGCTCTAACATAGAGGAGACCGTCAGCCACAGTTCCTGAGTGACTTTGTGGTGCAGAGCTCTCCTGAGACTTAAGTTGGCTCTAGTAGCAGCAATAAACCTTTGTTTCATTGAGCCACAGAGATTTTGGAGTTGTTTCCACAGCAAAGTGAGCACTCGGGATGACTGATCGTTGGTGGCAATAATGTGCAAGGATACTGATGTTTCATAGACTCAGCCAAGTATTTTTGGTCAAGTACCATTTATACTATGCTCTAGGGATAAATTCCTACCCTAGCCCTCAGTTGCCTTACCAACCCTCTTGATCCCACTCAACAGATGGGGAAGTCGAGGCCCAGAGAGGTGAAGTCCTAAGCATGAGTTTACATGACTGGCTTAGCGGCATAGTCCTCCTTTACAGCCTCTGCTTTAACAAGCTGTGTGTAAATGGATGTGCTTTTGCAAAGAGAACTTCATTTTCCTGTTGGCCTTACTCAGTCCTCTCAGAGGTGCTTCATCATCATTTTGATTATGCTCAAGTGAAGTTTAACGACCCACAGCCAATGGAAGCTTCCTTACCCTTGTAGTCAAGCAGTTAATGTTAATGAACAAACCCTCAAATGTGGGGGGAGAGCCTGCTCTGATGGGGACACCAGGATGACTCCTTAAGTGAAACAAAAACTCTTTAAGAAGGTGAATAGTGGCTTTCTCACTGATATGTTTTGCAAACAAGAATTTTTGTATGTCGGAGATTAAAAAAAATAGTGATGCCCCATCTACTTGTGTGTACGTACGTATTTGTGTATGTATGTACGTGTATTCTGAATACCTTGTGTGTGTCGACTCCAAGGGAAGAGAATGAATGTGCAGAGGATATGTTCTTGATCAATACATACCCAATGAATTGAGCTTTTTAATAAGATTTAATTGTTTTATGAGAATGAAGAGAATAATGAAAAGCAGGAATTTGTTTTTGAAAACTAAAACATTTTTAGTATTATGGAGGTCTTAAATTTTGATCGATCCCAGGCTCCTAAACTTTCAGATTACAGTAAAAATGAATGTTCAGTTTTTTAAAAAATTGAATTCTATTGAATATAGTTCAATACAAATTGAATATTGTACATCAACTGTATCTATAGTTGATGTACAATATTATATTAGTTTCACGTGTGCAAAAAAAAGAACGAATGTTCATTCATTTAATGAAAATTTGTTGTGCACCTGCTATATCCCAAACCCTATGTCGCTAGCACTGGGGCTTCCGAGGCAAGGCCCTGACAGTGACCTACAGGAGCCTGGAGCTTCCTAGGGGAGAGAAGATAAGAATGTGGTAAGTGCTTTATAAGAGGAGTCTTTGAGGGGTAGGAAAAAGCAGGAGGGAAAATTGTCCCCCCCCAAGGCTAGGAATTTAAGAAAGCCTTATGGAGGAGACAGCATTCAAATTGACTCAGGGCAGGAAGGACAGGTAGGATTTTGATAGAGAACGGAGGGGTAGGGGAGTCCATTCTCAACAAAGATGCTAGCTGGAGCTCAGACATGAGGGTAGGGGTGAAATTAAACCAATGTACTTCCACAAGGAGAGTGAAATAAAGAAGCGATCGCAGGTTAGCCTCTAATTAACTGGAAAATGCCAATAACTGGAACCACTTATGGAAGGTTGTTCCATTAATTAAGATTTTCCTGTGTGTGTGCGTAGCATGTGTGAGACTACACAGTTACAGATAACATGCACACACCTGTTCCATCCCCAACTCCCCTGAGGATCCTCCTTCCGCCTCCTGAGGGTGCTGGTCTCCACAGCAGGGAGGGGTGCTGCCTATCAGCTGGGAAGACACGTTCTCGGCTCAGCACGCCACGCTGCGGTCCCACGGAGGCCCCATTGCGAGAGGACTGGAAATGTAATCACAACAGTTTTTATTAGCAAAAGAACAGCAGGAGCCCTTCTGCTGTCCATATGGACGGATCCCGATGGGTATTCATGAAACTGTTTGCTGCGGGAACAGCCATGCTTAAAACCCCTCGTCCAGTTACCTCTGAACTTGCCTTTCTTGCTGTAGTGGCTGTTACTGCTGCATGTGAAACATCTCACATGCTCAGTTCTTCATGGGAGCGGGGGGGCCTGCCTTACCCCTTTTGGGGTTCCTTTGCCCCGGAGGCTGGGCAGTGGTGGACCAGGGAAGACCGAGGAGTTTGGGGCCTGGTCCCTTATCCTGGCTGTCCTGGAGATTCACTCGGTCTCATCTGTCCTGTGTAAAATTGTCCAGTTAATTGGAGCCAACAGTAGCTTTTGGAGAAGCCCCTTGGACCTTTTGGGACCTGGGATAAGGCATGACTCTGCAGGGGCACCTGGCGAGGGATAAAGAGCTGCCAACCCAAGCATTGCTTCCTGGTTTCCTGTACATGCTACTCGGTAGAGGACAGTGGGTACTGTGACCATTCAGTTTAGGTGTTGGGGACATTTCTAGTTCCAAATGCCCTTCTCATTGTCCCTAATGGTGCATATCACAATACAGGCCCAGATTCTGGGAGAGAACATACAATTTCTGTGTACGGAGGACAGGAGTATATAAATCTGAAATAGGATCACTGTTAACGTAGAAAGAAGCCCATGCCTTCTGGAAGTTGTAGGTGCCAAACCTTGGGCTTCATTGACCGGAAGAGGACAAGGAAGGAGGATCCAGCAACTGGATGCAGACACATGTTTTTGTGAAGATCAATACTGGAAGGAGAGCCCAGCAAAGCAAACACAGTGTTGTCGGTTGATGCCTTGTGGGCTGGGCGGGACTGCTGTGGATGTCTGAGTCAGGGAGAAGCCAGAGTGTACATCTGTTCTGCCTGCTCAGCTGACCGTATCCTGGCATGGTACCTCTGCTTTCCTTCAGGGATTTTCCACTCTCCTGCTCTCCGGCAGGGCACTTTGACTGAGCGGGCTCCCACCTTCTGACTCAGCAGTGTCGTGGAACTCAGAACTGGTTCAGCAGTGTCTCATGGATGGGCTCTAAATGATTCTACTTGAGTCAATAAGAGTCTGACTTGGAATTTTTGTTGGAACTCTTTAAGAGAGGTTTCTGAGCAGGGGAAATGAACCCTAGAGGTGTGGGTGGCCACACGGCTGCCACCTGGAAAGAACCGGCTGAGAATGATTCCCACTGTGCCCAGAGCTACAGCATCTCTGCTTGCCTGATACCATGAATCCTCTTTTGTGCTTAAGTCAGTTTGAGAAGCCTCCAGGGGTGAAGATTCTGCCAGATGACCCTCTTCCCAAAGAGACTGGTACCCCCAGGTCTTTCCTTTCTGTTTTGAAATCCGTCACTGAAGGCCTTTCTTCTCTGGTCAGGGTGTGACTTCCCAAGTTGGCTAGAGGAGAGTCAGTCATCTTCCCTGTGTGCTGTGTCGTATATGGTTATGTCAGATGGTCCTGAGTACAACCCTGGCTCATAGTAGCAGCTCATTAAATCATGCTCATCTGACTGTACACATGTATGAGGCTTTTCCATTCCTCATCCCTAAAGGCAGAATCATCCTGGGGTTCAGTCTAGAGTGTGGGCTTTGGAATCACACAGACCCTGGATTCTTGTTCTGGTTCTGTTACTTGCAAGCAATGACTTAGGCAAGTTATTCAACCTCTGCATATCTCGATTCATCTGGAAAATAGATGTAATTATACTCCTCTCTCATTGGATGCTTTTGAGGACTGAATGAGAAAATTATGGAGAGCAAAGCTCAGCACAGAGCATAGCATATTCTATGTAGTAGCCATTACTATTTCTAGAAAACTCCCCAAACAGCCTTTATAGCTACTAAAGCAATGCCCAGCAATTGATATTCCTTTGGATTTCCCAGCGTACATACCCATTTCCTTTTCTTACTATCTTTCCCCCTTGGCGTCCACTGAGGGCTCATTTTTTTTCTGTTCTGGACTCTGTGGTTACCCAGATGTAGAAGCATACAGCCTGGGAGCTCCTCAGGGCCAGAAGCTACACCACACAACCAGGAAAGCCCAGAGCAGAAGAGAGAGTGTCTAATGGAGGAATAAGAGGCAATGCCCCGTGCCCAGAGGAAGGGGCCAGGCTGTGGAGGGCTCACGCATCCATCACCTTTGACCATGGGATGCTTTGTTTGAAGCACAAAACCACCCTTGTTCTGTCTTGGTGACGGGGAGAGCATTCCTTCCATTCAGTTCAGTCTTCCTGAGCCCTCGCTTTGTTCAGAGTTTCGGTACCAACCCCCAGCTCAGATTTTCCCTATTTGTTTACTTGTCAAATGGTCCAAGTACAAAGAGGGGGTGGGCAGCAGCATGGAAATTGTAGAAATTGGCAAGCTGATTCTACAATTCATATGGAAATGAAAAGGACTTAGAATAACCAAAACAATTTTGAAAATGAGCAAAGTTGGAGGACTAACACTGCCTGATTTTAAGGCGTATTATTAAGCTATAGTAATCAAGACAGCGTGCTGTGGGCATCGAGACTGACAAATAGATCAGTGGAACGGAACTGGGAGTGCAGAAGTGGTTCCACATATATATGGACAACTGATTGGTGACAGAGGTGCAAAGACAATTCAGTGGAGAAAGACTAGTCTTTTTTTTTAAGCAAATGGTGCTGGTACAGTTGGATATCCATATGCAAATGAACTTTGACCCATAACTTGCACCATATACATATTAGGATGATAAATGTAAAACCTAAAACTATAGAACTTCTAGAAGAAAGCAGAAGAAAATCTTTGTGACCTTTGTTTAGGCAGACGTCTTAAATATGACACTGAAAGCACAATCCATGAAAGAAAAACAATAATAAATAGGACTTCATCAAAAATAAAAACTTCTGTTCTTTGAGTGATACTGTTAAGAAAATTAAAAAGGCAAGCCGCAGACAGAGAAAATAAATACAAATCATATATCTGATGAAGGACTTGTATCCGTAACATATAAAGAGCTTTCAATTATAGTAAGACAAACCAATTAAAAACAGACAAAAGATTTAAGTAGACATTTCACTGAAGAAGACAACGCAAATGGCTAAGAAGCACATGAAAAGATGCTCAGCCTCATTAGTCATTAGGAATGGCAAATTAAAACCACAGTGAGGTCCTACTACACATCCTGTTAGAGGCGCTAAAGTTAAAAAGACTGATCACACCAGGTGTTGGTGATGTGAAGGACCTGGAACTCTCATATGCTGCTGGTGGGAAATAAAATGCTGCAACATTTTGGAAAGCAGTTTGATGGTTTCTTATAAAGTTAAACGGACACTTACTATGTGATCCAGTCAGTCCACAGCTAGCTATTTACCCAAGAGAAAAGAAAGCATGTGTCCGCACAAAGACTTGTACACAAATGTTCATGGCAGCTTTGTTTGTAATGGCCCCCAACTGGAAACAACCCAAATATCCTTCAGCAGATGAATGGATATCCATTCGTGAGTGGTGGATCCACACAATGGAATACTACTCGGCAATAAAAAGGAATGAACTATTGATACATGCTATGTAACATGGATGGATTTCAAAATAGTTACACTGAGTGAAAGAAAGGAGGAAAAACGTGTAATACTATATGATTCCATTTAAATAAAATTCTACAAATGCAAATGAATTGATAGTGACGGAAAGCAGATCAGTAGTTGCTGGGGGATGAGGGCAGGGGGCTGGCAGGGAGAGGCAGGAGGAGATTTCTGGAGGGGATGGATATGCTCATTATCTTGATTGCAGTGATGGTTTCCTGGGTGTCTATACATGTCAAAACTTATTGAAGTGTGTACTTGAATTACATGCAGTTTATTGTATGTCAGTTGTATCTTAACCATGCTGTTTCCCCAAGAAAGGGAGGGTGTAGCTCTACCAGCAACCCCTAGACCAGGTAAGGCAACCCGAGAAAGCTGTTCCGTCTAGGGGAAGGGGGAGAGATGGAATGGACTACTGCTCTGACGTCTCCCTATTTTGCATTTGCCCACCTCTGCTCCACTGCCCCCTCTGTCAGGTCATGCCTTCCCAATCCGCCTCACCTATTTAGAATCTACTTGTCCTTCTAGATCTAGGGGAGAAATTGTCTGCTCCATGAAGCCTTCTAGGACCACAACAGACTTGTGTTTTTTCACCTTACATGCTCATGTAACATCTATTTTGTATGTTACTACTCAGATCTTTGTGTATCTTGTGATTAGGAAACAAATAAGTGTTCAGTCCAGCATCAGTACCTACTCCCTCAGGCTCTCCTGATGCTTCACAAGGCTTCCACCACTCTTGTCCTGGCAGTTTTTCCACCTCCCCTCACATGTACTAGTATATGTACATACCAGCATCTCTTTAGTCAACAGCAACTCCACCTACCCAAGGGCAATGCCCATGAGAGCATCCCTCTCTCCCCCATACCTAGTCAATCACAACATACTCTTGGCGCTCTCCAAATCTTGAGTCAAGCTCCTCCTCTGTGGTCATGACCCTAGTCCCAGGCACCACCACTGCTCACCTGGGTCACTGCAATAGCCTGGTCACTGGTTTCCCTGTATCACCCTTTCCCACCACCCCCAATGGGTCTGTTCTCAATCCAGCGCCCAGAGGGTACATCGAAGACCTACATCAGCATATGTCACTTTTCTGCATAAAACTTTTATCTAAGTTCTCCCAGTTGCACTCAGATTAAAATCACAACCCCTTGCCATTTCTTATTCAGCTCTGCCTGATCTGGCTTCTGCCGACCTCTCTGATCTGGTTCCGTGCTGCATACGCTTCCTTCCCACACTCTGCTCGCCCTGGACTAACCTCCTTTCAGTACTGTGCGTTTACCAGACTCCACCACAAGGCATCCCCTCGCCTTTCCCTCTCCCTGCAGCACCCTCCCTCCACCCTCCCTGATGACCTATTTCAATGGGTCCTTCCTTTTTAACTTCTCTCATAGCATCCAGCACTTTCTTAGAGTATATTTCTATTTATAAGTGCATAAAATTTTTTTAAATAATTAATTTATATTTATTTATGGCTGAGTTGGGTCTTTGTTGCTGTACGTGGGCTTTCTCTAATTGCAGCGAGCGGGGGCTACTCTTCGTTGCGGTGCGCAGGCTTCTCATTGCAGTGGCTTCTCGTGTTGCAGAGCGCGGGCTCTAGGCGCATGGGCTTCAGTAGTTGTGGCTCGCGGGCTCTAGAGCGCAGGCTCAGTAGTGTGGCTCATGGGCTTGGTTGCTCCGCGGCATGTGGGATCATCCTGGATCAGGGCTCGAACCCGTGTCGCCTGCATTGGCAGGCGGATTCTTAACCACTGCGCCACCAGGGAAGTCCCTATAAGTGCATTTTTATGTGCTTGTTTTACTATGTGATGACTGTCTCCTCCACTTGGCTGGGAGGTCTTGCAGGGAGCAAGTCTGCATTTACTGCTCTGTGTGGTGTCTCCAGCACTGGGCTCTCTGTAAATATTTGTCAAATGGCTGAATGACTGAACCTCAAGGGGAGCTTTGAGGGGATTGACTCTTTGCTGTATGTATCCTTTGTCCTAGTGACCTTGGAGCATGAGGATTTTCTATCTTACAATGCTGCATTTCCAAAATCAGGGTGGCTCTTATAATTGTCACATATGTTTAACGCAGCAGTATTTTTCCTTCAGAAAACTGCTAACTTGGTGATTCAGTCTTAAATGGTACACATTATGTCTGAGAGTTGAAGTAATAGAAAAATCTATGTGTTGTCCAATGGATGACATGTCTAACAGGTGAGGGCATCTGGCCCTCGGCTTCTGGAAGCTTTCCTGTCGTCTCTCAGCCGTAACATGGGCTTTGTGACCTCGCCTGTGCTGTGTTCATCAAATAGTTAGTATTTGTATTGCTCATATGTATGAGCGGCTTTTCCTAAGCTCAGAGTGTAAGCTTCCTGAAGGCAGTCATGGCATTTTATACTTCACTGTTCAAGGACTCAGACTGGGTGCAGAAAGGAAGGGGAGGAGGGGAAAGGAGAGCGGAGGGGAGGGAAGAGAAGGGGAGAGGAGGGAGGAGTGTCTAGTGGCTCAGCTGTGAGGCCTCTTGAACCACCCTGGCCTCACAGGCAAGTCTTGTCATGAGACCTCAGGAGTTCCAGGCTGGATCGCTGTGCTCTCACCCCAAGAACACCCTTGCTAGTGGGCCCTCTCTGGTGTGCCGTGTGATTCTAATAATTAGGGTTTGCCTTGTTCATGAGACAAGCCCCACTGTTTTACTAACTTGGTCCCTCTGAGTCCAGGGCCCTATGCAGCAGACCTGAGCAGAAGCCTCACCTTGCCCTATTTGTCTCCCAGGGCTTACAGTCCAGCCTGGGCTACCAGCCCCCAGACCTCCATGCAGAAATGGCGTGAACTTGTGGCTGGGAACTCTGACTGGGCTCAGGCAAATTTAGGCTTCATCTCAGCTCTGCTTTGTGCTAGCCGTGTGATTCTGGGCGACTTGGGTTTTTTTCCTCAGGTCCTCAGTTTCCTCATCTATAGAATGGGGATGATAATAATACCTAACTTATAGGTTAGTTATAAACAAAGGTAATGGTAAAAATACTGCCAACTTGTAGTGCATGAACACTGACCATCAGCCAGTGCTAGAGCAGGCTCAGGCGCTAACGTTCAGTGGCACTGGGGTAGGGGCTAATGGCTAGGATGGAAGGAAGACACACAGGGGCCTTGGGACAGCAGCTATTTACCAAGTAAAATGAAGTTGATTTGATATTGTAACAACTCACATGCCATACAGGTGTGTGCTGCCCAGGTTGTCATGTAACAAACCTGAGGTGTCTAGCATGGTGCCAGGGAGGGAGGAAGTGCTTGATTTAGGGTTGGAAATACCAGCAGTGTGCTGGTAAATGCTAGCGCGCAGAGGCTTTTCAGGAAAAGAAAAAGAGCCCACACTTGTATTATTTGCCAAATTCCATGGTGTAAGTACCACCAGCATGGTTAATTTTAAGAGCAGCACAGCAGCCACTGTGATAGAGAATTTCCATCATACAGATACAATAAATATAAGTAAATTCAACAGTATAGATAATAGTAAGATGTAGTAAAATAATTAGGAAGTAATCAGTTTTGAGTTCCTTTTACCTTTGTTCTTAATATAATTTATTTAATTATAGTTTATATAATTTGATTTTTTACTAATGATTGTGTTTAGCAACTACTGGTAGACTTCCTGAAAATTTAACAGCTGCCTTTTGACAACAGTATAAGCCATATCAGCACCCCTTTGAAAGAGAATGGCTATTATGCCTGCCTGTCTATCTGCCAGAGCTCTTCCTATTTCCCTACCTGAGACTTCTGGTCACCCTCTTGCCCATTACCTGTAGCTGGCCCTATCCGACGCTCAGTGCTGGCTTTCCTTACCTACTGCCACACGGGTAACCCGGCTAAGTATGTGCCCCACCCTAGGGGACATGCCTGGTCCCTGGTACCTTCCTCTTGCCCTCTGGCCACCCCACCACTTCCTTGACTCCCAGCTTCCCTCCTGGGCCGGACCCTGATGGGACAGTGTTAACTGGGGGAGGAGAAGACAGTGTGTTCTGGGGTGGAAAGCAGAGAAATGCTGTATTTCTTCTCACGGTTAGAGTGAACCAGCTATGAAAGAGGGTTTGGCTCACAGTTGCCAGTTTGCCTGCTCCCCTCAACACCTGACTGCTATCCTTGGTGCTTGGCAAATGAATCTCCCAAATGCACAGAAATCTTTCCTGCCAAATTCAATCCTCCAACTGGCGATAAATGCTCACCACTGGTTTGTGCAAGCAAAAACAGAGCACAAACCCAGCAGCACGAGCTGTGGTATCAGGATGGGGAATTTACAGCTCCTTGAAACCCTGCAGGTCTGCACTTCACAACATTATCAGACGAATTAAAGGCGAAATAGATGCTGCCGAGGAAGCGTGCCCTGCTTGGTTCCAGACTTTGTCAATAGGCAGATCTGTCATCAATCCTTTATCTCAGGGAAAGCTGCTTGAAAGAGTCAGTTGTCTGAGAGGCTGGTTCAGGGAGAGGGAACATTGTCAGCAGACAGCACTGTCCCTTGTTTTATGTCTCCAGGATGGGGAGGAAGAGGGTGAGAAGAGGAAAGCTAGACTTGGAAGACAGTGGAAAGAACCAAGACTTTGGCGGCAAACTGACTTTGTTCAAATTTAGGCTCCGTCAGTTTCTAATTGTGTGACCTTGACCAAGTAGGTCCCATTTCTGAGCCTCAGTTTCCTCATCTATTAAAATAGGAATAGTGGTATTGTAACGGATGCTGCTGGTGTTTTGTCCGTATCTCTTGGCAGTGACCATCCCTGTGCACTCCGATCTGGCTGCATCTGATGCAAGCACCTGGGAGTATATGTCTAAGGAGTTGATTTGAGTGTACACCTGGCACAGGCCAGATGTAGCGGGTGTTAATTCGCTGGTTGCAGCCCTCAACCCATGACTGCTGGAAGTTGAGGATAAATCCCCTAGCTCCCTGGCCCCTCAGCGGGACGACTGAGGTGTGCTCTGTGGAACGCAGCCTCGCTTGCCCACAGGGACGCTGTGCTCCACAGCATGCCCTCTGTTGACCTCTGTCCCTTATTTGTTTCTCTTTCCCTCTCCCAAACTGGTGCTTCCTGAGATCACATCCCAAAGAAACTGCTTGGACTCGAATGCTTGTCTCAGGGACTCCTGAGGGGAATCCAACCTAAGACAGATATCTCTCTCACAGGATCATTTTGAGTGTTGAATGAGCAGACACTAAATATGCTGGGTGAAAAGTAAAGTGCACAGTGAGAGTACCTAGTGGGGCGGAGCTGAATAGATGCCGGTCTCCCGACCCTCTCTTCATCTTCCTGTCTCTTCCCCAGGAAGCATGTGACCCAGTGAATACCTCTTTTCTCAGGCTGTCTTGCTGTTTGCCTGGCAGCCATTGGAGTCACCAGCAAGTGAGGGAGCGGGCGAGTGGCTCTCTGCAAGGCTGTCTCCCCGACGCCGGGTATCCTGAGCCTTGGAGGGTGTGTAACTCCCCGTCCATGGGGTACAAGTGGAGCCTCTGGGATTTCTTTTGGGGCTAAACAGACTCAAGGATTAATTAGCTAATGCCTGTGGAGTGCCTCGGAAATGTCAAGTGCTGAGTGTGAAGTGGCATCATTTGAGACGGTTTCCCCTCCTAAGCCCTCCATGAAAGATGTCGATTACCACACGTGGAGGAGCTGTTGCTAAGTCTCCAGTTGGGGCTCTTAGCCAGGCAAATATTGACAGTCTCCATCTGGCGCTCAGGGCCTTGCAGGATCCCAGAGACTGGAGCTCACATCCTGGCTCCAGGCCCAGTGGACAGGGGTATGGGGAGTGTTGGTGGGACGATGGCTCCCGCATGGTGCCCCCTTGGGAATTCTGCTGCCCAGTGTCCCCCAGCTCCAGACCTCTTCTTCTGGGACCCTCCAACTGACACAGCCAAGCCCTGAGATTGCTCATTGGTCTTTGACTAATCCTCTGTCCAGAGCATGGGTCTAAAACCATCCTTTTCCCCCCCAAACCTGTTCTTCCTCCTCCTTCTGAGGGTGGCACCATCATCCTCCCTGACGCTGCAGGCATCTTTGATCGTTATTCCCAAGGTCCAACCTTTACCAAGCTATTTGGATTCTTTCTTTATAGCATTTATGACATCTGTCTCCTCTTCTCCATCCCGTCATCCCTGTCCTGGCTCAGGCTGTCATCCTCTTCCCTGGCCTATTGTTTTCATCTTCTGGCCACTCTCCTTAGCCTGCAGTATGCTCTCCATGTAGCTAGCGGAGACTCGTTCTGAAACCCAGTTCTGATGGAATCTTTCCTTCGATGAACATTCACTGGCTCCCTATTGCTTACAGAATAAAATGCAAACCCTTCTGTTTGCCTAGGGTCCATCCGGATTGGGCCCTAATCGACCTCTCTCATTTCTTCTTTTGAACTCTCCTTCTGTGTTCTCACTGCTCCAACCAGCCTGAGCGACCCTGGCGTTGGAGACCACTCACCCAATGGACTGTCCAAGCCCTTCCACTTTCTGCATACCACCCCCCATCTTGGCTCCCACTGGTGCCTTTTTTTTTTTTTTGGTGGGGAGGGGCACTCTTCCTCTACCTCCACGTGTCTGTTTAGAGAACAGATCAAACAAATATCATCGCCTTCTCCTCTCACCTCCCATGGCAGTCAGATCCTTGTCCTACAGAGGCTTTTTGATTTTGTATTTCAGTGGTGAGTAGGGAGTCGGCCTCATGCCTCATATTAATGCTGTGTCTGGTGAAGACGTTTTTGACAGCATGTCTGGTGCTGTAATATAGTGTTCCCACTATCAACAGAGAGGATGGTTGCTTTTAGCCCCAGATTGCCTGCTCCCTGGTTATTATCTAACTGAACATGTGTATGAGTCTGTCTTTTCTCCTGACCCTCAAGGAGCTCCTTGTACCTAATATTTTTCCTCACGGCCAGCAAACATTAGTTGTTCAATACTTGTTGAAATAATATGAACTTGTGGCTTCAGAGACCATGAGGTATGTTACTAAGATGTGGCATGTCTTCCTCAGGATGTACTTTTATATGCTGAGTTGATGGGACATCACAGCCAGTTTGGGATTCCCTGGGCAGAGGTCTGCTTGAAATTCTCCTACAGTCCCTTTCAGGTCCTGGGGTCCTCATGTGGTGTTGCTTGGAGGTGCCCCCTGTTGGGAGGGGGGCTTGCATCAGGAAGGCGGGATTCAGAGACTAAGGCCCTGAGGTGCAGGGAGCCAGTGTCTGGATGGGCACGTAGGAGCTCAGGTGGTGGAATCATTTCCTTGGCTACACAGAGGTGTGGGTGCTGGGAATCTAGGTGCATCGTCTGGTCCTACTTGGGTGGGTGGCAGGGGCAGTGACGTGGTGAGATTTAGCAGGCTCCATAGGAGTATTTCCCTCAGTTCTGGGAAGGGGCCAGTCTGGAGTTAGCTTGGATGTTAGATGGCAGGAGATCTGAAGGTACTGGGCCCAGTTTGGTTTCTCTTCTCCACTCTTCTCTTTTTTCTTAAAACATAAAGGGGTATCCTTGCCCAGTATAATTTGTCCAGTCCCAGGAATACCGCATTGCACAACTCCAGGGTTCTATATGATGCTGGCCCTGGAGTTCAGATACCCAGTAGCCCTGTCAGGTCCTGACTTTACAATTTGAAAGCCTGTCAAGCAGATAAGTCCCTGATAGGGACTTCTGAGCTGCTAGTGTTCGCAAGAAGTGGAGCTAACATTTAAAAATTGTGAGACTTTGCATAAAAGTTTACATTTCTGGTTTCTTTTAAAAAAATTGGAAGACCTCATAAAGCTGGGCTTTTTTCTCTATAAGGCAGCTCCAAGCTAAAGCCAAGCAGTGACTGCTGCTCTAGACAGGGCAGGTGGGCACCCGTGTGCCATGGGTGTCACCTGACTTGCTTCACTCATTGACTGCCCTGGCCTGTGGCCTGGCATTAAGGTCACAGTCCAGGAGACTATCATTGATAAAGTGAAAGACCCTTTGTTATCAATAAGTGAGGCCAGAACAAAGCCATCGAGCTGTGTGAATCCAAATCATGGAATGTCGGAGGTGGAAAAGCCCTTCTGGAACTTTGTTCCCATTTCTCTTATTTGTAGACACAGACCTGGAACTCAGAGCTGGGAAGGGACTTGCCAAGGCCACCCAGGGAGTTGATGGCAAAACTGAGACCAAATTCCATGTCTCCTTACCCACAACCAGGAGTCTTTCCCCGTTTGAGAGTGCTCTTGTCTCCCCTTTTCTTTGTGCCCCTCATTTCATGGCTATCAGCTCCATTGCAGACCTGTGTAGGAACCAAGGGAAGCTTGTGATGGGGAGGGCTGGGGAATAAAGGGTAGGGAGGCCCCAGGCTGCTGGGGATAAAGACTGAATGCAGGGGTGTTCAAAAGCCACTGGGCACTGAGCGAGTTAAGCCGTGCCTGTCTCCGTTGCCCGGGTACTCTTTATGTACCACATAATGCCACTGTTCAGCCAGAGCCAGGGGCCAGAATGAGCACTGTCTTTGCAGGTAGGCAGCCAGTGCCGGCTTGGCAGAAAGCGAGGGAGCAGGAGAGGCTGGAATATTCCAGCTTGAAAACAGCAGCTGTGTAATAAAGCCAGGCTGGTTCATCTCTGGGCCCTGCTGTCCCTTCTCCCCGCCTTAGAGTAGCAGCATGAATCAGTTCACTGCGGCAATGGTCCAGGCGATGTGACTTGCATCCCCATAAGCTACCTGATTGCAGTCCCTGGATGCACGAGGCGCCGGATGTGCCCGGAATACCAAACTGCCTGGCTCAGTGCCACAGCTGCCAGTAACGAAGATCACCGGCCCCGCCTGGCCCCATGGACAGAGCCAGGCATCCTTCAAGGCCACTACTGGCCTTTTATCTTGCCCGGGGCTCTGGGACAGTCACTGAGATTCTGGGGCTGCTTTTGACAGGGGGCCACCAGCCTGTCTCAAAGATGCCCTGACAAGCCCCTTCGGCCCCGGGCAGACAAAGGCTTGAAAGGAGAAGAATTGCACATGATCCAGACGCTGCTGTTTCTAATACGTTATTTTGACACACAATTAACTGCAAATTTGCTCTAAGCAAGAGCTCAGGCCCTCGCAGGGTCTGCACTGCACAGTTTCGGAAGAATTTGGTCTAGTGCAAACCTTGCCCTTCCCTATGGGCCAGGGGTTGCCTGCTACCCACGATGATGCCTCCCCTCTCGGGGCTGGGTGTGGGCATCCCGTCAGAAAGCATGCACCAGCTTCCCCAGGCCCTCACACGGGGCAGGGAAACCACAGCACAAGGGAGGTGGGGGAGAGCCTGCATGAACCCTTCCAGCAGAGCAGCTGAACAACAACCCTTCCTAAAACGGTGGCGCTTATCGTCCGCTGACAAAAGGCTGATTTGAGCTCTCCCCGGATGAGGGATGAAGCCAATGCATTGCCTTTTATCTCTCAGTCGCTTTGAGAGGGGAGACAACCGGCACCCAGCGTGGTGGGAAGCCCCAGAGAAGGCGCTCTCGAATGAAAGGCATAATCTCTGGCTCCCTAAACCAGGAGGCTTTTATCACCCCCATCCCCCACCCGCTGGCTCCCCCCACTCCAATCCTGGAGGCATCTGAATGGCGGCGGGAGCTCGAAGGAGAGGCTCCTGCGCTGTACAATGCCAAACAATATTACTTCTCCCCAGGAGCCCAGAGGAGGCCACGGGCATATGGCCTCTTACTTTGAAACCAGTCCTCCAATCAGCTATTTAAATAAGAAATATAATCTCATTGAACACTGAGAGCTGTCGGCCTTAGATGCTTCCATTTACAAGGCACTTGAAAAAAGTACCCAAGCCCCCAGTTTATCAGGACAGCCAGCTTAGGACTATTTACTGGGGGAAAGAGAGGTGCCAGAGAGGGAAAAAGGAGAATTGAAGTTGGCTGTTAGAAATCAGCTGCTCAGGGGATGGACCCACACCCCCGCACTGGGGGCCTCCACGGCGCGGGTGGGAGAGTCTTTAGGTTCTCAGAAGACCACCTTAGGGCCAGGGCGATGCTCGGTTAGGTTGTTGTGGGTGGAGGAGAAGGGAGTGTGGGGTGGTGACCACCGTGCCCCGGGGGGGCTTCCTGGCAGCCCAAAGCCTTGCCCGTCGCTCTTTTGGAAACATATTTTCAAGCGCCTGCTAAGTTCATCGCTCCAGCAGTATTCGTTAGAGGCGGAGTGGTTGTTAAGACCCAGTGGAAAAAATTTCTCTCATAAGAACGGGCCCATCAAGGAGGGCGGGCATGGTTTGACCAAGCCCTGTGCTTGAGCTCACCAGTTCTGCCTCCAGGACAAGCTGTGTTTCTGAGCTTCCCTCCTTGGCTCCTCATGGGTTCTGGTGGGGGGAGGCTGGAGAGCCTGTGACTGTGGTTAGCCGCGTGGGCCCTGGGCGTGATGGCCTCAGTGGGAATCCTGGTCCTGCCACTTACTAACTTTCTAATCCGCGTGCGACTTACTACCCCAAAGCCTCAGGTTTCCTCCTCTGCCCATTAACCCATCCAAGTGGGTTGTAAGGGCTGGCTGAGATAGTGCCTGGTGGGGCAACTGTGCCCCACGCAGGACGGCTATTATTATATTGTAATGGCTTGCCCCATCTCCACGCACGGCTTGTCAGACACTCCCCACTGCTCTGGTTCTGGTGTGTCACTTCTGGTCAGTGGGTCCAGCCCACCTTGCCTCACTCTGTTCTGCCCTGTCCTGCCCCACTTCATCTGTCCTGGGAGGGTCCAGGAAGGGGAGTGTCAGTTTGAGCTAGAAGACTGCCTGGAGGAGGTGTGGGTTGAACTGGGCCCGAAGGGTGGGAAGGACTTGGGGATGGGAGGAACAAGGAGCATAGGGAAAAGGCTTGGGGGTAGCCAGCCTGCGGGGAGGGGAGGGGGACGTGCTGGGGAAAGGGGGAGAGAAGGGTGGGGGGTGATGGAAGGCAGCCCCTCCTTTCTTCGTTGCTTTTCACCATGTGGGCATCATTGCTCATCAAAGGATGAGTTCGCCTTAGAGGGGACCAGAATTGAGAGGGTTCTCTGGGTGAGCCACGCTGAGCCCAGGTGCGTGAGTCCCTGTCCGTCATAGGCAGGCGTGGCCCTGACTGTGTGCAGAGAGGAGCCTTAAAGCCCTGGAGGGACCCTGGGGGGGCCAACACCCCCAGTCTAGAGTGAGGAAACCCAGGCCCAGAGAGGGCAAGGCACTTATTCAGGGTCACACAGCAAGTCAGCAGTAGGGCAGGACAGAGGCCTAGAGTGCCTCATACCTGTTTCTTTCCCATTATTTTTTATTTATTTATTTATGGCTGCTTAGCATCTTCGTTGCTGCACGCGGGCTTTCTCTAGTTGCGGCGAGCGGGGGCTACTCTTCGTCGTGGTGCACTTGCGGCCACTTCTCATTGCAGTGGCTTCCCTTGTTGTGGAGCACAGGCTCTAGAGACTGGGGCTTCAGTAGTTGCAGCATGTGGGCTCAGTAGCTGTAGCTCGCAGGCTCTAGAGCGCAGGCTCAGTAGTTGTGGCGCACGGGCTTAGTTGCTCTGTGGCATGTGGGATCTTCCCAGACCAGGGATCGAATCCGTGTCCCCTGCATTGGCAGGCGGATTCTCAACCACTGTGACACCAGGGAAGTCCTCTTTCCCGTTATTAAAGTTAGCTTTGATTGAGCACCTACCGTGTGCCAGGTACTGTTCTAGTTCTTTGTGTGTATTTTCACATTTATCCCTACCACAGCCCTATCAAGTAGGGATTATTATTATTATCATCCCTGTTTTAGAGATGAAGAAGCTGAGGTCACCTAGCCAGGAAGAGGGGCCTAGGTGTCTGGCATCGGAGCTCCTTTCTACCTTCTTGCCTTTGAGGGCACCTGGCCCAGCTCCCGTCTCCTTTACTGAAGGAAAGCATCCTTGTTGGAGCCAGAGCAGAGGAAAGGAGGTCTCAGCTTCATTTGGTATTCCCTCCCTCCTCAGCAAAGCACCTAAGTGCCTTCTGCGCTCCCGGAACATCAGGGAACATCAGCGAGGAAGGTGAGGAAGCCCCCAGACCCGCACCCCGCCCTGCGGGAAGGGCCGGCTCACGCTGCTGACTTCCGTTAAACGTCTGACGCATCACAGAGCTGCTGAAAGCCATCCATCACAGCCATCCCCCTCTGCCGGCCTTCCTGACCTGCTCCCAGAGAGGGGCCTCAGCCTGTACTGCTGGTGTGTGGGAAGTGGAGCGAGGGAGAGGGGACACGGCCATGGCCAGGTGCCCATGGCCACCCCTTCCCCTTACAGGGGCCCTAGGAGGAGCTTCAGGGTTGGCTGAGCCGTGATCATAACAAGAGCACCATTTGTTGAATGCTCAGTGTGCCGGGCAGACCTGAGCGCCTTATGTAGTTTATCTCCCTGAACTCCCCCATCACCAACAGGTACAGTTATTATTGCCCTTTGATAGATGCGGAGCCTGACATTGGAAGGTTTGGTCAGTGTGAGGGTGCTGGAGCCACACTCGGCCCAGGTGTGCATGTCCGGGACCTCCCCTCTCCCCTTCTCTACCTGGGGATGGGCTGGGAGGACAGGTGCTCAGCAGGGAGGTGGAGGATGAGCCTGAGGCTCGGAGTGCACTTGGTGGTCAGTGCCCAGTAGAGGACCAGCCACGGCAGGTCTGAGGACACCAGCACGGGATGATCCCATCCCTCCCTCCACCCAATTACCCGGGTCAGAGCCGGGCTCCTCCTGGCACCTCCCTCCCCCTCGGTCCCCAGTTCAGTCAGTCCCCAGTCTCTCAGCTCCCCCTGCTAACTGTTCTTAAATCCATAACCCAGCCCCCTTTCCCATGTCACGGCTGCTCATGGGGACTGCTGCAGCTTCTGCTTGCCCCTGGCCTCATCTTGCCAGCTTCTGTTTCTTCTCCCCACTGTAGCCAGGGGGACTGTTCTGGACCCCACGTCTGCTTACTCACTCCTTGGCTTAAAAACCCAAACCCGCCTTGGGGTAGAGCCCACACACCTTACTTGGCCTGACTTGCAGGGCTGCTCAGCTCTCTAGGCCCCTCCTGCCCCTCGCCCCTGCCTGTACCTCCGGCTCATGCTGAGGTCTCGCTCCTGCTTTGCTTTCAGTGGGTGCACCATCTCATGCCTCAATGCATGGCTAATTCCTACTTATCATTCAGACCCCAGCTTAGATGGAATTTCTTCCAGGAAGCCTTCCCTGATATGCCAGACTAGGCTAAAGGGTCCTTTTTATGTTCTTCCCTCCATCATGGCACAAACCACACTATCCCCAATTGCTTCCCTGCTTGTTTGTCACCCTCTGTTGACCGTCACATGCAGGGAGGTAGTGAGTGTGCCCCACCACCAGTGTTCCCCCCGGGGTTTAGCACAGGGCCTGCTCTGCAACAGGCACTGAGTGAATGAACGACTGATGCGATGAATGTATGAATGAAGGATGACTGATAAGGCTAAGATGAGGCCCTGAAGGTGTGACATGGGTCAGGGGCTCAGACCCAGGGGGCATCCCAGCAGGAGGAAGCAGTGTGGTGTTTTGGAGTTTGAACACTGAGATTTAAAACCAGACCTCACTGCTTACAAGCTGTGTGTCCTTGGGCTTAGCCTCTCCAAGTCTCAGTTTGTTCACGTGAAACACAGAAATAATAATAACTCCTTTGCTGGGGACTTGTCGGGAGAGACCCGGGACACCATGCCTGTGCAGCGCTGAACTCCGTGCTGGGCCTGGCAGAGGATAAAAGGGGGGTCCCTCTGGGTCTGAGCAGGGAACCCAAGCGTCCCCCGTGGGCACGAGACCAGGGCCAAGCTGGAAGCTTCTCTGAGACCTGGAGGTGGGGCTGGCGGGTCTAGGCTATGCAATCAGGAGGGTGTTGAGGCCTGGACTGACAGGGAGCGTGAAAGAGCGGGCAGCACAAGGCCTGGCAGTTTCCCACACTGCCTGCAGGCTGCCTCGCTGCTCATCCCTACTTTGGGTTTAGCCAGAGTTAGAACTGGCAGACTGAGGTTTTACGATGTGGTGACGTGGAGGCCCAGGGAGTGAGGGGTCTCACTCAGAGAGGGTTTGGAACGTTGCCATGTGGAGGTGAGGGAGGTGGGATGTGGGGAGGGGAGCAGACCACCATTTGCTAGTTATCACTATTGTATGCAGGCACTTTTAATTTTACTTTACTCTTCAATGATTAAGAGCACTGGCTTTAATGTCAGGAAGGCACCTCCAATTCTGGGTATGTGACTGTGTACATGCTGTATAGGATGGGAATAAAATAGCACCCCCTTGGTCATTGCCGTGAGCTTCTGTGACAGTGCAGAGGAAATACCCAGCGCCCCTAAATGTGAGCCCACGATGGAATCCTTGGAAAGGCATGCTGGTAGATATTATTGTCATCTCCAGATGAGGACGTTAGGCGCAGGGAGGTGAAGTGAGGAGCCCACTAGGGGCCAGAGGAACAAGTGACCTGGCCTGGGCCCCATGAAGAGGAATTTGGCCTCTGGAGCCACAGGGGGGCTGCATATGGCAGGTAGTATTTTTCTCATTGCCTTCACGTTGCATTTCTTAATTTAAAGTGGGAAATTCCATAGTCGACGCCTCATCAATCATTTTTGTGAGCTCAGCTCCGTGGAAAGCACGGAAAACATTTATATTTGCAGCTCAAACTGTCGAAAATGTATAACAATTTAAATAATATTAACATTTTAACAGCCTCCACTCATGGCTCTGTGAAATTAACCATTACCTCTTGGAGTGTTTGTCAAAATTCAGCCGTGGCTAAGTGGTGAGGCCCCAGGTTCGGCCTGGGTTTGAGAGGCTGGACGGGGAGGCGGCCCATGTGACCTCTCCAGGGGCCAGTCCTGCCCACGCGCTTGCCAAGGGGGCAGCCCCCTGCAGTGGGAACTGTGGATCCTGGGGTCTTGGCATGAAGACCTCCCAGCTGGGCTGGGTGCTGGAGGCAGAGAGATGAACATGGCACAGACTCTGCCCTCATGGACCTCCAGTGGTGGGGCAGATGACTGGAAAAATGTACACTAAGGTGGGACATGTGCTACATATGAGAAGGGAGTACTGCTGTCCTAGGAGCACCGAAGAGGCAATCAGGAGCACTTTCTGGAGGAGGAGGCGTCTGTGCTGATCTTTGTACCAGTTTGTCACTGAATGAGGGAACAGATAGATCATCTCTGAGGCCTGGCCTTGCTTTAACCTTCAAGAGCCAAAGAGTGTCTGCAGTTTATCCCTGGCAGTGAGGAAGGAGGGGCTCCAGAGGGGTGGTGCTTCTGTCTGGTTCTGTCCAGGCCTCGTGCACCTCTCTGGGAGGGGGATGTGGGTCAGAGGATGGTCAGAGTAGATAATTGCTGGGCAGTTGGGTAGCCTAGGGGTGATAAGCCTAGAAGAGCCAAGACTCAGGGGTAGAATGATGTTATTTTCAAATAATGGGAATGAGGAATAGACTTTTTTGATGACTTCAATAGGAAAAGCTGGGCTTTGTGGGCATGTGTTATCTTTTTTAACCTGTTATCTCCTTATCTATTCTTTCTTGTGCTTTACCGAAGAGTCATGATAGAGTTGACAAGAACGAAATGGTGAGCTTCCCATCCGGGGAGTGTCAAGCAGATGCTGGGTGACGTGTCAGGCACTTGTAAACAGGGACTTCTGCATGGGACATGTGTCCAGCCCTCATGTGGGCCAGGCCCTGGCTAGACACTGTCTCCTTGAAAGAGAGCCAGACCTGGTTGTTATAAAGTGAATTGAGTTGCCTCTCTCACCCCCCAATTCATATGTTGAAGCTTTAACCCCCAGTGTGACAATATCTGGAGATGGGGCCTTTAAGATGGTAGTTAAGGTTAACTGGTTATAAGAGTGGGGCCCTAATCCCATAAGACTGGTGTTTTTATAGGAAGAGGAAGACACACCAGAGATCTCCCTCTCTAAGAGCACACAGAGAAGAGGCCCTGTGAGAAGCGAGAAATGGCAGCTATAAGCCAGGAAGAGAGCTCTCACCAGAAACCAACCCCGACTGCACCTTGATCTTCGACTTCCAGCCTCCAGAATTAGGAGAAAATAAGTTTCTATTGTTTAAGCCACCCAGTCTGTGGTACTTTGTAATGTCAGCCTGAGCGAACTAATGTAGGGGGGCTCACAGTTTGGTGAGAGAGACTCTGAGGTCGCTGATGATGATACAGCACTATACAGGTGTGCGCAGGGGGGGCGGCACCTGGCCCAGCCAGGTGGGCATCAGGGCAGGCTCCCTGAAGGAGACTGTGATGCGGGAGCTAGGTCCAGAAAGATGAGGGGGAGCTGGTCATAAGGGCAGGGAAGCAGAAGCAGGGAGGGTGTGCCCAGTGGGGGAAACAAAATGTGTAAAGACACAGAAGTATTAAAAGGATGACAGGTTTGGAGGCACTGAAAGGGATTCTGTGTAACTTGAGTGCAGGGTAGGGAGGGAATGTGAGGGACAGAGGAGGTGTGGGTGGGACAGTTGGGACCCACCGGCCAGCAAAGGCCCTTTTGCATCTTCCAGGGAAGACCATGTAGAATTCCGTGCTGTCCAGACTCCCTGCCTGCGAGGACTCCGTGATTAGCAGCTAACTTGCCGTGTGACCTTAGGCAAGTCACTTAACCTCTCTGCACAGCAATTTTCTCATTTGTAAACTGGCAGAAGGATCCTTGCCCTGCCCGCCTCCTTCATGCTTTGTGGACTCAATAAGCTAATGCCTGTGAAAGCACTCTGGCGAAAGCCCCACAATAGCACCATAGACATGGAAGGTGTTATTGTTATGTAACCACACTGATTCCTGTCAGAGAAGCATGGAGTCAATTGGAGTCTAGAGGGATGTCAGGGAATTGGCTGCTCTCTGAAGCTTGTCACAGAGACCCGTCTTTTCATTGTACTCCTTTCATATCACTGTTGGCTCGATGAAAGAAGGGGAAAGAATCTTTGATATGTCTAAATATTCCACTCCCACCAAGACGGGAGGAATTCCGAGGAAGAGCTATT
Organism: Phocoena sinus; assembly: GCF_008692025.1. Taxonomy (NCBI): domain Eukaryota; kingdom Metazoa; phylum Chordata; class Mammalia; order Artiodactyla; family Phocoenidae; genus Phocoena; species Phocoena sinus. Next base: position 29,657,191 of record NC_045778.1, read on the forward strand.
ATTGGAGGCTGAGCTGGAAGCGGGTGCCTTTGCAGATCAGAGCTGTCAGTTCACATAAGCAGCCTCCTGCGCTGCGGAGCCGGCCGGGCGGCTGGGGCCCTGGCATAGAGCAGGCGTGCCAGCCCTGCTGGTTGAATTGTGATGGCACTGATCTGGGAGGCAGGAGGGCGCACTTCGGGTCCTGATTCTGCATCTACTCTGCTGGGCAGCCCAGGGCAAGTTGCTTACCCTTTCTGAGCCAAGTAATGACACTATATATAACCCTTACTAAGGGAAAGGTCTTTTTTGTGCAGAGAAAATAAGACGCTGCACAGTGCAGAGGTCTGGGCAGGCTGAGAGGTGCCCAAGCACAGGCTGCCAACACCCTGGGTGTGTTGAAGCCAGAAAATTTCCTCTTGGAGAAGGGTGCATGAAGATCTTGTATCAGAGCCCTCTGAGGGTTTGAAAAATCAGATTCCCAGGCACCATTCCAGGCCCATAGAATCAGAATCACTTTGTAAGCTCCCAGGTGGTATGGATGCAAGAGGCCTGGCCTAGCATCTGGTGCTCCATGCTCCTGCATTTACAGACCCCCAGACTGGGTCATCTGCCGGGCTCTGAGACACAGTGATTCCATGAGAACAGGGGCAGGGCACCACTCTGAATCCAGCCCTTCCTCCTTTGGCCTCCAGCCTACACTTAGCTCTCCAGGAGCCTGTGGGTCCTGGGACCCTTAGTCCATGAACTGGGCAGATGGTGGCCTCATGCTGGCCCCTGGCTAGGGACATTGTCTCCCATACCAGTCTCATTTAGATTGTCGCCTGCTGGCAAGCCGTGTACAGACCAAACGGGGAGGACTTCTGCAAGCTGAAGAATGGGCCACATAGGACTCATTTTTAGTGACTAGTCACAGAGAGCCTCAGAGGGACAGGCCCAGAAAAGACTGAGATGGCACCTAAATCTAGCCCCTGTTTCAAAGGTGAAGATGTGGGCTCAGCACGGCCAGGACGGTTACTTTAACTAGAACAGCTGATCTGTTGGGTTAACTCTGGTTCATCTGGGACCTGGTTTAACTGAGAGAAAGCAGAGCCCTGTGGCTGTCCACAGTCTGAGAATGTTTAATGTTCTGATGTAGGCTGACATCCTGGGGGCGAATTAGAGCCTGTCCCTGCCCTGGCTCTAAGGGGTACATTTGAGCAGCCCTGTTGTGGAGACAGTTGACTTTGAGACAGTTGGGTCTCTCTCAGTGGGTCCTGTGGACCTTCCTGGGAGTGGCTGTAAAATGCGACGAGCCTTCCGCTTCCCCTCGAGAGAACATATCAGAATGGGAGTGAGAGTGACATTTGTGAAAGAGGTGAATTGTTACAAATGTTGGCATTTATTATAAAAGGACTCGTGACACACCTCCCACCTGAGTGGGACACCTGGTGTGATGTGACATCAGGGCTTGTAGCCTAAGATGTTACCATACATCGTGTTCGGTTCGACCTCTCACTGGTGTTTTTGGGGAAGTTGAAGCTCAGTGCAGACTCCACCCCAACCATCCAGGGGAAGGTTGACCTAGCCTACGAGGTGAAGCTTCCACAGAGGGGACTTAGCTGCCGGTGCTTTCACAGCACCCTCGTGCCCTGAAAACACTTGACGCCTTTACTGGAAGGAGATTTCTCAGCTTGAGGCTGTGTATTTTTTTTTAGTCCCAGATATATATTTTTTTCACTCTCCCCAAATCAGGCAGTAGCACCTGGCTTTCTGCCCTCACGGGTAGCTGTGGCCAGGAGGAAAGAGTTGTCTGGAAGATAATTCCATCCCTGGCTTTTCTTTCTAAAGCTATCTTGAGGCAATGATGCTGGGAGGTGGAGGATGGGAGAGCCCTGAGGGAAACAGGAGAAGAGAGAAAAGAAGCTGTCCCCCTACCCTAAACCCCGAAGTCTCCAGACCAGAGCAAAGAGTGCCTGCCAGTAGTAGGGCTGTGCCTCTCTCTGCAGAGGGCCCAGGGGGAATGGCTGTGTGGTGTTCAGCCTCCCTGAAGGTTTCCAACCCCCCTGTGGGACAGAAGCAGAGTGTGGAACACCTGAAGGGACTGAGACTGGGGACAGTGGTTGTGTCTGCAGCATGCAGAACTGCTGAAGCCTGGAGGTGTTCCCCAAGCCTACACCTTGTTTAAGACCCAGGGACCTTTGCATAATTTTTGCCTGGGAGGAAGCCCTCCTGACCATGAGTGACTGGGGTTACTTTTCTAGACAGCAGGATCAGGCCTCTAGAATTCAAAATTAAAATGATTTGTAGAAAAGGCTAAATGTGATTCTTCCTGTAAGCTTGAGTTTGGGGACTGAGATTCTGGTCCTCAGAATAGATAATAAAGCAGGTCAGTGCCAGAATCACGTCTCAGGTGGTCAGAGATGGCTAATGTATATCATCTAGAGAGGCAACTCAGATTAATTTGGAGAGGCTAACTAGGGCTCTGTGTTGAGAAGGATTCCGAGGTGGAGTCTTTGATCAAGGAGAAAGCAAGCTTTCATTGATTAGTGAGCTGTAGCATATAGGCAATTTTAAATCCTGTTTGACCCTTTCATTTTATAAGCAAGGACCCTGAGGCCCAGAAGGTTAAGCCTTTTTCAAGGGTTGGGGCGGGGCTAGAGCCAAGGGCCTGTGATGCCAGTGCTCTTTAACTGACAATAATTTGCTAGGAATTTTTTGTTCCCTTACCTACTCCAGGTTCTGTGTTAGGTGATAGGACAGTTAGAAAGAGTAGCAGTGATATCAAAAACTTACTATTAACTGCCTGCCTAACCATAACCTTTCTAATCCTCATGAGAATACTGTGTGACTAGTATTTCTATTAGTGAGGGTATGGTAACTGTGTGAGCAACCTCAGCCTTTCCTGTACTAGTATAATGCAGTGTTCCACGCGTGGGGCCTCCTTGCAGTCACTCAGGGGCTCTTGTAGCTCTGCCACCTCCCAGGGCCTCACCATTCTCTGCTGGCAGATGGGGACACGAGAGCCAGTGTGGAGGACTGTGTGAAGCAGGTCAGCTGGGGCATATCACTTCCACCCACCGTCCACTGGCCGGGACTCAGCCACCTGGCCACACCTACCAGCAAGGGACGCTGGGAATGTTGGTTGGATGTATGAAGATGGGAAAAGAGAAAGGGGTTTGCGGTAGATTTGCTGTTCCCATTTTAAAGAGAAGGAGACTGAGACTCAGGGACTTAACTAGATTGCCTTATGGTCAACCAGTCAGTAAGAGGCACAGTCAGAATCTGTATTAGTTTGCTAGGGCTGTCATAGCCAAGTACCACAAACTGGGTGGCTTAAACCACAGAAATTTATTATCTCACATGTCTGAAATCAAGGCCAGACTCCAGAATGGTGAGACATACCTTTTTTTTTTTTTTGCGGTACACGGGCCTCTCACTGCTGTGGCCTCTCCCGCCGCGGAGCACAGGCTCCGGACGCACAGACCCAGCGGCCATGGCTCACGGGCCCAGCCGCTCCGCGGCATGTGGGATCCTCCTGGACCGGGGCACAAACCCGCGTCCCCTGCATCGGCAGGCGGACTCTCAACCACTGCGCCACCAGGGAAGCCCCATACCTTTTTTTTTTTTTTTTTTTTTTGTCACAGGGTTGGCCTCTTCTGAGGGCCGTGGGAGAGAATCTGATCCATGCCTCTCCCCTAGCTCCTGGTAGCCTCAGGTGCTCCTTGGCTTGTGGCTAACATTCTTTTTGGGTCTTCACATCGTCTTCCCTCTCTCCATGTCTGTCTCTGTGTCCAAATTTCCTCTTTTTATAAGGACACCAGTCATATGGGATTAGGACCCACCCCAATGACCTCATCTTTAATTACATATATATTTTTTGGCATGATATATAATTTTATTTGAAAAATAGTTGATTTACAATATTGTGTTAGTTTCAGGTATACAGCACAGTAATTCAGTTATATGAATATTATATAGATATATCTTTTTTTAGATTCTTTCCCATCACAGGTTATTACATGATGTTGAGTATAGTTCCCTGTGCTGTACAGTAGGTCCTTGTTGGTTATCTATTTTATATATAATAGTGTGTATATTTTGCCAATGACCTCACCTTCACTTGATCATCTGCAAAGATCCTGTTTCCAAATAAGGTCACATCCGCAGGTACTGGGGGCTAGGACTCCAACATTTTTTGAGGGGTTGTAATTCAACGCATAACAGAGTTCAAACCCAGATGTGTCTGAAGTCATGAGAAGGGCATGATGAGTCTGCCTAGAGGATTCAGGGGGGTGCTTCTGGAGAGGGTAATGTTCAAACTGGGCATTGAGGACAGATCAGGAATTCTCCAGGTGGAGGAGCGGGAAGGGAATTCTAGACAGAGGCCTGATGTACAGGAATGACCTGCATTTTTTTTTTAGACATCCTGGAATTCAGCTGTGGCATTCAGACAGCCTTCCTCCTTTGAATCTAAATTACCAAGGCCTGACTGCCCAGTTAGAGGCAAACAACAAATACATATTGAGAACCGCTTCGTGATAAGCTGTCTGCTATCCCCTAGGGACTCAGAGACTAGTAAAACAAGAGCCCCTGCTCCCTAGGAGCTCATAGCTCAGGTAAGCACACGATCAACCTCCATGAAAAGATAACTAATGAAAGCAGAATAAGAAACTTATAAGTGTGAAGTGGGTGGGAGAGATAGGAACCTTACAGCCATTTATAGGAGAGAGCTGGCTTGGGTTGGGTCAGGGGGCTGCAGCAATCATGGAAAGCTTCTTGGTAGAGGAGGACTCTGGGATGGGATTTGCCAGAGGGCTTGGATATATATAGAGAAGGGAAGGGAATGGGATTTTAGACAATGGGAACAGAGTAGCCAGGATTGCTGGAAGCCAGACTGGGGTTGGAGAATGATAGAGCCTTGAGCGCCACTCTGGAGGTTAGAGTTTGTGCCGTCTGAGGGCCTGGCTGCTGACATTCTCCCTCCGGTGGGCAGATTGCATGCGAGTCCCTACAGCTGGAGGTGCGCAGGGTTTGGCCAGTATTGCGACATGTCCTAATGATGCATACTCTGGGGCCTGAGGGACCAGCAGGGGTTGGTGCACATGCATTCCCCCCCATCCTCCGAACTCCTAGACAGATGCCGTGAGATGACTGGTAGGACCTGGGCTTGATGACTAGGTAAGAGCAGACGGCACAAGCAAGCAATTGTCGTTCTTGCCACAAAGGGCGTTCTGGGGGGGCGGCCCTGCTAAGATCTCAGCCCAGTGGTCTCCCTGCAGGGCCCCAGGCACAGTGGCAGCACTGGCTGCAGTCCCAAATTCACAGTTATTAAGTGAAATGACTACCTCCATAGAGTGCAGCATGGCACCGACTCTCCGTCAATTCTCAGAGCTCACTGGGAAACCGGCTTGTATCCCCTGGCGCCGCCTCGCCTTCCTCCCTGGCCTTCAGAAGGTGGAAGGGATGCCCTCCCCCATCTGCTGGGTCGGGGGAGAAGGCACACCTACTGGGTGGGGGAAGGCGAGAGGTTGTTTGAGGTTGTTTAAGGTGCGTGCTCACAACAAGGGTAACTCCTCCCGGGGCCCAGGAGTGAGGTCCGGAGGCGGTGGGTGGAATCCTGTCCTGGGCCGCGGGAGCCCCAGTTCTGGTCCTGGCCCAGCCCTGATTCACAGAGGGTCCTTGGGTCCAGCATTTCTCTCTGGGCCTCAGTATCCTCTCTAACAAACGGAGAAAACGACTTCTACTGAGGCGACCAAGTGTTTTGATATTGCGTAAGAAAGAGCTTTCAAGACTCACGTTCTGTCTTTTGAATGTTTTGGAAAATTTAGAGGCAGTATAATTTTAGTCTTAACAAACGTAGTTAAGGAGGGGATGATTGAGGCCAGCAGCACTCCTTCCCACATCAAGGAGTCCCTGAAATGGACCCTGTGATCCCACCCCATTTGTGTGCTGGTTCACAGGTCTTTAATTACATGACCAAGAACTGGGAACAGAACAACAGCCTTTGCCAATTAAAGAAGTCATCATAAATCAGGATTTAGGACCTGTAGGCTGACGTAGATGCCAGCAGGAATGCTAATCCCCGTGACCTTTCCCAGGAATACACTTACTAAGCGAACGTTTCCCCTCGGCCAAGAGGGTGGCTCCTGTAAGGCCCAGCTTCTCTAGGAAGGCCCCCGATTTCTCCATATGCCATGCTTCTGCTTACACCTCTGCACAGGAGGTTTATTTGCTAGCTTGTCTGTGTCCTTCCCAGGCTGTGGATGCCTCTGGCATGGGGACCACATCATTGCTGTCCACAGAACATGGAACAGGGCCCAGCAGGAACAGATGCTCAGTGAACAAGCAATGAGTGGAAACCCTTGCTGAGCCCCTAGTGTGTTCCCACCAGTGTCAGGCACTGTGTGGGATGCTGAGGACTGGTCTGCTCATTGCCCCAAACGTGTGCCCAGGAGGAGAATTGGTTGGCTGACAGAGTTGAGCAGTGTGGACAGAGGGTGAAGGGCGGTAGGGGGGGTTCTTGGGGAGGGGCACTTGGCCTGTGCCTTGGTGATGGACAGGGGTTAGGCAGGTAGCAGGGAAGAATGGGGACATTCCAGGGGAATGACCAACATTCCCCAGTGCCTGGGGAGTACAGAATCTCTAGGAAGCATGTCCCACTCTATCCTCCCCAACAGAGTTTGTAGATGTTATTATCCCCGTTTTACAGATGAGGGAACTCGGGCTTCGCCAGGTTAGGTGATTTTCCAGGCTCATTCACAGAGCTGCGTTTGAGATCAGGTGTGTCTAAGGCCTAGCGTTGTGCTCCTGTGCAGACCAGGGGGACCGCAGGTCCTGGGTGGAGGTCCTGGGTGGGCATGGTCAGCAGGCAGCTGGGAGGCAGGGGAGGGAACGGGGCCTTGCCCTTCCAGAGGTCGTTTCCCTGTCCCTGCTCAGCCCTGGGGCTTCCTGGCCAGTGGGCCAGATCTTGCTTCCCATTGGGCTGATGAGAAAATTGAGACTCAGAAAGAGAGAGTGCTTTGCTCCCCTCCTGGAAATCGCTTAGGCTAGGCACTGACAGAATGGGGGTGTCAGCTCAGAGAGGGTAGAGATGGGCCAGCTTGCTCTCCACCACAGCTCTGGGGCCAGAACGATGCCTGGCTCACAGCAAGTGCTCAGTAAATGTTTGCGGAATGAATGAATGGACAAATGAATGAATGTGGGAGTCCAAGCATTATGTACGTATATGTGTGTGTGAAGTTGGCAGTGCTGACTTTAGATTAAGACGTAGATGGCCTTAGGAGTTCTAGGAAGGGTATTTCCTTCACCCACAACAAAGAGAACTACACGGAGGGAATTTGTAAGGCCTTGCTCTGTCTTAGGACCTGTGCAAGACTCTGGGATAAACATTTACTTATCTGACGAATGTTGGTGGGATTGGGGCAGCAGTATCCCAAGTCTTTGGGGATACAGATGGGGATACAGCAGCGAGTGAAACAGTCAAGGTCCCTGTCCTCAGTAGCTTACTAGGTGGGTAGCACAGAGAATAAAGCAGAGAGCAGAAAAGCCCCCTGAAACCAGAGGTGTGAGATGATTTTAGTGATAATTGCTATGAAGACAATAAAGGAGGGTAAGATTGATCGGTCTGCAGGATGTTCTAGACAGGGGGTTTAAGGGAAGATCTCTCCTGACAGATACCATTTGAACTAATCCTGCTTGGCGCCAATGGGCCAGATGGGGAAGATCTGGAGGAAGAGCATTTCAGGTGGAGCAAACTGCATGCGCAGAGGCCCTGAGGCAGGCAGGGGCTTGCATTCTGGAGGAAGAGGAGGAGGCTGCTATGGCTGGACAGTGAGTGATCAGGGAGGCAGTGGGAGGAAAGGATGCAGGCAGGTGGGACCCATCATGCAGAGCTGTGTGAGGACAAGGTGGTGCGAGTTTCTGTAAATGCTATAGTAGGGTTTTGGGCAGGCCTGTCAACATTCTCCTATTCAAGTATTGAAAAACTAAGCAAATCCACTAACGAATGATGTAAGTGTGATGAATGTTGTGAAGGAGAAGTAAAGGATGTCTGGTGGTGATTGTGGGGGACTTGATTGTATCAGAGGAGGTGACATTGAGGTGAGATCTCAAGGCATCCAGGTAGGGACACTGGGGTGCACCATTCCTACTGGGCAGTGGCACATTGCGGCCCAAACTGACCCAGTAAAGGATGCGCCCTGTGAGTATGGTTGGCGGGATGGTCAGAAGGCAGACCTGGCAGGCCCTCTTGGCTGTGATAAGGAGAGTTATTGGCCCTGGGAAGACTTGGAGGGCCAAGAGGAGGAGTGACAGGGTCAGGTGGGCTCTTTAGAGGGACTGCTCTGGCTGCTGGTGGGGAACCCACTGTAGGGGTAGGCATGGCAGCAGGGAACCAGTGAGGAGGCCGGCTGAAGTCCCGAGCCAGGGGATGGCAGTGAGAGGGCACAGATGTGGACAGATCAGAGAGCTTCCTAGGATCTGATAGGATCTGCTGGTCTGGTTGGTCCCACGACCTTCCTAAGAACAGAGGGAGTCCTCTGGGAGATGGAAGGAGAACTGCAGTGGGTTGAATGGTGTCCCCACCACAAAAGATGTGTCTACCTGGAACCACAGGGTGTGATCTTATTTGGAATAAGGGTCTTTGCAGATGTAGTTAAGGTAAGGATCTCAAGCTGAGATCATTCTGAATTGGACTGGGCCCTAAGTCCAAAGACAGGTGTCCTCATAAGAGACAGAAGAAATCCAGAAACACAAGGAAGAAGGTGATGTGAAGACAGGCAGAGATGGGAGTGATGCAGCCACAAGTCAAGGAACTCCAGGAGCCACCAGAAGCTGGAAGAGGCCAAGGGAGTTTCCCTTTAGAGCAGTCGGAGGGAGCGTGGCCCTGACACCTTGGCTCCAGACTTCTGGCCTTCAGAACTGTGGGACAATGCATTTCTGTTGTTTTAAGCCATCAAGTTTGTGGCCATTAGCTGCAGCAGCCCTAGGAAACTAATACAGTGCCCAGTGAGAGACTCCTGATGCTGCTCCAATGGCTACAACCCTCAGCTTGGATCCCTTTGAAGAGCTCTGCTCTGTTCCTATTTTGCTGTGCTCCCCCTGTCCACCCCGCTGCCCCAGCTATATTAGAATAAGATTGAATTTTCTAGCTTTGGGTTACTAAGCCTTCAGATCTGGAAACTGTGGCCATTAATCAGCTGTCGCGGGATGTCGTAAACAAGGGGCTTTAAAAACCATGTTTGCTTTTTAGGCTGATAATACTTGGAGGTGAAGCCGGGAGAGTTATACATAATGCATGCATTTTAATGGGCCGCGCACTGCAGCCCTCTTTAGTCGGAATGATTCGTTTTAATGTTCAAAATAAATATCAGAGACAATTTGCCAACAAAGCTGATTTTCTCTGCCCGCCATTAACTTAATCTTTATACCTCAGCCTAATGACAGAGGGGCTGGGGGCAGGGGGTGGTGCTTTGTATTGCAAGTAATGGGGAGAAGCAGTCAGTGTGGTCCTGAGCCATGGGTGACCGCTTGCTCCAGTTTGCTCAGGACAGCCCTGCTTTATGCCCATTGTCCTGGAGTGATTATTCTGAGATTGGATCATGTGGGGTTGCCAATATCCAACTATTTTTGATCTATAAGATAGCAATTTCGTATGGTTTAATCAAAACATAGAAAAGTTGCCTGGTTTGTGTGATAAATGATACCTCTTGCTAAATATGCCCTTTACTCTATAGATGGGGAAACTGGGGCCCAGAGAGCTGAGAAACATTGCCTGGGGCCACTGAGCTTCACAGAGGCTGAGTTCCAGGTTGCCTGGGTGCCCCATGCTCCTGTTCATGAGCCAGGTGTTTTTCTCTTGGAGGACATCCAAACCATACCTACCTCCTCTGTGCCTTCAGCCCTGAGGGCTTCTTGCTGTCCCTTTGAAAGGCAAACCTCAGAGCCACACCTAGTTTCTGTCCCTGAGCCGATACTTTCTGGGGTGCTACCCTGGCCACAGCACCACTGTCCACCGCCTATCAGTCCTGATCACCCAAAACACATAAGCATGGGAATGAGGGCCACATACTGACCATTCATTCGTCTTGACAACTGATTCGTAATTGGAGTAAGATAGGATCACTGCCTTCTTGACAGGAGAGACAGGATGAGTGTCCCTCGACTTGCAGAGGATGATTCTTTTAATTCCCTTATTTATGTCCTTGTGCAGTTGCTGGTGGGTGGGGAAGGAATTCAGAAGGGGAGGAGATCAGGGTGTGGGATTTGCTGAACAAGGCTGATTTTAAACCCAAAGTGGCCTTGCAAAACAGGGAAGTGTCTCCTCCCTCTGCAGTCCCCAGGAAAACACATACCTACTCGATAGTGGGTATGTGTGTGTTGGGCTGACGGGGGAACGGCTTCTGGAGAGCCCTGTTCTGGGAGCCGCTGCTGCTGGGGACACAGAGGGCAGGAAGCTTAGGCCTTGCCCTGCCCACCTGTGCAGAGTGAGTATAGGGCTTTGCATCTCTTACTGGAGAGGTGGGTCCCTCTACCAGACTGAGCTGCTGAGGGAAGAACACGGGCTTCAGGGTCATTCATTCTTTCTTTTATTCATTAAATAAATATGGAGTCCTCACGTGCCAGCTGTTCTGCTGTGTATCAGGATAAATTCACCTAGAAATCCAGGTTTCTGGCTTTCTGTAAAAATCGTAGATCTGGCTCATGACCCAGCATTCCTGCCAGGTGTCCGGTGCTGGTGCTGAGCTGTGGCTGCCCGCCCTAGCATCACCTTCATCTAGCCCATGTCACTCCTCTAGGCAGCCTGCCTGGCCCCTGCAAGCACTTGATTTTGAGAACCCGGGTTTAATCAGTCTCTGCTTCCTGTACCAAAGGAAGGTGCCAAAGAAATTCTTGCTGTTTGTTACATGAAACTGACTCTAGATGGTTCCCTAAAGAGGTCCTGGACTTCTTTCAAACCTTTCCAGAGCTCGGTCCAAGTGCTCTGGGGTTCCAGAGGAGAACAAGTCCCTCCCCCCGGGGAGCTCAGATCAGGAAGGGACCCTGACGGACTAACCCTCCCCTTGGTATCCTAGGAGAAGTGGGTACACAGCACTATGGGTACAACAGCCTTGGTGAGAACGCGAACTTGCCCAAGAACTTGGAGGGCGGTTTGGCCACATCTCTCAAAATTTGAAAAGCCCATGACCTTTGGCCCAGCTGTTCCAGGGCCACATGCCACAGGTGTGTTTGGAAAAGTGCATTGAGATATAGACGCAAGCCTGAGTGTTACTAAATGTTTGTAACAGCAACTAGAAGCCACCAAAATGTCCATCAGGGGTCTGAGTATATAAGATGGGATGCTTCCATGCCAAGTGGCTGCAAGAGAGACTGTAGCTGTTTTTGTGCTGACATGGAGAGATTCAGAGTTGCATTTTCAGCAAAATAAAGCCAGAAGCAGAGCAGTGTATATATGAATACATTTGTGTTATAAAAAAGGACTGTTGAAAGCGTGGCCTTTGACACAGCCTACCGGGGTGTGAGTTCCTGCTCTGCTGCTTACCAGCTGTGTGACTTGGGAAAGTCACTTAACCTCTCTAGGTTTATTCACCTCGGCTGTGCAACAGAGCTAATAATAGCATCTAATCATAGGGCTGTTGTGAGGGTTCAGTGTGTTTCATACACATAAAGCATGACCAGGGCGGGGACCAGAGTAAGTCCTCATCAGCTATTTTTGTTACTGTATATACTTATATAATTTTTTTTTTTCCCTGAAAGTAACACAAAATGTTAGCAGGGGCTAGTTTGGGTATTGAAGGCAGGGGATCCATGTGTCAAGGTGAGACTTCTTGTTTACTTTATACCTTTAGAAAAAAGTTCAAAATTTTTATCAAAGGCATTTTTAACTTTTATTTCAAATTCAGTTAAATACACACGCACGCACACATATATCGTAGAGGAGGAAGCTATTTCTGTCTGGAGTGAAGTGGGAGCTGGGAAGGTTAACTGAAGTGGTTATAGTGGAGCTAGACCTTAAAGAATCACCCAGGCAAAGAAATGGGCCAGGGGATGGTTTACTGGGTGGAAGAACCAGCATGTGCAAATGTCCTGAGGCAGGAAAGATCATGGGGAGCAGTGCAGGGTCAGGTTTCAGAGTCACAGAGGAGAAGCTGGGGATGAGGCTGGAGGGGTGAGGGTTCTCAAATGTGCTTGTGGTTGGGGCCCAGGCCTCACGTACTCAAGCTCATACATGTCCTCAGGGAATGGAGAATAGATGATATATTTTTTAGTGGATATGAGAACACAGTGTCCCCATTTCCCAGATTAAAAATCCAAGGCACAGAGAAGTGAAGTGACTTGCCCAAGATCACACATCAAGTTTGGGGTACAGAGTTCCTCTTGACTTCTGGTGTCATCTTGTTCTGCTATGTAGTACATGCTCGATCAGTCCCACCCGATAGTATCTCAGTATAAGGTTTGGGAAATTAAAGTTTGGAGGGCAGATTACTTGTTAACTTCTTTATAGTCTCTCTCCCCACTCCCATGAGCTCTAGTAAGGCAGAAACTGCGACTGTTCTGTGGGCTAATGCATGCCCCAGGGCCTAGGACATTGTCAGGTACATGGCTAGGCACGCAGTAAATGTCTGTGGAATGCATGAATAAATAAGGTCACCTGGGAAGTCAGGGACAACCAGGACAGGAACCCAGGGCTCTGCCCCCTTCCCCCACCCAGGCTGGGCTCTATCCATTGCACCAGGAAACCTAGACTCCAGGGAGGGAGGCTGAGCATTGTTGTTTGTTGAATTGTTTCCCCCCACCCCTTCCAAAAAAAAGGTATGTTGAAGTCCTAACGCCAGTACCTGACGATGTAGAAATAGGGTCTTTACAGATTTAATCAAGTTTGGATGAGTTCCTAGTGGGTTAGGGTGAGGCCATATGGAATAGGATGGACCCTAAGTCCAATGCCTGGTGCTTCATAAAGAGAGAGAGATTTGAAGACACAGAGGAGACACAGGGAAGAATTCCATATGAAGACAGAGGCATAGATTGGAGTTATGCTGCCACAAGCCAAGGAATGCCAAGGATTGTTGGCAACTACCGGAAGCTAGAAGAGGCAAAGAAGGATTCTACCTTAGAGCCTTTGAGGGGAGCAGAGCCCTGCTGACGCTTTGATTTCAGACTTTTGGACTTCAGAACTGTGAGAGAATAAATTTCTTTTGTTTTAAACCACTCAGTTTGTAATACTTTGTCATCGCAGCCCTAGAAAACTAAAACGGGCATCTGAGAGCAGGGTCTGGGTCTTGTGGTCTATATTGCCCTTGGTGAATGTATGAATGGGTGGATGCATAGTTAATGAGATAATCTGGCCCAGTCCTTTCATGAATACCAGAGAGGGCAAGGGCTTAGACTAGGCTGCATAGCTGGTGGGCCCAGCCCAGCAAAGAGCAGAGCCTCAGGAAATGTAGTCATCCTGCCTGACATGGGGCTCTGGGCCAGCCTACCTCTGTGGGACCCCATTCCCTCCCTACCAGACCAAGCGGTGCTGGCTGGAGTGGGGTGGCGGGCTGAGAGTATGGCAACTCTCACATTTGCTGGAATGAGATCATCTTTTCAAGCCACTGCCTGGGTTGGTTCCATCACTCACCGTGGCCCCCATGGACGGTACTAACGGTGTTCTCAGCTGTTGCAGCCAGCCTGCTCCACACACCTTCACCGAACCCTCAAACAGGCATGTGGGCCACAACAGGGCCTCTAGGACCCCCTCTGCCTTCTTCCCGAGGTGAGAGGCCCTGAGAGAAGGGAACTCAAGGGAGACAAGGGTGTGAGTCCCAATGCTGCACACGTTGGCTGGGTACCCTTGGGCCGGTCCCTTCCCTTTTCTGTGCCTCGGTTTCTGCCTCTTTAACCTCTGTGCTTGAACGCTGCTTTTGGAGTGGGAGGTGGGACAGTGTGATGGTACAGAGAGACCTTGACCAGCGGCGTGAGCTGGGGCAGCCTGCTCACCTCTGTGAACCTCGGGCTCCTCCCCTGTCAGATGGGGCAAGTAATCTAATCTCCTTCTCATCTACAGTGAGGACTAGATGATGTCAGGTACCCGGCACAGTGCCTAGTATGTAAAAATGTTCTGGAAGTGTGGCCATTGCTTTTATTACCCTTCTACCATCATTGCTCCCATCCTGGTACCCGGAGCTCCAAAGGTTAAAGCGTTTTGTGCAGCTGGACCATCCTGTCTCCAAGCCTTTGCACGTGCTGTTCCTTTTGCCCCTCAATGTCCCCCTGCAGGCCCTGTGCATCAGAGTCCCACCTGCTCACACGTCGAGGCTCAGCCCTGCTGGGCTGCCTTGCTTCTCAGAATCCCTCCGGACTGCATACTTTTTCCTCTGGGTGCCCCCTGAGGGTCTCATGCCCTATGTTGCAGGCCCTCTCTGCTGGCTCCTGTGTGCTCTCTCCCACCAGTCCAGGGGCCTTGCCCTCTGTCTTTGTGCCCCCTGCATGTCTCTCCCCCGCTTCACTTCCCCTGAGGCCAGTGAGTGCCTAGACCAGGCCCCTTGCCTCTCCAGCCCCAGGAGGTGACCGGCCCCATTCTTCAGGGACAGAGAACTGAGGCCAAGAGAGGGTTCAATTCCCAGCTCTGCCACGCCCCACCTCTGTGGCCTGGGGCAAGAAACCTTGTGTCTCTGAGCCTCAGTGTCCTCATCTGTGCAATGGGGATGCTAATGGCACCTGCCTGGCAGGTTGTCATGGAGGTCATGGGAGCTGCTGTCAGAAGGCGGCTTCTCCTAAGGGCTAAGAGTGAGCTGCTGTTGTTATTATTGTTGTCGCTGTGGTTATCAAGTCTCCCAAGGCCACATAGCAAATAGGGTCACCCGGTGCCCAAGTCCAGCCAGTTTGCCCTCACCTATCTCCCTCCCACCTATGAGGCTGGCTCAGCAGCCAGATTTTAAGAAGGGAGCGTGTGCTGGGATTTCTCCAGGGGAGTTGGCAATGCCCTTCTCTCCTCCGAGGGGTGGCTCTGGAGAAGGGGGCAGGTGAGTGGCCAGTGATGTTGAAACAACAGTCTCCTGTTTGCTGTGAGGGGCTTAATGTTGTGACTTGCTTGTGTGCTGCCTCCCTGTGTCTTACTCATCAGATATGCTCCCTGGGGACCGAGCAGGGCTGCTTGGCTCCCTTGAGTTCCTTTCTCTCAGGAGAGCTCCTGAGAGTGGCACCTCTGCTCCCTCCAGAGGCCTTCTCTCTACTTTCTACATGGTAATGCCTGGCTGGGGAAAGCACAGCTCAAGTCACAGAAATGGTTGTCAGAGAGGAGCTGGCCTGGGAGTCTGGGGAGCCTCTGACCCTCTGTCCCACCCCCAGCTTGCTGTGTGACCTTGGGTGCAGCGCCTTACCTCTCTGAGCTTCAGTTTCCTTACCTGGCGAATAAAAAAGCTTGAACTCTCGCTCTAAGAAACTATGAAAATTCTTTCTCATAATCAGGAAAGGAAAACCGACTCTTTTATTCAAAGTTGTTGCTGTTGTTATTGTGTGTATGTATTTGCCTGGAATGCCACTCTCCCTCCTTTGCTCAGGAAGGGCTCACTTCAGGCATGCCTTCTTCCTCTGGGAAGCCTTCCCTGACCACCCTCCCTGGCTGGGTTAGGGCCCCTCCTCTGGCTACCCACAACCTTGGGCTTCCTTCTACAAGGCACCCGTCTTTCTGTGGTGCAACTTGTTCTGCCCTTGG
Organism: Phocoena sinus; assembly: GCF_008692025.1. NCBI lineage: Eukaryota > Metazoa > Chordata > Mammalia > Artiodactyla > Phocoenidae > Phocoena > Phocoena sinus. The sequence goes on from NC_045778.1 coordinate 29,672,846, forward strand.
ACTGAGAGCATCCTGAGGGTAGGTGTGGGGTGTCCTGCATCTTGGAATTTCCATCCTTAGCAGAGAGGCTGATCCTAGAGGACCTCACTCAGTATTAGTGAAGTGCCATAACATCAGACAGTGGGAGGAGATTCTAGACTTTCTGATCAGGGCAGTTTTCTGGGGGCCAGGGGGAATGGAAGGCCCTGCTTTCAGGGTCTGTGAGGCCCCTCCCCGAAGCATCTTTGAATGACAGAGGTGGGTGGGTGTCCGGGAGAAGAGAGGTGAGGCCCTTCCCCTCTGAGGGTAGTGAGATTTTAACTTGCGTTTCCCAGGCCTGATTTTGTTCGTGGGCTTTGCCGGAGCCCTTGGTTTTCCCAAATGAACCCTGCTGCGTCCCTTGGGGCCCACAGAGAGCGGCTCAGCCAGGCTGGGGCAGCTGGCACGTACTCTCTGATCCTCTCTTTCATTTTGGGCCTCTCTGAACATCCAGCCCTACGCCCTTGGTCCTCCGCGCTCAAAGCTTCACAGAAGCAGCTCAGCGGGAAGTGAGAGTCGCTCTGACCCCTCTAGTCTCTTAAAACCCTTGTAAAGGAGTAATACCCTGACGAGAGTCTCCTGTCAGATTTACATTTTTTTAATGCCAACTACCGCTCCGCGGGTTTCAAAATGGGAAAGCTGGGCTCCGTGGTGAGGATCAAGGGACAGGGAGAGATCCAGGGGCCGACATCTTTCCTCACTCCCTGCTCTGGGCTGAGGGCCGTTGCCTGCCCGGCTGCCCAGGGAGGGTAGCCACCAGGCCAGCCACGGGCCAGGCTCCCTCTCCCCTGTCCCCACCCGCTCTGGCTCCTCTGTGGTCCTCCTCACCCCACACCAAGCACGTTCCTGCCTCTGGATTCCTGGGTGCCCTGCCTCCTGCTGAGAGTCCCCCTCCTCTCCTAGCTCCGGAGCTGAGTTCGTGTCCTTGGAGGAGCCTTCCCCCACCAGTAGGGAGATTATCCTTCTGCTCCACCCTTTAAGTCCACCTTCGGAGCCCAGCGTCAGGAAAGACAAAGGCTTGGAGTGCGAGAGATCTGGGTGTAAAGCTTTGCTCTCTAGCCATTAGCTTTTGGAATCTGGTGACTCACTAACCATCCCTGGGCCTCAGGTTCCCCATCTGGAAAGTAGGTATGAAAGCACCCATCTCCGAGAGTGGCCTGGAGGACAGGCGGTTAACGTGTGTGACTTGCCCAGTGCTGAGCCTGAGGGCAGCCCTGCTCCAAGCCTGGCCCTGGGACCAGCACCATCTCCACACTGTTTATTACAGAAACTGAGAGTAAGAATTAGACACTGGTACAGCAACTTGGCATTACCATGATAACTTATTTTACAAAAGTATCTCTAACAGATTAGAGAATGAATTGATTGCAGATGAAAAGTGGTCCTTTCACACTGAGAATTTGGGGAGCCTTACCTTGGCATGGAAGTCTCAAGAAACTATTTCCATTCATCCATCCATCCATCCATCCATCCATCCATCCATCCATCCATCATGAGTTAAGCCCTCAGTACGATGCCCAGAGGAGCTAAATTGACTTCTGGCTGTGACTCCTCATTTATTGAGTGTCTTGGGGCAGGGAGGAAAGTAGGCATGTCTCCCCCTTTCCTCCAGGGGGTGGGCAGAGGCAAATTTGCTTAACAAAGTTCAGATAATTAGACCCACATTACATTATCTTTGGGGGTGGGGTGGGGTGGACCAGGAGAAGCCCCGTCCCCAATTCCCATCACTTGTTCTGGCTTGGCACTCGTCTTCCTTTTTGATGGGAAAACTCTGGGCAGAATTTACTTTACCTCTGTCCTTCATCTTCCCCAAAGTCAAAGGCAGAGTTTGCCACTCTCCCCATTTCCTTTTACTATGGAAACTGGGAAAACGACAAGTAATTGTTTGAAGATGTTAGAAAGATTGCATTTTGTTTTGCAACTATCAGCTTAAAAATAATGTTTAAGAGATTATGAATGGGTGATTAACTATTTCTTCCATGACTTCCTTCTCAGAATAGTAACTGCAATGATTGTGATACACACAGTAAAACGGAGGCCCCGCTATCTAAAACCAGGAGAGAGAACAAGTAGCCAGTGTCCCTTTTGGGGTGAAATTCTACCTCTCAGACCTTGGAGAAGGCTGTGCTAGGCAAGGTGGTGAATGTTGCTAAAACAAACATGGTCTCCATGTGCTAATTTCTCTCCACCGCCCCATCGCCCCGTCCCTCCCCACTCCTTGTATCAACAGCTGTTATGGGACTGCAGTCAAATTCAGTGTTCACTGCCTTTCCTGAGTCAGTTAGTTTTGGGTGAAAACAGTTTTTGATGCGGCTCTATTGCGCCATTTTAGTGGGTGTTTATCATTTAAAAGGAACAATTTTAATACCTACATTTGCCTTACAGTATGAGCCGTAAATGTGATTTAGGCTTCCCTTTATAATAGACTCTTACAAGCGATTTCCTAGGCTCCAGAAGAACCATTCCTCCAAGCGGTGGCCATGAAAATGAACAGGCTTTTGCTTCTTTTCCAAAGTTTTCCTTTTTAAATACCTTCTGAAATTATTGAACGAAATCTGGGTAAGTGGGCTGATCGGTGTGCCTTCCTTGCTGGGAATCTGGAGCTCCTGGAAATGCCTTGGGGTAGGACGGTTCTCCCACAGTAGGAGGTAAGGCCCAGGAGGTGTGGTGCTGATGTTGTGTTGATGTCCAGGGCTGTTTGTCCTCCCTCTTGCATCTTCTCTGGCCTCCAGCTTCCGCATCTGTAACAGGGCGGAGGCGGTGGCAATAATACAAATCCCCTGTATCGGTGCTACTTAGAGTGAGGTTTGTGGGCAGGCAGCATCAGCATCACCCGGAAGCTTGCTAAAAATGCAGTTTCTCTGGCTGTGCCCAGACTTGCTGTATCGGAATCTGGGGGTGGGGCCCAGTGATCAGCGATCAGTTTGATCAGCCCTCCAGGTGATTCTGATGCATGCTAAAATATGCTCTGCCTTCTTGGGAGCAGAGCTGGGAGCCTGTGAAACATCAGAGCGAGCCACTGAAAGAGTTCACAAGTTCCTTTAGCGAAAAGGTTTCCCAATCCTGGGAAGCTGTAGGTCCCCTGTGTGCTTAGGACCCAAATTGGCTTATGACAAAAATAGTGGGTTCAGTGTTGGACACCACAAGTCAAGGTTGGATATTTGAAAGACTGGAGGGTGTGTCTTGAGATGACAAGGGGGATGGTGAAAAATCTGGAAGATGAGACTTTGTCCTGTTTGTTCAGAATTACCCAATAGATACCCATTGGCCCCCAAGGTGCTCCCCACACACCACACTGCCGTGGGCATGGGCACGGGCGTGTTTAACCTGGAGAATAAGGAGGAGAGGCAGAGACCTGGAGACTGTCTTCCATTTACAGGAGGTCTGGACCATTGATAATGGAGTTGACGTCTCCGCAGCTTCTGAGATGCCCCAGGGAGAAAAGAGACAAATAAGAGAGCGTGTTCTCCATCACTGGGGGTGTGTAGGCAGAAGCAGCTGACCGTGGCGCTGCTCACCATCAAGGGCACTCCTACTTTTTGTTCCAGCCCACAGCTCACCTTCTTGTGGCCTCTCTTCTCCAGGGTGGGAAGGCCATTAACCTCATGAATGAGGAAAGCCCTCCTGCCTGGATATGCTACTTCCTGCTGAGAAATGCCTCCATTCGGCGGAAAAATGGGATTAATTTTTAGCGGAAGCAGCAGTGGCTGAACGTGCAGTTTTCAAATTGTTGACTGTGATATTAAGTAACAAGCAGACTCCTGTCCAATGGATGTTATTAAAATTAACTGTTTTAGCACTACATTTAGAATCAAAACCAATCCGTCACTCCTAAATTGGTTTCTTTCAACTGCTATTTGCGGGTAAAATGAACAGTTTTAACAATTACATCTCCAGTGCAAATCATAAACTTGATTTACAGGAAAACACTTAATTTACTGCCTTTGACTGTGCACCAGAGCTGCCAATTATCTGACTGTAAATTTCCCCCCTTGGTTATTTGCTTCTTAAACAGCAGTCTTGGTCCTGTTGCCTCACTTGCGTTTGGGCCCAAGGCCCGACCTGGGATTGTAGACTCTGATTTGGGGTTTTGTCTGTGAAGACTTGGGTGCTCAAAAGTAGATGGGGATCTATACAGAGCTGGATCCCTGAGGGCCCTCTGTTCTGTGCTGTTTCATGTCGTAAAATATTGAGTGGAATAGCACCGCTATTTAACTAATCTGGGTGAGCCATTATGGGGGGGAAAATCAGTGTGTTTGAGCAGGAAGGCCCTTGGAGCAAACTAATAAATGATTCATTTGTTCATCAAACAGTTGATTAAACAGCCGTTTTTCCCAAGCGAGGAACTGTAGGCTGTGCTGTGATGGATGCATGCCCCACGGTCCCTGCCCTCAACGAGTTCACAGTCTAATAGGAAAGACATGTGCTAAATGCCATCACTTTGTGATGTAGTCAGTCACTCCTTTAATGAGCTGCAGTGCTGGGGCTGCAGTGCTGGGGCGCACTGAGAGGCAATAGTTCTGCTCAGCGGTGCTGGGTGGTACAAGTCCCGTTTGAACTGGGCCTTGAAGGGTCAGTAGGAATTTTTCAGGTAGAGGAGGAGAGGAGAGGAGAGGGCGTTCCGGGCAGAGAGAGCCGACTCTTGCACAGAGGAGCAGGGCATTTTCAGTGAGGGGTGCTGTTGTTGGGCCTGGCAGGAGGGGTGGGCGGCATGACTGCTTGGAGGTAGGGTGGAGCCAGGATGCCTCTTTTAAGGAATTTAGGTTCTACCTGGTTTATGGTTGAACTCCTTTTCTAGCTAAGCAAATGCAAGTTCACAGCTCTCAAATGGCCCTCGTCAGTCAGGAGGGACTGTGAACGCCAAGAAGTTATAGGATGGAGGAGGGTTTCCTGGTATTTTGAGAAGTCAGGATGCATATGCAAACCACATGCAAATGAGATGCAAGCCAGCACCTGCTCTGTATTGTGTTGTCAGCTGGCTTTCTGCAGCAGGGAGGGTCCTGTGCATTTCAACAAAGGTGAACAAAAGTAGCTGAGCTACAGGACACTTCATGAGGCTGCATAAAAAATAGAATTGCCCCGAGATTTTCCCTGCCACGGGTCCTTCTGTAGAGGGCAGTCTTACTGGGAGAGCGAAGGACCAGAGTTTAGGCCCCCGAAGGGCAGGATGAAGTCCCCACAGTTGCCTGGGAGGGAGCCCAGGACTCGGGATTTCTGGGGTGTGGTTTCCTTCGGGGAGGCCGATGGGCTGGCAGGCTGGCTTGGGAGCCCGGGTTTCTCATCCCCTCCGCACCCCCCACTCCTCTGCGCTCAGTGTCCCCCTCAGGAAGGGCGAAGGGGGATCTGCGGTGAGTGAGTCGGGAGTCTGCGGCTTTCTGCTGACTGCCAGCGCTGACTGCCCCCTGAGCCCCAGTGGGGTGATCACTGCGACGGGATGGTATTGCAGGCTCTTCTCCTCACAGGGGACTGAGGGTAACACCCTGGCCTCGTATGCCTGTGAGCTGTGCTGGAGAGCTGCTGTGGGCTGGGGTCCCCAGGGCCACTGAGGGAAAAAGGGGAGCAACTCAGAGGAGGTTTCGATCCCCGGCTCCCTCTTTCTGCAGGGATTCGATCAAGAAACAAGAGCGCAAGGACCCCTGCAGCCCCCCGGCCTCCTATGACAAGGGGGTGGGGTAGCACCCGGGCCCTGGAAGCTTACAAGGCCGACTCTTCTTACTCTGCTGTGTGGCCTTGGGCGAGTCCCCCTGCAGTATTTTTGTGCCTCTTGGACGCCAGACCAGGTATTTCACATAAGAAATTTTCCCTGTTGAGAGTCACCCCATCCTGACCTGAGCCCCTTTGGGGCAGGGGCTGCTGCACAAACATTTTGGAGAGCCAGGGGTGGCATGGGTGTCCAGGCCTCCAGGACAGACGGCAGCCTCAGGTCCCTGCCGCCCCGTGGAGGGAGGCTCGCTGCATCTGTGGGTCCTGGGGGTTGCTCGCAGCCTGCCCTGCACATCCTGATGCCCTGCCCCTCTATCTTCTTCCGTCTCCTTTTTCTCTCTCTCTGTCTCTCCTGCCCGCTCCCTGTCTGCTTTCGCTGCATGCCTGACTTGTCCTCCGGGTGTGGTCCTTTCTGTGCTCTCTCCCACGTTCTCTGGGTCTGGCTCTCTTCCTACCTGCTCTACCTGCGTCTGTCTCTCTTGAGACCCCTCCCTCCATCTCCCTCGTCTTGCCTGGCTCCTGAAGCCCAGTTCCCTCTCCCCTCCTCTATGTTCTCCCGCCTCCGTGCCTCCTGTCTTCTCCCATCTGCGTCCACCCCACCTTCCCCCACCCAGCTCCCAAATCATGAGCACTTTGGGGGAAACTGAGGAAGGGTCTCTGATGAGGGTGGGAGGGGCAAAAAGGGAGAGGACGAGAACTGCTGGCCTTCAGCAGGTGGCACTGTTGGGCGACTTTTGCTTGTGAAACCTTTCAGAACAGAAAAAACACTGGAATCTAATTGGCATTTGAGAGCCCTTTTTTAAAAAAAAAAAAAAAATAATGACTCTCATTTCCCGGGCATCATTAAACAAGGTGCAGTGTTTGTGTGTGTGCGTGCGTGTGTGTATGTGTGAATGCAGATGTCTGCATATGAGCCAATGGGGCTGGAAGTGTAGCGGTGTGTGAGCACATGCCATGTGTGCCTGAGTCCGTGTGTACATGTGTAGTAGAGACGTGTGTGTAGGAGTGTTTGTGTGCAGCTATGTGAATGTGGGTTTTCACGGCTCAGTGTGTACCAGTGTGAGGGGAGTCTATACATGCGCAGCTGTCAGTGTTGGGCCCACGGGTCTGTGCCCATGCGTGTGTGTAGCTGCGAGTGTGTGAGCATGTAGGTGTACCGGTGGGGTCGTGTGGGGAGCACAGATGAGGTATTTGTGTCTTCACATAAGCCCGCTGGTGGCGGTTTAGCGTAGTAGATAAGAGGGAGAGCTGTGGACTCAGGCCTCCAGGTTTAAATTCTGGCTTCACATTTATAGCTGTGTGATTTTGACCTAGTCCCCTAACATCTCTGAGTCTCAGATTCTTCATCTGAAAAATGAGGTAATGATAATATCTATCTCTGGATGGTTGTGAGGATGAAATAGAATCATCTGTGTCAGGGGCCTGGCAGGGCACCGTCAAAGGCTCGGAGCCACGGTGCATCAGTGTGCGGGTCAGGAGGGCACAGCCTCCTGCCGTCCAGCTCCACTGGCTGGCGGGGCTGGGCTTGCTGGGCCCAGAGGCTTGAAGTGCTGCTCTCTCCAGGGGCTTAGAGGCCCAGGGTGGCTGGGGGTGCATCCCAAGGGCCTCTGGGTCTGCAGGACAGAACCAGGGCTGGAATGACCCCCATGGTGGAGATCCGAAATGCAAGAGCTGGAGGGGACCTCAAGGGTCATGATTTCAGCTCCTCATGTAAAGAGGGGAGAAGGCAGCCTAGAGGGGCCAGGGCCAAGTCAGGACCAGGCCAGTGTCTGAGGGCACTAAGCTAGGCTGACTCCCAGCCTGGGGCCTGAGGGCAGAACAGCTCCTTGTAACCCTGACTCCCTCCCCTTGTCTCTCTCCCTCCTCTTCCTCCTGTCTGTGGTGACCTTCTCTCTCACAGCGGAAAGTGGAGGGGGGAGACATCTGTTCTGGTTATCTACTGAAGCTTAACATCGTCCCCACATTTAGTGTCTGGGAACAGTTGGTTGTTATGTGCCCAATTCCATGGGTTGACTGCGCTAAGCTGGGGTCTTATGTAGTGGCCAGGCTGGAGGTCACCTGAGGAATGGCCACTTGCCTCCCATGCCCGGCTTCTCAGGGTCCCTGGCCTCTCTGTCTGGGCAGTGTCCCCTCCTCCAGGCCCCTCCACATGACTTGAGCCTCTCCCAGCAGGGTGGGCTCAGGGTAGCTGCACTTCGTAACAGATCATCTGAGCTAAAGTGTCCACATTAGAGATGATAATATAATGTTAAATGTTCTAGTTACAAAATAAAATATTAAGTTTGAAGCATATACGGCTGTGTGGAGAGTCCAACAGGCTGAAGCTGATAATCAGTGCTATAGTCATAAAATCAAATCCGCCAACTCCCTGCAGTTTCTGTTTTCTTTTGTTTTTCTCTCCACACATTTCAAGAGATTTTATTTTAACATGGAGGCTGGCTCCAGGGTACAGAAAGTGGAGGCAGCTGGGCTAGTCAAGGGCTGTGCCTTGAACTGGCCATGCCATTTTCCGTATTCTACTGGACAAAGCAGTCGTGGTCCACCCTGGTTCAAGAGGGTAGAGAAATAGAACCCGCTTCTTCATGGAGGAGAGCAAGGTGGTATTGCCAGTGAGCCCAGGGGGGCTGGTGATGGTGGCATGGGCATCTTTGAAAATGCAACATCCTAGTGATGCCACAGCATCCTAGTGACGTTGTAAGGGGACGACAGTGCCGGTCTCCAGAGCGCTCCTCTCTGTCACCGCATCCAGGTCTTGGAGCAGCCTTCCGCGGCAGGGCTCTCCCCACCTCCTCACTCACCGTGTGACCTCGGGCAGCTCCCTTCGCTCCCAGCATCTCAGTTTGCACATCTGTAAAATAGGAGGATAATACTAGAGCCCGCCACATCCAGCATGCAGAACGTGGCCTGGCACACAGCAAAGCCTCGGAGGTGTGCTTGTCACTATCGTCATCCTTGGCTGCCCTTCAGCTGAGAAAATAGAGGCTCAGAGAAGTTAAGGGATTTCCCAGGGCTGCACAGTACGGAGATGCCAGAGCCGGGCCTGGAACGCCAGCGTTCCCCCTCCAAACTCCACACTGTCCCCTCGGAGGCTTTGTGTTGTTAGGAGAAAGCTCAGAGGGGCTGGGGAGCAGGAAGCAATAGGAAGATGAGGAGTCGAGGGAAACATTGTCCCATCTCAAGTTCTAGACTGTGTCTCCCGGGACGCCCAGACTCACGTACTGTCTCCCGATTCGTCACTGGTCCTTCCGTCCCAAGCCCCCCACTTTGATTACAGCCCCTATTCCCGGAGTGGTGTTGGGACCAGCCCCAGACTTCTCTGGGCCGGGAGTCATTTCACAGCTTCCCATACTGTCCCAGCCACCCAGGCCCCCGTGTCCTCCCAGCCACCCAGGGAGGGGCCGCTGCCCCTTCCACAGGAGAGGAAACTGAGGCCGGGAGAAGTCATGCGGCTCCTCCAGGTCCCCCAGGGCTGGCCTCACTGCAGCTCTGACTCCTCTAGGCATGGCCTGCTGCCCCCGCTCTCTTCTCTCCCTCCAGCAGGCCTGCACAGGCTTCCAGACCCGCACCCCAAAATGACGGTCCCCTTATGCTCCTGGCTTTCCAAGCCCTGCCGCGTTTCCCAACTGTGCTTGCTGGAGCTCTAGTCCCACGAGAAGCTCGGTGACGAAAGGGCTCTGTGGTCGAATGATCTGGGAAACGTGGCTTCCTTCACCCCTCCCTTCTCAGGACCCACGCTGTGTGTCATAAATGCAAGGCCCTGAGGATCCTTGGTAAACAGATGGGTTCACTCGGGTTTAAGCCAAAGCTTGCCAAATTTAATCATAGCATCCCACCCTGCAACACACACACACACACACACACACACACACACACACACACACACACACACCACACACCTTCTTTTGTTTCACAAAATCACTTTTTAACACGTGTTTTTGGAATATTCTTTAAGAAATGTGGCCTAAGCGGTAAAGTCCAAATCTCTACCCTTGCTATTCAAAGGAAGGGCTGCGTGGCTGGGATGCAACCCTGTTTTCAGTTTTCTCTCTCTCGGATCCCAGAGAATCCTCCTCGGCATTCCCTGGTCTACACAGGACCCGTGGCCTCTCCCATCCCAGTTTTTACTCAGACCTCTCCACTCACTCCTCCAGGGACACCCCCAGCCAGGGCTCACCTCCCTGGGTGGGCTGTGACGGCCGTGCCTCCCTCTGTGATGGGTTACATACCGTGTTAGTCGCTTTTTCATGCATCGGTCTTGTGCCCTGAACTAAACCTGAGCTCTTTGCAGACACAGGCGCCTGGCAGGCCGCAGTGTCTCCTGATGCCCTCCCAGGCCCAGCACAGATGAATGCACTGTTCATCCTCGTGCCTGGGTTGGTGGGCAGCGGGCACTGGGAAAGCTGAGGAGGGAAAGGCATTTTGATACCTCGCAACTGGCTGACATGGCTGGAGTTTCACGCTCAGGTGCAGAGGGACTGGTGACTCACTCTTGGCCTTGGTGTCGGAGTCCCAGGCACTTGGGACAGTACACATCCCTGGTCCATACATCTGTCCCATGTTCAGTTTGAGCTGAACTTGGAACCAGCACTTCCCTCCTTATGTATCCCTAGGAGAGATAGGAACAAGAGGAAGTGGCTTCAGCTGAGCAGCAGAGACCCCAGCTGGACTCAGGAATAGCTTTCCAGCTCGCGAAGACTGTGGGCCGTTTGACAGATTAGAGTTCAGGGACAAGTCTTAGGCTTAGGGGACCTTCTGTATCGTCCTTAGGGACTTTAGGGGTGGCTGCACCCCTCCTGGTGGGGAAACACATGACCTCTTTGGGGGTTTTCATCCCTGTGATTTCCAGGCTGCCAGCTCCCAGGGTCCCTGGCGTCATAGGGGAGGAAGGAGTTGTGGGTCTGGGGAGTGAGGGTGGGAGAGGAGAGGGTCGTGGGGAGGGGTCTGTGCAGCGGGGGGCCTGCCCAGATGAAGGGAGCTGTCATGCTAAGCCAGCTCCAACGGCTCTTGGAGCCACTCTGGGGCCTCCCCCAACCCCTTCATGTGCTGCAGTTATTTTTAGTGCTGGGATGTGCAGAACATGCTACAGAGAAATAGAGTGGAAAATCTGACACTCAGAGCCCCACTTTGAGGGAGACACAGTTCTTCCAGCCGGGCCTCGCTCACGTGTCTGATTTGCATCCTTCACGTTTCTCCAGGCAGCCTGACTTTCAATTCTGTGGACTCCCCGAAACTGGCTCACAGCCTGCTCGGCAGGGTCCAGGGTCCTGGGACTTGGCGGTCATGGCTCCGGTCAGGTCATTCTTCCTTCTGCCAACCATTGGAATGGTGACCTGCATACAAAGACAGGGTTCTAAACGAGAAGAGCCCAGCTCTCATCTCCTGGGCTGCAGTGTGGAGAAGGCAGGGTGGGTCTTAGGACTCCTGTTAGGTAGGGGATGAAGCAGAGGCTCAGAGAGGGTGTCGTGGGACCCAAGGTTGCACAGAGAGGGAAGAACAGAGCTGGCCCTTAGGAGAGCCTGCACCTCAGTCTTTTGGGTGTCAGCACAGAATGTAATGTCTAGGAACCCTGGAATCAAAGTCCAAAATGGCTTGGGAGGGGTGCAAGCAAAGAAGAAGACACAAAACTTGCTCAGAGGCAGGGACAGCTCTCCCCTCCAGAGGCTAGTGTAGTAGGTATTTAATTAAACATTACTTCAGGTTTTTTTCCTCTTATTACAAAAGCATGCATGTTCTTTGTAGAAAATTTAAAAATACAGATAAGCAAACAGAAGAAAATTAAAAACACCCCTAATCCTAGCACTCAGAGATAAACCCTGTAAATATTTTGGTATTTTGGTGGATATAGTGCCAGGCTTTCCCTTTTTCTTTTTTAAAACGTTTTCATTTATTTTTAATTACACATAAAATATAGGAATGCATTCTTGTTAGAAACATTCACACAATACAGACCAAACTAACCATCTCCCCTCCCTCCCAGCTTCCCTTCCCGCAGAGGCACAGTTATAATTTTGATGTGTATCGTTCCTGATCTTTCTCTAAGTGCACACACGCATTTATATCTGTACATATAGAGATACATGGTTTTATTTTTAGTGTGTTCAGATGTTTTTTTCTTCAACAGAAATGGTATCATGCTGTATGTATTGTTCTGCACTTTGATTTTGTCACCTAACTATTAGTCTTGGAGTTTTCTCCATGTCACTACTTACAGCTCTAACTCGTTCATTCTAACTGCTGGGTAGAATTCCTTAGCACAGATACATCAGAGTTTATTTAGCCATCCCCCTGGTGATGGGCTTTTAGATTGCTTCCACTTTTTTTTTTTGCCATTGCAATGCTGCCTTCCATGCTCTTGAACATGCCTCCCTAGGTGAGAATACTTTTCTAGGATCAAAGCTGAGAAGAGAACTTGCTGGTCACTCTCTTTTCACACACATTAAGAAAATGGGAGCATCTTGGACCAACTGCCATAGGAACTTACCTTCTTCACTTCTCCATGTTAATAAAAAGGCAGCTGTGACAGCATTTCCCAAAGTCTGCTCTGGACAGCACTAAAGTCCAGTGAGACATTCATAGGTGTGTCTGGGGAGGAAAAAAATCAGGGCAGGTGTATTGTTGAGCTCTTGGAAATTCACTAATGCACACTAGTATGTCAAGAGATGTCCTGAAGTAAAGAAACAAGTTTGTCTTCATTTAGCATGGCTTCTCCCAATTTGAGGGCTGCGGTGTAAGAAACACAGATTGTGCCCTCCCCACATCCCCTTGGCCCTGTCACTTCAGTGAACGGCTGGCCCTCCTTCCACCTGCTGGCACCTGCATTTTGTGGCCTGAGGACTTTCTCTTGCTGCAGGGGCCTCCTCAGCTGCCCTGTGGCAGGCAGGAATGCATGCTTTTGTCTCCAACAGCCCTTGATCAATGACTTGCAGGGAGTCGGTATATAAATACTCCAGCTTCCTCACCCTTTGGGTAGGACAACTCTGAGGTAAGTGTTTTAGGTTGATCCCAGAGTTTACCCAGAGGAATTAGACTCCCACCACCCACCGTGGTGGCTGGTTTGAAAACACACCCCTCATTACTGCCTTCCATGTCTCACCTCCCCACTTCTCTACTTTCGCCTCCCACGCGTTCAGGTGTACCTGCATTCGAGTCCTGGGTCTGCTCCAGGGAGACCCCCTAACTAAGACTCTGATAATTGATTACTTCTTAATGGTGTCATGTGAATGTCCGGAGTATTTTTCTCAACCCAACCCACCCTGCATTGTTAGATGTTAAAGGTTGTTTCTATCCTTTTTTTTTTTTTCTTTTTTGCTATTGTAAACAATCCTGTGGTGGACATCCTTGAAGCTCAATTCTTAATTATTTCTTTAGGGACTATTCCTCGACATAAAGACACTGGTTCAAAGGCGTGCATTTTTTCTAAGGCTTTGGGAAGTATTTGTGGCATCTGCATTGTCCCCTTCTTGTCTTGCTCTATTACCACCTTGCAGCCCACAAAGGGCCCAGAGGGGCCAGCAATGGGTGTGCTCAGGGGATCTTGAGGTCGATGAGGGTCTCTTGTAGGGACTGGGAAAGGCAGATTAGAGGAGGTGCCTGGCAGGATCCAGGGAGACAGACAAATATTGACCCGGGAGTTCACAGTAAGGGGTTTGGAGCTTGGTGGTTAGGGTGCCTCTCCCCAGGTTCTTGTTCCAAACCGTTCTCATCCTGCAAGGCCTATCTGAAACTCCACGTCCTCCAGGAAACCTTTCTTGTCTTTTCTAGCCCTTGTGAGCCTCCCCCGGAGGCTGCACACGATTCAGTACTAATCCTGTATGGTCCAAGCCACATCCTGTGGGTAGAGGTTCTGTCTGTGAGAGTCAGTGTTATGCACAGGACAGATTTACGTGCTTGGGGTTTAATAAATGCTTGTGGTAAGAGCTCTGGCTTGGGAACCAGGGAGCCCGGATTCAAATCCCACCTTTGCCTGTTGACCCCTGGGGGTGGGCCCGTGGGCCTCAGGAAAGAGGCCCTGAGGTGGGCTTGAATGGGAATCAGCACAACGTGGGCCTGCTCTCTCCCTCCCCAGCCTCTGGTTTCATCCCCTTTCCAGGGAGTCTGTATGCCATGAGCCCCAGAGGCTGGGCTGTCTGCATTCTGCATGGGCTCCGAATATCAGTGTGCCTTTCTTTTTATCCTTCCAGGTGCACGTTTCCGGAGACAAATATACCCTCCATTCCCAGCCCCTCGATCTGTCTAAACACAATTTGACATGCGTTGCTATTAGCTTAGCACCTTATCAAATAATGCGGCTTGATCGAGATAAAAGGTTTTACAACCCTTGCTGCCTTTGTTTCTGCCTGCATTCACCCGCCGAGACAGCTAATAATTACTACCAAAGACAAAGAGAAATCTATACGCTCAGTGTTGAGGTTCCCGTGTGCATGTTGAGCAGCAGCTTGAGGAGACAGAGCAGGGAGGAGGCGCCCCGAGTGCAGCCTGTGCCCCCAGATGGGGCCTTGCTCTCTGCTGGGTTCCAGGGCTGCAGGTGGAGAGAGAGGTGGGAGTGGGCCCCAGTGCCCTGCCTTGAACATGTCAAGGCCTGGTTAGGGAGGATGGGAGCCAAGTGCAGGGTGAGGCAGGGGGCACTGGCGTAGAGGGCATGGCCCCACTCAGGGATGCTGGGGACCTAGGACCCTGGCTCTGCTACTGGGTCACACCATGAACTTGGGTATATCTCTTGCCCTGTGTGGGCCTCAGTCTCTGCGTCTGTAAATGGGACTCCTCAGGCAGTGTGGTGGGGAGTCTGGAAACCTCGGTTCTTGAGTTTGCTCGGATGTCAACAGGCAGTACATGCTGTTCTGGGCCTCAGTTTCTCTATTTGGAAAATGAGAGTCTGATTGGGATGATGGCTATGGGCTTTTCAGGGCTCGGTCTTAGGCAGGGGATGACACAGCTGGTGTCTCCCTGGGCGTCTGTTCCGTGGCCAGACCAACATGAGGCATTGACAGTGGGTGCTGAAGAAGGAGGAGACATAGGCTTTGAACCCAGAAGCTTTTCCAGAGAGGTAGTTTTCGTCCCAGAACTAACAAACACAGAAAGTGAAATGAGAGCTTGCAGTGGGGGGCTCACTGCAAACTAAAGTAGTCTGAGAAGGCTTCCTGGAAGAGGAGAGCCTGGATGCTTTCAAGGGAGATGGGGTGGACCCTTGAATGGAGGTGTGTACAGCAAGAGCAGTGCTATGGACTGAGTGTTTGTGGGGCCTTTGGGAGTTGACTAGGTCATGGGACCAGAGCCCTTATGAATGGGATTAATACCTTATAACAGAGACCCCAGAGAGCTCTCTCACCCATTCCATCATGCAAGGACACAGGGAGAAGACTGCTGTCTGTGAACCTGAAAGCAGGCCCTCACCAGACACTGAATGTGCTGGTGCCTTGATCTTGGACTTCCCACGCCTCCCAACTGTGAGAAATAAATGTTATTTATAAGCCACTAAGCCTGCGGTATTCAGTTATAGCAGCTCCAGTGGACTGAGACAAGCAGTAACAAGGATCATGAATAAGGTGGATTGTGGGGCTTGTGAGTCTCTGACAGAATGATCTGGACTTTAGCACTTGCAGGTACCAGTCACTCGCCAGTGGAAAAGAGTTATCCGCGGCTCTCAGGACTGAAGGGACTGCCTGGATTTTCTTTTCCCCACAGCTGCCCAGGGCTGTGGGGAGGGGTAGAGCCAGTGGTGTACTAATAAATGTTTAGCAACAAGTCCTCTGGGGGTAAAAACACTTTGATTTGTATAATTTGCCAGTTTCCACGGTGTAAATACTCCCATCCTGGCTGATTTCAAGTTAGCAATGTGATGTCACTGAATGTGGAGTTGGGAAGAGATACACAGTTGGCCCTTATGATTGATTGGGTATGAGCTAGTTCCGGCCCATCACGGGTTGGAGCTCCATTTAAGCCCAGTTTAAGTCAGATCAGAGACTCACGGTATGTCAAGGCTTAAGAGGCAAGGGATGGAAAGTAGCACACATGCCACCTCTACTCCTATCTGTGCTTACGGCAGGCATCACTAATCAATCATGTCTCTGCTTAAACCCCAGATCCTTCTCATCAGAGTGCTCCAGGCAGCCACTACCAGTTGATTAGGGTTGGTATGTAAAATGACAGCTCCTTGCCATTGCTGATCTAGACTAACATCCTTAATGTACAGACGAAGAAACTGAGGCCCAGATAGGGGAGATCACCTAAACAGTTTAGAAAAGCTGAGGCTGGAAGCCCAGTGGTCTGCCTCCAGTGGAGGTCTGCAAGCCTCCACTCTCCTGTTCTCCCACACTCTCATCTCTCCCTTTAAGAGAAGCAACAAGGACAAAACGTACCTTGTTGCTGAGAGAGGTGGCTTTGGGCCTGGACTGGGCAGGTCTGTTCCCTGAAATTCGTACCTTGAAGACAGAGATGAATCCCCTCCTGTTCATGACTTCTTATCACAAAGACCCATCGGCAGCGAATTGCCATTTTGCTCTGTGCCCTTTTTTGGAGTACGTGTGTGTGTGCGTGTGTGTGCGTGAAGACTTACGTATCTCTGCACACACAAACGGACATGTTTGCATTTCCTATTAGCTGGTGACAAAGTTGGGGCCCTTCCCAGAGAGCAGCAGCCCTCCAGAGTGCGCCTGTCTCCCAGATTTATAGTAGGAGCCAGGCACTGAGTCATGATTTATCCCGAGACTGGCTCTAGGCCAGCCCGCTCACGGCTTGGCTGCGATGCGTCTGGCTTGCTCTCTCTTTTTCCTTCCCCTTTCTTCTTGGCCTTTTCACATAGTCACCCTCAGACATCATGCTTCTGGGAAGCCCTTCCTCGTCCCAGGCACCTGCTGTCTCCTGTGCCTCCTGCTTGCCTCCGGCTTCCCTCTCATCACCCTGAGTTGGGATTCTTTGCTTTCATGCCTGTTTCCCTCCTGGACTGGGAGCTCCTAGAAGGCTGTGTTTCTTTCAGTAGAGCAGGTCCTCCATCACTGTTGAATGAACCCCAGCACCCCGTTTCACTGTCCCTTCTCCGTGCCTCTCTCCATAGTTGTCCTCATCTTCCTGTGATTTGGAGTCCAGGATTTGTCAGGAAGAGGTCTGGGGGCCTTGCAGCCATTCTTGCTCATTGTTAGGTGGTGCACACTCTTCTGGCCAAGTGTGTTTTTGTTTTGGGCATTGCTCAGAAGAGTGGGCTGTGCTGTGTCACTGTCGCAGCACTGCCCTTCCTAACTGCTGATGCAGCTCTGCCTTGGACCCCCCTTTGTCCTTTATCTGGCCTGAGAACGTGCCGCATCCCAGTCGGCTCCCCCACTGCGGGAGTCCTGCCTCTGGGGGCAGGGATGTCACCTCCGTCCTGGCCAGCAGCAAAGCAGGCCCTGCAGCTGCCCATAGGCCAGCTGCCCTTCGCCGTGGGGAGAAGGGGGGAGCTGTGCCCTTGCCTGTGGGCAGAAAATGGGCATTTACTGAGTACCAGCTGTGTGCTTTGTATACTGTGTCAGATCCTTTAATACCTTATTTCGTCCTCCCATCAGTGGGATAATGTGATATTATATTCCCATTTCAAAGATGAGAAACCAAAGTTACCTTTGTCTTACATAGACTTGCCCAGGATTATATACCCAGGAAGGGCTGGGGCCAGGGACCTTAATCTGGGTCCTTCTGTGTCTGTGCTGCCTTCCTAAGAGAGAGAGTGATGAAGTTGAAGAGTGAACCTGACCACCTTAAAACTTATTTTCCTGGGTGAGTCTTGGAGACCATTTGTGAGTACAAAGGATTGACAAAGCCCAGGGGGACCCCATGATTTTCCACTCCCCAGAGTGTGCTCTTAGAAGCCAGGGAAGTACTCACCCTCTCCCAAGGTCTGGGACCATATGGCAACTCCGTGTAGACCTCTGGCATCCTTCACTGCAGAACCGGAAATGACCTTAGGAACTTCTTGTTTACACCCTCATTTTACAGAGGAGAAGACTGAGGCTGGAATAGAGAATTGCCTCAGATTCCTCCTGAGGAGTAGCCAAGGTGAAGATGACTGCTCTCTACCCCTGAGCAGCCCTCACAAGCCTGAAGACCCAGACAGGGTTGGGAGGGCTTGCTAGCTAGTAGATGGCTTTCTCTGGAAACCCTGCAGGCTGGTGTTTAAATGGTAATCCCCTTGAGGTTCGAGCTTATTCTTGTACTTTGTTGTACCAGCAGAAAGCCACGCCTGGCACTGTGCCCAGATGGGCACTCAGTAAGGCAACACGAAGAGGTCTGGAAACCCTGAGCCAGGGAGTGTCAGAGTGGCAAATCCCAGATTGCTGGACTCCTGGTTCAGTGCTCCTTCTGTGGCCTTCCTCTAGAATAAGCAGGCAACACACAGGCTGCAAGGTCTCTATGACTTTGGACATGGGACATGGACAGAATTCTAGAATGCTAAAATCCCTGTCTCTTGGAGACCCTCCTACTCCTGGCACAAATCCTTACCCAGCCTTCATTTGAATACTTCTGGCGATGGGGAGTTCACCCCTCCTCATTGTTGGCCATACCAGTTAATACCAAGTTCTCTTTCTTTCCTCCTTGTAACTGATGGCCATCACTCTGGACTCAGGGCCACTTGGGCCCCTGCTGGCTGAGCTCCCTGACCATTTCTCGGCTGGTGGTGGCTGGTTCTCTGGCCATGCCTTTCCTCCCTGTTGCAGACCCCCAGCCTGCCTAGCTGAGAGTGAGGGAGGTCAAGTATGACTTGTAGCTTTCCCTCTCATCTTGTGACCTTGGACATGATACTTAGCTTCTCTGAGCCTTTGATTTCCTCCTTTGTAAAATGATGATAGCTTTATTGGATTGTTGAGAAGATTAAGTGAGAAAAGGTCTGGAAAGTGCCGAGCCTGGTGGTTGGCACAGAGTAAGAACTCAATACATGCTAGGTAGTATTATTATGACCTCCTAATTTGTGAGCTTGGAGTGGTAGCACCTGCCTTGCCGAGTCATCTTGAGGATTAAATGAGATGAACTACGTAAGTGGTGAGCCCAGATTTTGACTCATAGCAAAGCTGGCCTCATAGTGACAATAGTACTTTGTCACTCATGTTACCATCACAAAGGGAGGGTCCCGCCAGTGGAGTGCATGAGACACAAACTCCCAGGTACCACTTTCTTGATAAACATATCAGAGACTTATCCTGGCCCCTTTAATTTAAAATTTTGGGTTTCTTTCTTTCTTTCTTTTTTTCTCCTCATCCCAATGAGGTGTAGTAGCAATTAGGATACTTTCAGCTGCATTTAACAGGAGAACCAAGTAAGATGGCTTAAAGGATAGAGAAATTTATTTTTGCACATTACAAGAATAGTAGAGTGGTAGCAGCATCTACTGTAACCAGAAAGAGTTCAGAGCCCAAAGCCAGACTGCATAAGGAAGAATAATTGCTAGCTTTATGACCTTGAACTAGTTACTTAATCTTTCTGGGCCTCAGTTTTCACTTCTGTAAATGATGCTACCAGTAGTCCCTTCCTCAGTGGGCTGTTGTGAGGATTAAATGGGTTAATAAATGCAAAGTGATTAGAACAGCTCCTGGCTCGTGATAAGTGGTACATAAGCACTGATTGTTATTTATGGCAGAGCTAGGATGGTTCTGAGGCTCATCAATATGGGGACTCAGTGACGTGAGCAGGCATTGAATTTTTCCATTATCTGCTCTGCCATTGTCATTCTGTCATTTTTCCCATTGTCACTCTGCCTCTGACTTCTTTGTCCTCAGGTTTGTAGCCTCATGGTGCGAGATGGCTGCAGCTGCATCAAGCATCACTCCTCATACAACACTATCCAGAGCCAGAAGAGAGAATATCTTTTTTTTTTTTTTGAGAAAAGAAAGTTTTCCCAAATGACTTTCTTGGTTTCTCATTGGCTAGAAATGGATCAAATGAGTAAACTAACCACTTGGGGGAGAGGAGAATGGAATTACTGTGATTGGCTGAGCCTAACCCAGATTCTGCTTTCTGAACCACTCATTCTTGGGCCAACTAGAGGTGTATAGGGATAAAGGAGGGAGTGGAATGATGAATTAGCCAACAGTGTCTGACTTAGGCTTCCCTGGTGGCGCAGTGGTTGAGAGTCTGCCTGCCAATGCAGGGGACGGGTTTGTGCCCTGGTCCGGGAGGATCCCACATGCCATGGAGCGGCTGGGCCTGTGAGCCATGGCCGCTCAGCCTGCGCGTCCGGAGCCTGTGCTCCGCAACGGGAGAGGCCACAACAGTGAGAGGTCCGCGTACCGCAAAAAACAAAAAAGAGCAGTGTGGCAAAGGATCTGCCATCACACCAGGTTCGGCTTTGCAGGCCCTGAGATAAGTCTTTGCCTAGTCCTGAAAGCCTCTCTGAGTTGGTGCTGGCTGCCACCTAGGCTGCCAAGGGCAGTTCAGATGGAGGCCTGGAGAAAGCACGCCAGGACCGAGCAAAAGCCTTGTCCGCAGTTGCTCACGATAATAGCAACTTCTGTTTATTCAGTAGTAACTTCCATTTATCCAACCTTACCTTTTCTCCCCCATAATCTAAGTGGTAAGTACTATTTTGATTTGCATTGGCAGATGAGAAAGCTGAGGCAGAGAGAGGATAAGTAACTTGTTTTAGCAGATACTCTTCAGGCCTGTCCACGACCCTTTTGTCCTTCCTGGAGGTTGCCTGCAGCCTTGGTGGACAGTGGCTGTACATGCCAATAGCTTCCTGTGTCAAGTTACCTATGTGCAGGGCAGCCTGAGAGTGCCTGGAAGTTAATGTGCCTGGTGACAACCCTCAAGAGTTGGTGGATAAACACCCCAGCTTCCTTGGCCCTCAGGGGACAATTCTGAGGTGTCTTCTATAGTTTCTCAAGGTGTGCGTGACAGTAGGAACAAATGCACACGCATAAGGCTTTTCCCTCTTTGCTGTCACACTTTCCCACTCCCTCACCTGAACTTCCTGGGATGACCTCGCCCAAATCCTGAGCTCAGGGGCTGCTTCGTATAACCTGAACTAGGTCCCTTTTCTCAAGTTGCAGAGTGAGTCAGTGATGAGCTGGGAGACACACCAGGCTACCAGCCTAAGCCTAAGTCTGAGCTCACGACCACTAACCATCTTGCCTGTTAGCAGAAGAATCAAAAGAGAAACAGGAGACCTCAACCTCAAACCCCAAACCCCACCCGTCTTCAGCCTGGCCTGTGCTTGTGGTGGAGCGATCTGCTGGTGCAGTAGCTGAGCACAGTCCTTCCAGGGGGTGCAGGCCTGCTGGGCTCTGACAGCTGGCCTTGGGGGCTCATAAATTGCCTGATGGGAGGGGACCAGTGACCTGTGAACTGAATCTCAGGAACAGTTCGGCCTTCCACAGCCGCCTTCAAAGAAGCGATTACGGACCATCCAGGAAATAATACCTTTCATGGAAAAGACCGTAATTATGGAGCATTGAGTAAATAATACGTGCTTTTAAAAAGTCTGCAATTATGTATTTATCCTATCTGTAATTAGGGAATTTTTAACGGGTGCATTATAGGTAATTTAAAAATAAAATAATGACACCACTCAAAACAAACAGCCCCAAACAAAGACAATTCAGACTACCCCAAACTCAGCTGACTGATGGTTTCAGGGAGAGCCACTGTCCTTGGCTTCACGGAAACCAGATGGCCCATGTTCGGCTTGGGTGTGTGAGGTGAGCTTGACCCCAACCTTGGTTTGACGTCTAGAACTTCACTGATGCTCACCTTCTCTCCTTGACTAGGCTTTTCCTTGACAGCCTCAATTCTCAGAGATTTCTTCTTTTTGTGACACAGCCAACAAGTGACTAGTGGGCACCAGCAGCTTTTCTTGCCTTGATTCTTCTGGAAACTTCAAAACCTCGATGTTCAATATGGTAGCCACTAGCCACTAAATAGTGTGGCTATTTACATTTAAATGAATTAAAACTTAAAAAGTGTAAACCTTCAGTTCCTCAGGTGTACTAGCCACATTTCAAGTGCTCTAGAGCTGCACACAGCTAGTGGATACCATGCTAGGCTGCACAGATACGGAACATCTTCACTGCATAAACAGTGGACAGTGTTGCTTCTCTGGTGCAGACCTGGTCTTGACAATCACAGTGAAAGGAAGCGTGTTTCCTTTGTCTGGAGGTTTCCTCCTCACTGTTCTGCCTGGTGAATGCACCTCTATTCGTCCTTCCTTCAGGAAGATCCCCCTGACATCCCCAGGGGTCACCATTCCCTTGCTCTTCTCATGTACTTATGACACTCTTTTGCATGTATCGTTTTCACTCCAGTCTCCCCTAGCCCTGGGGAGCACTGTTTCATACATCTCATGAGCCCCAATCACAGGCCAGGATCTAGAACGTTGGTGGAGAAGTCCCAGCTCAAAACTTCTGTGAAAACCTTTCTCCCTTCTCATCTGCCTTGTTCCCCAGCTCAACGTCTGTCTTATCACACTTGGGCACATCAAAGGTAGACTCAAGGGAGTTCCCTGGAGGTCCAGCGGTTAGGACTTGATGCTTTCACCGTCGTGGGCCCGGGTTCAATCCCTGGTGGGGAACAGAGGTCCCGCAAGCCACGTGGCACGGCCAAAAAAATAAATTACAGACTCAAAGGCATTGTGTCCCCAGAGGGAGTGACCCCTGCCCTGCCCATACTGCCCACATGTGACTCCTGTAAGTTAGCACTTGTCACCGCCTGGCCTTAGGGGGTGGGTGGGTGTGGGCCTATGAGGGGAAGCCACACCCAGGCAGAACCCCAGACCCTGATTGGTGCGTTTTCCCTGGAGACGAGCCTCAGAAGCCTGACCTGGGAGCAGGGAGTCAGGGCAGTTCCTGGTGGGTGGGCTGGCGAGGATGCCAGGTGGCAGTCAGGACATGGCCAAGGTGGACAGGCCAGCAGGCATGCGGATGGGATAGCTGGAAACAAGTTCCCAGTAGCAGAACCTCTCTCTCCTGGTCTCGGTGCCCTTCATGCCCTCAGTGGGGCTTTTTGGGGAGTTACGTTGGTCTCGCCAGCGCTAAGCGAGGCCGAGGTGTCTCTTGGGGAGGCAGTGGGAGCTGAGGTCAGACCTCCCCCCGGAAGCTGGGTCTCAAGGTGGCAGTGTCTGTGTGCCCTGGCCCAGCCTCCCTTCCTACCGAGGGCCCTTCTGGCCAAACCTTGCAGGCTCTGAGGTTTAGCTCTTTTTCCTTTGCGCTTTTTGAGCGGAGCAAGATTACTTTACCGTGGTCCTCCCACCTGATGTCCTGGGGAGAGGGATGACGTCTTCTTTACTGAGAACTACTCTGTACCTGGCCCCACTGGGCACTGCACTAAGACCAGTTGCTTGTGGAATGAGGCTGCTGACCAGCTGCCTGACCCACAGTCCAACCTTTCTGAGCTTCGGGCTCCTTTGCTGTGAATGCCCCCACCACGGCCCTGTTGTGGACGTTATGTGAAAGGATGCTTAACCTTTTTAGTTAAAAACTCCATTTAAAAGTTTGTGTAGCTGGTATATTTGTGTATTCAAAAATAAAAATAAAACGAAAGGATGGTAGAGTAAAAACCTCCTCTGGCCCCCCACCCCCATCTATGCATTCCTTCTTCCCAGCTAGACATCACTGCCAACTTCTCATGTCCCAGAGAGTTTCTTTTTAATGTGTTTACATTAAAGCAAGCACAAGCGTATATTCATTTCTGTCTGCTTTACACCAACAGTAGCCTAGTGAGCATGTAGCTCTGAGCGTTGTTTTCTGAGCTGTGCACGTGGGAGAGATTCACTCTTTTGAAAGACAGTCACCCCGGATAAACCCACAAGGTCTCTGAGAGCAGGGACTATGCCTCCTTCTGCTGTGGCTCCCCTCAGGGCGTGGCCCAGGGCTGAGCACAGCGTGACACAGCACAGACCTTTGGAATCAGTGGAATTGTCTTCTTGGTGAATTTGGTGGCCTGTGTTTCTACGTCGTAAAATGGGCTCAGTAAGAATCCCTTTCTGAGAGGGTTGCCGTTGTCATGACGCAACAGAGTGCCGAGTGTACAGTGCCCGGCACACAGTAGGTGCTCAATAAATGGCAGGAATAAGAACGGTGAGTGGCATCAGTGTGGCCATGACAGAGTTGGGCTGGGAGGGTGGCTCGGAGGACCTGGCGTCTCCCCTTTAGCTGGTGGGGCGGGCTCACTCCGGTCCTTGTTTCCAGCAGAGCTGGGAGCTCTCGCCTCCTCATCTGTGTCCTGTCACAGGCCAGACTATGGGTAAATCCTGCCAGAATAGCGGTGTGACAGCTGGAAGGAGCCTGTCAGGCCCGATCAAGATCCGGAGACAGGTTGTCATGGCAGAGGCTTGTGAAGGCAGCGTGTGTCGCTCCCCAGCATGCCTGCCCCCACCCCTACCTCCAGGGCTTCTAGGAAGGTTAAGGACCCCCTTGTCACAACGTCATTTGGGTGCACTTACACGTGTCTACTAGAGCCCCTCAGAGCCCACCAAAGCTGTTCTCAGTGCTGGTGAAGAGGCAGGGGGAGGACCCCAAGGCCTGAACGTTTTCTTGCCCTCCTCCGGCATGACAGAGTGGAGGCCCAGACAGGATGCGCCCAGATGGACCCCACCTCCAGCCCACCACCTCTGGCCTCTGCCGCCGTAGCCGGCCCTCACTGCTCCTTCTGTCCTCTCCAACCTGTCTTCCTCGCTGTCCCTGGAATCACTGATTCGCAGATCAGCGCCAACTGCCTTTCTCCTGGGCTTACTTGAGTGCACGTCTGGCCTGATTCCTCTCTGCTAGCTCCAGACAGGCTGGGTCCCTTCCTCTGCCCCGAAGTCGCTGGTTTGGGCAGCTCTCAGAGCCAGGTAGAAATGGCCTCCAGCCCCTCTTACAATTTAGGTAGATGCTTCCTGTCTTTTACTCCCCAGCACTAGTCTTACCTCCTTCAGCTCCACTCCTGACCACCTCTCCTTCCTCCAAGCTCCTCTCTATTGTTGGACACCAAGCATCGGGCAGTCTGCCCTGGACTATTTCCCCAGTGTCACTTTCTTCAAAGGAAACAGGGTACTATAGTAAAGAATATGGCCTTCAGAGTCATAGCGTCTGGGTTCAAATCCCTTACTAGCTGTGTGTCCTTTGGCAAGCCGCTTCACTTCTCTGAGCCTCAGTTTCCTTGTCTGTAAACAGGAGTAACTGTACCCACCTTACGGGTGCTGACTGAATGAGCAGATGCATGTAAATTACGCATGGTAGCTGGCACAGAGTGAACAGTTGATACGTGTTAGCTGTCAGTATGATACCATTGATGTCTGATTGCTACCACAGGAAGAAGTACTCTGACCATCATCCCACCCACCCCCATAGGAGAGAGGCTGGCCTGGTGGGGGACAGAGGAGAGTATAGTGGCAGTTTATTTTGGGAATATAGGAGAGATCTCATCTATTTCATTGTACTCCCCCCCCAGGCCTCCCTACTCCCGCTCCGGACCAAATCACCTAATCCCTTTCCCCCAAAGGGTTTCCCAGGCTCCCAGAACCCAGATCCATAAACCTGGGGCCCTGCAGGCAGGTGTCGGCCACAGGAGTAGTGGGTTTACAAGGTAGGAGCGTATAAGATGTGACAGGCCAGAATTAGCAATGCAATTCCTCTGTCATTTTTATCATTGGCCCCTGCAGGGAGGAGCTGATTAAATGGATATTCAACTCTTTGCATTAATGTGCATCCAACTTCAATTTGCATTTCATTAGCTCCACAAAAAGCATAATTTTATTATTTGCCGTTGGAAAGCAGATCTCTGCTAACAAGCAGTTACACGCTGTTACTGAAATATGATGTGACTGACTTGCTGTGCTGTCTTGCTGGCTCTGTCATCCTCTGCCCCTCCGCAGACTTCTGGCTCTGTTGAGGGGGACAGTCTTAGCCTCATCATGGCAGACTGTGTTCTCCTTCTAGCCCCGATCCCTTAGAAGGCTTCTCTGCCTTCCTGTGGCCACCAGGTAGGGACCCACTGGCGCCATTTTCTAATGCAGCCAGGGAGGCAAGGGTTGACTTCTATCTTTTTGGACAGTCGAGGCATCACTAATAACAACAGTGCTATCACTGCCCAAACAGTGTATCCACCATCATAACATCACTGCCATTATTGCCATTATTATTACCACCACCACCTCCACCACCACCATCATCACTTCTATCACCACCACTCTCATCACCTCTGCTACCTCCACCATGTTGGTACTACCATGGCCACAACCATGATTATCATCACCACCATCATCACCCCTACCACTATGCCACCACCACTACTAACCACTGCACTAACACCAACACCATCTCCATTGCTCTCACCACCTCTACCACCCCACCCCAATACCTCTACTCCCACAGCCAGTATTATCACCATCAGAATTACCACTGTTTTCATCATTACCACTGCCGTGATCTCCACCATCAACACTGCTATCTCCGTTTCTTCCCTTTCCATGAGTACCTTGACCCTTGGTGATGTTGATGGAATAAGCAAACTGAATGCCGCCCTGAAGGAGAGCAGGGCCAAGGTGACCAATGCCATGAAGGATCTGGAGGATGAAGCAGAGGGAAAGGAGAGTAAAATCAATACAGTGAGAGCCTGGCTTTGGAGGTAGATACAGATATGATCTCTGAGTGAGTTACTTTTCTGAGTCTTAGTGTCCTCATCTGTTAAGTGGGGTAATAATATCCTCCTCATTGAGTTGAGTATTTATTTATTTATTTATTTATTTATTTGCGGTACGCGAGCCTCTCACCGTTGTGGCCTCTCCCGTTGTGGCGCACAGGCTCTGGACGCGCAGGCTCAGCGGCCACGGCTCACGGGCCCAGCCGCTCCGCGGCATGTGGGATCTTCCCGGACCGGGGCATGAACCCATGTCCCCTGCATCGGCAGGTGGACTCTCAACCACTGCGCCACCAGGGAAGCCCGAGCTGAGTATTTATTAAAGGAGAACATATATACTGAGGATCTGTCTAGTGGACACTATCAGTTCTCTGCTTTGGATCCCCTTGGATCTCCTTTATGAGTTCTGTGTGTCCATCCCGGCTTCTGTTGGCTTCTCTCCTAATATCTCAAAGTTGCAAGCTTCTTGAGAGGACCACTTTTAGGCTATTGCAGTAACTTCACCCAAGAGGTGCTGAGAGCAGGAAGTGTACTCAGAGTGGCCTATGAGCAATGACCAACAGAGGCAGGAGTATGGAAACCTAACTCCCTTGATTCGAGGTCGAGCAAGCTTGGCGGTATAACCTACCCTCTAGAGCTCCCTGCAGGACCAGGCGGTGCTGAGACTTCACCTGTAATGGTATCAGTGTGCGGCTTCTTCCCCTTCCCTGTCTTACTTCCCCGACTCCCTTAGTGGGTTCTCCCAGGAGAAATTTTGTAACCCCTCACTTTCACAGGAATCTTCATCTCAGGATCTGCTTGTGACGTGGTACATAGCAGGATTTCAGTGTGCACTGGTTCCCTTCCCACCCCGCTCCATTTGTCAAGTGTATTAGTTAATAGCGGGCTTTCACATAGGTTGTTCATTGGAAGTGTATGCTCACCCTGGCAGTTTTTTTAGAGTGGGAATTATTATCCCCATTTTACAGATGGAAAACAGAGGCTGAAGTCATAGAGCCTGTAAGTGGAAAATGTGGGACATGAACCATATCTTCTGAGATTCAAGTCTTCCTGCTTTACCAGCCTACAGAATTTTGAAACTAAGGGTGAGCTCAAGCCTGGGCCAACATCTGTGAATGGTGATTATAGGTCAGTTGCCGGCTAGAGAGTCCTAACTCCAATCTTTTTCTCCCTCACCTTGAGCACCAGTAGCAACACGATGGGACCGCTGTGGAAGAAGGGATGACCTTGCTGGTTTAAAAGGAAAACCATGCAGTGACAGGACCCTGCTCCCCTGCTCCTGTGCGGTGTGACTTTGGGCAAATTGCTTAATCGCTCTGAGCCCTAGTTTCCCATTTAGTCCTCCCAACCACTCGGTGAGGCAGGGACTATCATTCCAATTTTTCAGTTGACTGAAAGTGGTAATAGATGTTCTGAGAAGGGGAAGGTAGGTCAGAACAGAGAACAAGTCACCCTCGCTCCCTTCTCCCAGCTTGAGAATCTTCTGAGCTACATTCCTGACAAAGTACGCCTGGCTTTAGCTCAAAGATTTCTCCATGCCAGGGACCTTGCACTCTTGCAAAGCGACCCCTCCCAGCCCAGCTCTTTTCCCACACAGCTAGCTGGCCTTCCTGTGATTTCTGCCCGCTGGGTCAGGTTGAATTTTGGGGGTTGCTTAGAATGACCATGCCTATCAGGGATTTGAAGACAAATTCCTACACCCTCAAGTCTACTCTTTCTCAGGTCAGTCCCAGCAAGGAAAGGGTAGGGCAGCCCCTAACTCATCACTGTCACACCCAGGTCATTCTCCTCTGGACCTGTGCTCACCAGCCCTCTAATAAGGAGAACCCTATATCACGTTGGAACTGTTTATGTGCCTGACTCCCCCATGAGATGTGCTTTTTGAGGGTGGGGACCTCATCTTAATTCTCTTTGAATCTCTAGGACCCAGCCCTGGTTCTGGCCCAGAGGATGTCCTCGAGAGTAGCATAATAAAGTGGCCTTTGTAGTCAGACAGACTTGCATTCAAATCCCAGCTCTACTGCCTCTTAGTTGTGGGGTCTTAGGCAAAGCACTGTGCTTCTTTGAACCTCAGTTTCTTCATCTGTGAAATGGGTCTAATAGCATCAGCTACTACACAGGGCTGTTATTAGGATCAAATGGCATCGTGAATGGGGAATGCCAAGTCCTATATCCGGTCTGCAGTGAGAAGCATGTGGAACTGAGAAGTGACCAGCATGTGTTCCCTGCTGCACCTGGGTGGCTGGAGCTGGACGTGATCCTCGGGGAGTATCTGAGCAGCCTGAGACTTCTGAGCCTTTCACCTGCCTAGTCTTGGCACCATTCTCACTCTGCCTGGTGCCCCGCAGATGGCTGTCTCCCAGTGGAGTCGCCGGGTTGGAGAGGTCTGTAGGCAGCAGATGCAGACAGAATGGAGCAGACTTGAGCCCCGGCACTGATCACCGTGGTTTGACTGCATACACATCTCTAGACTTCAAGGCAAACATCTCTGGCCAAACCCACTGTGGAGATCCTAAATTGGCACCCTGCGGAGTGAGCTGTCTGATTATACAAAGGCGGTATTTCTGGTTTTCAAAAGAACTGCATAATTTAAAATGCATAAGACAAAAAGTGGGATTAAGGTGATCTGATAGGCTCTCCAGGCTGGGGTATCAATTATGCACACTTAACTCATAAAGCCTTATTTGTGAGATTCAGAATTTATTATCTGTCTGAAGCGCTAATTACCAGGTTTCTCCCTTTTAGTCTTACAGGTCTCTTTTCAAATTTATTTTCTTGTTTTTTTCCCCCAACTGGGGCCAAATAACTCCTGTTCCTGAAAGGGAAACTGCCTACTTGGGAATGAACAGAGGGTGGTATTTGAGTTTGGCTTGGCCCATTCTGGGCACTCTGGTGAAGCAGGAAGGAGGGGAAGAGGATTCGGATGTATACATTTGAATAAGTGAGCTGTTTCCATTTTTAAATTTTGTCAAATTCATGTATGTTTATTGTTTAAGGAGGCAACTACTTCTGTATAGTATACTTTACTTTTCCTTTTGTTTTCCCCAGAGCTAATAACTATCTTGTTCTTTTGCTGGCTTGCCTATATATGTGATGATCACTAATTCAACTCCAAAGTCTTTGCTGCCTGTGCCTTCTCCCAGGCTTTCACGTGCATCAGACACTCTATCAATTTCATTGTCCTGAAATCGTGTCACCCAGACTCTCTGACCTGGGCCTTCAGAACTAGCAGTGCCCTGTGCCTGGCCATCGCCTCATCTTGCGGTCTTCCTTTACTACCATCCTAGGGATGCCCTTCCTATCTCTCCTTTGTCAGAGTTTCCTATATCTTCAGTATCCCTCTATTTTAGTTTACAACTTTGCTTCGTCAGAGCACATCCTCCAATAGCTTTTAAGAAAAAATCCACGAGAGGCAAAAATTTTGCCTTTTGGAAAATCACACTTGTTAGGTATTGAGAGTTGGCTCTTTTTTTTTAAATGTGAAAATTTTCACTATTATCTTTTGGTTTCCAGTGATGTGAAGAAGTCAATGTCATTCTGCTTCACAATTCTGAGTATATTACCTGCTTTTTTTTCCTTGTGAAAGCTTGAGAAAGCTTGTGGGCCCTTCTTGTCGCCAGAAGTCTAAAAGTTGACCTTCAGACTGTGCTGAAGCTCTATTTTTATCCATTGTGTTGAGCACTTAATGGAACTTTTAGTTTACAAACTCATGCCCTCTATTTCTGGGAATTTTTCCCAAATTATTTCTTGGATGACTTCCTTCCCTCTGTTTCTTTGGTTCTATCTTTCTGGGAACTCTTATAATAATATATATTAGACTTCCTGGATTGGTCCTCTAGCTTTATCATTTTTTCTTCCTTTTCCCTTTGTATTTTTGACCTCTTTTTTGAAATCTCTCTTCAGCTTTCAATCATTTTATTGAGTTTTACCACTCTTATACGTTTAATTTTTAAAAAAATTTTATTGAAGTATAATGATTTACAGTGTTGTGTTAATTTCTGCTGTCCAGCAAAGTGATTCAGTGATACACATATGTATTCCTTTCCATAATCTTTTCCATTATGGTTTATCACAGGATATTGCATATAGTTCTCTGTGCTATAGGAACAAGTTCTCCAGCAGGAACTTGTTGTTTATTTATACACTTAATTTTCAAATTATTCTCCATATTGCCCCTGAGTGATTGTGCTAAAACATAGATTCATTGTATTGAAGCCTTCCATGGGTCTATATTGCCTCAAGAAGTCCCTTATTTTTGGTGACCTACAGGCCCAGCCTGTTTCTCGAGTCCTATCACGTTAAGCCTCTCTGGGTAACCAAAGCTGCAGCGGTTCCAGCCAACTCACCACACTGCACACACGAAGCAACCTCTGGCCTCCGTGCCTTTGCTCTGCTTCTGCCTAGGATTTTCTCGCTTTGGCTGCTACCACCGTTGACCTTGGCTTGCCTTTCCCACTGGATTGTGAGGCCCCTGAGGTCAGGAGTTAAGGCATAGTCGCATCTATTCGCCCAGCACCTACCAAGCCCCTGGCCCGTGGTAGGTGTGTGTTCAAACAATACTTGAAGGTTCTTGATAAGCACATGTGCTTGTTGAGTGTGCTCATGTGTAAACCTCTGGACTAGTCTCCAGGGATGATTCCAACACAATCCCTGCACTAGGGTGGTTACATAAGGTGGGGTGAGGACCCACCAGGGTGCACATGTGTGCTCCTGCGTGCTCCTGCGTGGGCATGTGCGCGCACACACACACACGCACATCGTGTCTGTGCATGCAGACTGTGGTCAGTGTACTAGGATAGAGACACACAGTGTGCAAGGAGAATTTCTGAGAAAAAAACCTTCCATCAAATCCAGTTAAATGAAACACCAAAGCCCTCGTAAGAGGTGTTGGAGTATTGCTTCTTTGGACAAGCATGTGGGCTTGGATGTTTCTGCCTGGGCCTCTGCCTCCCTAGGTGGGTCTCACCGTTTGGTCCTTGCTGCTGCCTCTCCAGGCTGCTCTGTCCCCCTCTCAAGGACAGGCTGAAACCATTTTCCATTTGCTTCAATTCTGAGCAGCAGGCTGGAGTTTCAAAAAGTCTTCCTCTGTAATAAATTGGGAAGAGCTGAATTCTCCCAGCTCAGGTTAACCTTGCCATGGTGGGGTCCATACTGTCCAAAGGGAGCCATGTTTTAATAGTATTTATTTACGTATTGAGCACGTTCTGTGTGCCAGGCACTGTGCTACGTGCTCCAAGAGTGTGATCTCATATGTGAGATCATTGCCCTCACAACAGGGCTATGGGCTAGGCCTTGTTGTCATCGTTTTATGCATGAGGAAACTGAAGTTCAGAGAAGTTAAGTGATCGGGTCAAGGTCACACAGGCCGAGAAGTCAGCCAGGACTCAGATGGAGGTCTGGTGACTCCATTCTTTAACACAATAAGGAAGAAAACAAGAGAGAAGGTGGGCACAAAGGTTCTCATTTGGGACTCCTATCTAGGGGCTCCCAGCAGTAAGCACCTCAGGGAACCAGGGTAGAGTGATGGGGCTATGGGGGTCCCTGTAGCTTTCATCCCTGAGCCAAGGCAAGACAGAGGTGTGACCCTGGGAAATCACCATCTCTTCCTACTGCACAACTTGCAGGGTGTATTGGGGGGAGGGCATTGGTGAGGAGTGTGGTTGCCCCCAGTGGTTGCCTCATTCATGACTGATGTTGTCAGGCAGGTGCAAAGGCAACAGGAAGATTTAGTCATGCATCTTGAAGGTGGAAGGGGCCTCGGAGACTGTCCAGCCCGATCCCCTTGCCTCACTCCCCAGGAAGAAGTGACCTGCCCAGGGCCACCTGGTGAGTGGGGGCAGGGACTGGCCCACCCCAGGGCTCCTGTCAGGGCACTTCAGA
The DNA here is from genome assembly GCF_008692025.1 of Phocoena sinus. Lineage (NCBI taxonomy): Eukaryota > Metazoa > Chordata > Mammalia > Artiodactyla > Phocoenidae > Phocoena > Phocoena sinus. The sequence goes on from NC_045778.1 coordinate 29,705,018, forward strand.
GATGCTTCTTTGGCTCTGGAGGGTGAAGGACTCCACCAAGAACATGGCTCAGATTGCCCAGAGGGGACCAAGAACAAATGAAGATGAGCTGGGAGAGCAGGACGTGATTGCCACTTGTGTTTTTAAAAAAGAGGTGCCATTTGATCACTTTTTGTTCCTAAGAGCAACTCCAGCAGCCAAGGAAGATGTGCTTGAGGAGGGCTTCATGGTGGAGACAGTCCTCATTTTTGAACCTTCTAAATAGACCCCAGTCTTGTCACTTAAATACTGCTGGGACGTGGAGGGAGAGTGAATTGGCCCATCATTATGGGAAACAATTAGACATCATCCATAAAAGTCAGAGATGCTTACACCCTGTGTCCCACAAGTCTGTTGCTCGGAGTAGAACCTAGAAAATCTTGTGGCCATCCATGTATTCCGCGAGATGTGGATGAGAATGTCAACACAGCATTACCAGTGATAGTAAAATAGAAAGACATGACCCAGATGCCCATCACAGTAGAATGGATTAGTAACTCACCTGTGTTCATACCATGGAGAATGAGTGACTCACAGCTTCAGACAACCTGTTTATATCTCAGGAACAGAATGTTGAGTGAAAAGAGCAAGTCTCAGAGGAATACATGGAGTGTGATTTTGTTTATAGGAAATTAAATCAAATGCAAAATTACTGTTTAGGGGTACAAACATATACTATAGTAAAATTATAAAGAAGAGCAAAGGAATGAGAAGAGCCAAGTTTCGGATGGTGCTGTGTGGTTACTGCTGTGGGGAGGGAAGGGACAGGGATCATGGAGGGATACAGGGGCCTAAAAGTGTGGTCAGTTCAGTGCATTCAGCTGGTGGTGGGTACATGGGTGAGTATATGAGTGAGCTGTAGGGTGATGGGTATATGGTTGGGTTATGGGTGTTCCTATTTTAAACTTACACGTATTTTATAATTGTTATTCTGTATTCCAATAAATAACAGATTTAAAGGGACAATTTTATGAAATCTAGGTAAACAAACAAACAAAAATTATAAATCACTCTTTTTTCACCCCAGGGCAATGAACACAGGTAACCTTTTGCTGTAGGTAACATTCTGGGCTTTTATTTACTTATTTTCGTTTGTTCATGCACTTGTCTCTACTTGTACCTGTGTCCATCCTGAGACAGAGCTGGGACCAGGGGGTAGACCTGCTGATTCCCCTTCCCCACCCCCAGAAGTTGTCTATGCAGAAGGGAATTTACTTCTTTGCAGTTGAATGGAGGAGATTTTGGAGATTTTTTTCCAGAGGGGTGGCACGTGGGTGGGACAAGAAGGGAGACCCCTGTCTGGCCGGAAGAATTGGGTTTTGGCCCAGATGCGAGAGGGGATGGGGCAGAAGCTGACTGAGAAGCATTAATAGAAGTTGTGGTGAGACTCAGCTCAAGGAGGCCCGCTTTGGGGTCAGGTCCAACACAGTGTCAGTGTGGTGCTAGAACTGAGTGGCAGTGTGGGATGCCGCCAAGGAGCAGTTCCCAAGGTGGGCAGTCTCCGCAGGAGAGCGGGTCGGGTTTGCTCCTGAGGACAGATGAGGCACCTGCAGTGTCTCCCAGCAACAACTGGGGGAGGTTTGCAGAGGGAGGTGATAACACTTTGAAGTTATGCAGGTGGGAGCTCAGAGCCACCAGGATTTGAATATTAATGCTAATACAACTACATTTATATGCACAGGGGTCATTAAATAATATTTGATTGAATAATTTTGAATGGTTGCCATAGTATTCTATTGTTTGGATGTACTGTGGCAAATTTATCTGTTCCCTTAATTAAGTTGTTTCTCTTTACAAGCAACCCTGCAATAAATATTTGTGAGCCTTTGTGATTATTTCCTAAGGAGACATTCCTGGAAATAGACTTACTGGGGCAATGGCTTTGCAAAATTTTAAGGCTTTTGATACAAATTGCTAAACTGTCCTCCACGATTGTGTGAATTTACACTCCCACCAGCCGTAAATCAAAGTACCTGTTTTCTTACACTCTTGCCAATATGAGATATTATTATATAAAAATATATTTTGCAAATTGAAGGGCCAAAAGTCATAGTGTCTCATTTTCATTTGCATTTCTCTGGTTTCCAGAGAAGGTAAACTTTTTCATGTTTATTGGACATTTATTTTGGGGCATTATTCGTTCATCTTTTGTCATTTTTTTTTTCCGTCTGAGCATTCATATTTTTTCTAATGCAATTTGAAGGATTGTTTTTATGTTGAGGATATGTCTTTTTCTACCATATGATTTGCGTTTTTCCAGTTTGTCTTTTACATTTTTATATGTTTTCTTGTTTTTTACTTTTATTTTGAAATACTCTCAGGCTTACCGAAAAGTTGCAAGTACAGTACAAAGACCTTTTTTTCCCCAGACCCTTTGGAGGGTAAGTTGTTGACCTGATGCCCATCATCCCTGGGTACTTTAGTGCGTATTCCCTACCAACAAGGGCATTCTCCTACACGACCACAATACAACCATCAAAATCAGGAAGCTGGCCTTGTACGTGGGTACAAGCTATTCTTCAGACATCATTCAACTTTTGCTGATTGTCCCAGTGTCGTTTGTAGCAGAAGGATCCAGTTCAGAATCATGTATTTCACTTAGTTGTCGTGTCTCTTTATTCTTCTCAGTTCCTTAGGCTTTCATGACCTTCACACTGTTGAAAAACACAGGCCAGTTGTTTTGTTGAATATCCATCGACGTGCGTTTTCTCATGTTTCCTCTTGTTTGCTCTGGCTTATACATATTGGGCAGGACATCAAAAGTGATGTGGAGTTCTCACTGCATCCCATCAGCTCACGTATGATTTGGATTGGTCTTATTACAGAGTGAAGCTTTGACCACTTGATCAAGGTGGTGTCTGCCAGGTTTCCCCATTGTAAAATTACCTTTCCACTTTGTAATTAATACATATTTTGTGGGGAGATATTTTGAGACTATGTAAATATCTTGTTCTTCAAACTTCCAATTTATTCATTTGTATATTTTTATCATATAAACTCATGGACTTCTGTTTTATGCAATGGTCTATAATCCATTAATGTCATTGTTTATTCTGATGCTCCAGTTGTCCTCGGCTTGGCCAGTAGGTGCCCCTTCGAGTGGGTTCTGTGTCTTTTTGATTTTGTCCCCATCATTCTTTGAGTACTTCCTTGTTTGCTGGCAAGCCAAGGTGTTCCTTCTCAGCCCTGGAATCAGCCATTTCTTGAAGGAACTCTGGCACCTTTTAGTGGAGAATAGTATTTGGAAGCCAAAACCTGGGTCCTAGGTGTGCTCATTACCACTGGGGTGTCACTTCTCCCAGTTTTCTTTCATGGACATAAACATGTAAGCATACTTTCACACATTTACATCTACAGTTGTTATATCTATATATCTACATATGTTGAAAACATATATATGTTCCTAAAACCATGAGTTTAAGGTCTCAGATTCCAACCATACACCATGGGGTACATTCTAGCTTTCTCTCTCTCCATTGTTGTAACTGTCTTCTATGACGTGAGAAACCTGGCTCCCATCCCATCATCTACAATATGTTTCGTTGTTTTATCAATACTTTGTATGTAACCAATTTCCCATCACTGTCACTGCCTAGCACACCCCCCCCCCCACCCCAGTGCAGATGCCTTCTCATCCTGTCGAGGCTCCAGCACCACATGCTGGCCCACCCCTCTGCATGGCTATCTCCTCACTCTACTCAGGCTGTGATAACCCATTCTGGGCTGTCCCCCACTCCTCAGATGCTCTCCTCACCCCACTTGGGCTCTGACATCCCACATAGGCCACCTGCCCTCACATATGCCCCCTTCACTGCATGTGAGCTCTGACACCCCCACTGGGCCACATCCCACTCTCAGGCATGCCCCCTTTGCCCTGTTCAGACTTCGAGACCCCTTGTTGCCCCCTGACACCCCATCGTTGCCCACCTTGTATGGATGCCTACCTTGCTTGGCCCCACTAATGGTTTTGGCCTAAGTTGTTCTGGAAGAGAAGGGAAGCGTGTACATGGTATATTTTGATGTACGAAAGTGTAACGTTTTAAAGAAAGTGAATCTCTGGACCATTTTCTTTATGTTTTCTCAATTTAGTGCTGTGCGTAGGCCTTACCCAGTCATCTTGGCCTGGGTTGCCCAAAAGCAGAACTTGTGACAGGGTTCACATGCAGTTTATTTTGATAAATGATCCCAGGGAAGAGGAGTGGGAGGCTGGAAAGAGTGAAACAGGGAAGGAGGGGAAGCCAAAACAAGGGAAATGAAGGTTCAGTCCTGCTGGTTCTCTATAGGAACTGAGTGCAACGTGCCCCAAAATTGTCTCCCTGAGGCTTTTATCTCCCAAAGCCAGGTGTTGCCCTAGGGGGTGTTAAATCCCTTGTACTTCCAGGTTTGTACAACACCAGAATGGCTGAGTGGGCTAATGCCAGGGCCCCCCAGGGCTGTGTCAGAGAAGCTGAGGAGAGAAAGAGAGAGCAAGAGAATGAGAGAGAGAGATGGTGTAGCTGAGGTGAGGGGTTGGCACACCGCACCTAGTATAGTGGCTGCTACAGCTATAGCCAGAGCAAAAGTGGGCTGAGAGGATGTGAGAAGAGGCATAAAAGACGTCTGGCACACAATCCAAAGATAATATAAGCATTAATCTGCATTTTCTCTTAATATGGTTGATTTTTTATTTTAATGTTTAACCTATCTTGAATTTATTGTGAAGTATGGTGTGAGGTAGGGATAGAATTTAAATTTGTCCCCTGAAGGGTTGATCAATATCCCAAACCATAATTTACTGGATATTCCATATTTTTCCACAACCATATGGAATTCTGTCTTAAAAGTATATTAAAATTTCAAATCTGCTGAGTCTGTTTCATTGCTCTGTCTGCCAGTTTCTTTGCTGGTACCACACTGTTTTAATTATTGTAGGTTTAGCATTCATTTTAATATCTATGGTGCAAATATCCCTTTAATGATGTTCTTTTTCAGAAATTTATAAATGACTGGCTTAGAGGAACTTTTAAATTATTGCATTTCAATTCCTTTTCACCTTCCCCTGGGGGAAAAGCCCCCTACTTGTACATTCTTCAGCTAAGTAGCAAACTGTTGTCTCACAGATGGCCAGAAGATATTAAAGCAGGAGATATAAAGACACAGATGGTATATTTGCACTCACGATGCTGCCTGCCTGTTAAATATACCTTCATAGCAGTCCTGTGACTTTAGGAATAGGTGGTCATTACATAGACCACAAGTACAGGCTTAAAAAGGTTTTGCCCAGGGTCACACAGTAAGCATCAGAACAGTACAATAATGCAGTTTTGTATTCAGAAGGGTCTCTAGAAAGAGCGTCAATCTAGGAATCAGGGCTGAAGTCTGTGCTTCTAATGGGAAATCTTTGGTCCTGATATGTATGTTTAAATCGAAGCACGATTTTAACTGAGGCTCCAGAAAGGCCTTCATAGGAATAAGGGGTGTGAGATATTAAAACAAAAAATAATGGGGCATCTTCTGTGAGGGTCTTCAAATAGAGAATATGCTTCTAAAGACCATGCCCCCGGGACTTCCCTGGTGGTCCAGTGGTAAAGAATCTGCCTTCCAATGCAGGGGACGCGGGTTCGATCCCTGGTTGGGGAACTGAGATCCCACATGTGGCGGGGCAACTAAGCCCACACGCCACAACTACTGAGCTTGTGCACCTCAACGAGAGAGCCTGCGTGCCGCAAACTACAGAGCCCATGCACTCTGGAACCTGCGCGCCACAACTACAGAGACCAGGTGCCCTGGAGCCCATGCTCTGCAATGAAAGATCCCACATGCTGCAACTAAGACCCAATGCAGCCAAAATAAATAAATAAAATTAAAAAATAAATATTAAAAAAATAAAATAAAGACCATGTCCCAGACACAAAGAACCAGTCCTCCTCCCCATTCTTTTAGCCCCCCACCTCTGGCCGTGCTGATGGCTGATGCTTTGGTTGGCAGCCACCGCTGGCATCCACAGTGCTGTCCACCACTGGCCTGCCTGGACCTCAGTGCTTGCAGTATCTTTGGCCCATTTATATCCTCTCAGGCTTGTAGCTTGTTCTCCAGTATGGCCTGAGTTGGTCCTCCTGTACTGCCTATCCAGATCCTTCCCAGCCTGGGCCATCTCATCTCTGCAAAAGCACCTTGGGAACAAAGATATACCAATAGAAAAGAGATGATTTCCTTTGGTGAAGTTGTCCCTGCTCCCTAAGACACTGCTCTGTTTTTTTGTAAATTTCACTGTCCTAAAGAAACAGGATGCTACTTGTTTCTCGGTGGTGAGAAGAAAACATGACTGAATGCCTCCTTTGTGCCAGGCATTTGATGGGTCACCACATATAATCTTCCCAGCAATTCTATCTCCACTTTACAGGTGAGCAGACTGAGGCCCCAGGGCTTATGGAACTTGTACTAAGTCATGTGGAACATTAACGGTGAAGCCAGGGCAAAAACCCAGGTCTATCTGACTCCAAGTCCACAAATGTGGGTGTTGGCATCCTACTGTGTGCCAGGCACTGTGCTTTCGGTCCATAGCTACCTCTTTATTGCCAAAGATTTGAGCAGATCAGCTGAGGGCATTTTTTGCTAGTTCTCCATTTTTCTTTGAGCCATTCTCGTTTTAAGCACATTGTGTGTAGACTTTCAGAGTCTGATATCTTGAGCTGGGCATGTTTGGAAAGTTGCAGAACAGTGGATGTACAAAGGCCATGTGCGATGGAGTCCTATCTGTTGGGCCAGTCGAACCTACTGTATCTGCTGCTTTCATTTTCCTTTGGCTCCGGAAAGGATGGTTTGGTTTTGCAAACGAAGACTGAGGACTTTTGCCAGCTTGCTAACTGCCTTGCCCTCATCAAATGTGTCAGACTCACAGAACATGGCTCCCCAGCTGTGGGCCCATGGTTGTGAGAGGGCCTGAATAGAAAATCACTCATTTCCCTTCGCAGGAGAGGCGCCCAAAGCAGATATTTCACTGTATTCCGATTTAGCCAAGGGAAGACAGAACATGGATGCTGTTGCCAAGGAAACCACCTCCTTCCTCCCCGTATGCTGTGCATACGTGTATCACTTCATCTCTCCCCTCTCCAAGGTAATATCATAGCCCCGTGCTTGGGGAAGGGTTTTTAAAAAGACATATAAAACCTCTTAGCATCGAGAAGATTCATTAAATGATCTCACTCCAGAGGAGCTTAAATTATTCTTTTTAGACCCTTTCATGCCGAGGATGGGGAAATGGCTGAGTCAATGCTATCTCTCATAGCCCAGCTTGGTGTCTTGGTGGAAACAGTTTTCAGAAATAAACAAATCAGGGTGCAGAAGCTTAGACAGGGAGAGTGTGTGTGTAATAATAACGAGGCTGTCATGTAGCTGTAATGTCACCGGCTAATCCCTCCGAGTAGATCTGCCGAGACCGCCTTGATCCGCAGGCCTCCTGGGCGCGAGGCTGCGTTTCACGGGGCAGGCTTCAAAGTGCAGACAAGAGAGGGTCTCTTGCAAGGCCACCTGTCAAGGGTCCCTGTGTTGGGAAGTGTGTAGGGATTTCTTGTGCCCAGTCTGTTCTCGGGCCCAAGCTGGGGACTGTTTCTGCCCTCACTCCAGCGTCTGGGCTCAGTCCGTCTTCCTCCACCTGACCACCCTCCTCATCCCCACCTGCCCCAATTCTGTGTGTTTAAATAGGTGCAAGTCGCCCCCATGCCTCACAAATGAAAAGGCAAACTGGGCTCTGTTCTTGCTAATCATCTGGGAGTTCCGTGTGTTGCCCTGATTTCACGCCGCCTTCTCTCAGCTCTTTCTGGCTCCTGGTACTCAGATCCCCTCCTGCCCATTGGATGAGTAGGTTCAGTTTGGCTTCCTTTGTTCAGTGAATGGCACTAGCCAAGGATATTGGCATATATTAGTGGTTCCCAATATGGGGCAACCTTTTCCCCCAGGAGACATCATGTGAAGGCATTTTTAGTTGTTACGTCTGGGAGCAGATAACACTGGCATGTAGTGGTTTGAGGCCAGGGATGCTGCTAAACATCCTACAATGCACAGGACAGCCCCCTACAGCACGAATTATCCAGCCCCAAATATCAGTAGTGCTGAGGTTGAGAAACACCGGCTTATACTTATTCTCTTTGCTCATTCATTTAATAAATATATATTCATTGAGTACCTACTGTGCACCGGGCTCTAAGCCAAGGACCTGGGGACATGAGTTAAACAAGATGGACGTACATCTGTTTACTTTCTCACTTAGAGCCAGCTGGGTGAAGTTAAACAAATAATTATACAACCAAATTATTTAAGTGCAGCTGGGATGCTGATAGCAGAACAGGCTTGGATCGCCTGCCCCAGTTCTGAGCCCGGCCTGGTGCCCCAGCCCATCCTGCCCTGGCTCCTGTGCGGTATGGACGTCCGTTTCATCCCCCCCACGGCCACCCCACCAGCTGACCCCACGGCTTCTTTCCTGGACAAGCCACGGGCTTTTGTAGTTTAACTGCGTTGTTGCTGATCACTGCAGAACAGTTAGGGGACAAGGGAAAGAACAACTCTGAGATGTCACAAAAGTTCCAGGACTTGGTCATCTTCTGAAGCCCCAGTCCCTGACCTGCCTCTCCTGAGTGATGTCTAGGACGGCAAACAGAAGCCTCCTCCCACTTCATGCTCTGCTTTCTTTCTAGGTGGGACTTACCAATCCCTACCTCTCATGCTTCCTCTCACCAGCCCCCTTCTCTGATAGGCTTATTTAGTACCATGCAGTCCTTTGGGGTTAGGAGCATGGACTTTGGAACCAGACGACCTGCGTTTGAATCCCACCTCCACCACTTACTAGCTCTGTGACCTTGGACAAGTTGCTTAGCCCCTCTGTGCCTCAGTTTATTTTTCTGTAAAATGGAGATAATAGTAATATATATCTTGTAAGGTTTTCCGGAGGGTTAAATGAGGTAGTATATGTGGAGTCCTTGATTCACAGTAAGTGCCATTTATGTTTTGCTATCATTATTACTGTTTCCCCAGCATGTTGGCCTGATGATGCAAAACAAAGGCAGACGTTTCTGACTGGGCTGAGAGGCTTATGTGTGTTGTCCCATTGAACCCTCCAGTAATACTGAAGAAGTTGGAGCATATCAAGTCACCTGCTCAGAGTCCCACACTGGGAGGTGACAGCGCCAGGGCTGGTGGCCGTGCTCTGTCTGCCTTTAAAGCGCATGCCATGTATCCTATGTATAGTTGCTCCTGGCCTGTTTGGGAAACTCCACAGTACAGTGTCCGAGAAATGCCAACACAGGCTCCCACCTGGGTGACCAACGTCAGCAGAGGGGCTTTGCCGGCTGGGAGGAACCTACACCGCTTCTGTCTGGGTGGGCTGGTGTGGGCCTGGGTCATCTGCTACAGGGTGGTGGGACTCCAGGTACCCTGGGGGCTGCCAGCTGCCCCCGTGCCCATGAGGCACCTCCTGGGAGGCTGGTGATGGTGTGGGGGTCACAGCCCTGCGCAGACAGTTCTTTCTGCTCTGCCTTTTCCTCCCCTACCCACCTGCTAATCTCGTTTTGACACACAAGCCTCCCCCTGCACTCCCCGCTCCCCTCCTCAATCCCTTCCCTGCGTTTGTACTTTATGATGCGGGACTTCGGTGAGGAAACTCATTAGAGTCATTATTCTGTGTGTAGAAATGTGTCTTTCATCCCATTCATATTTCATGTTCCTCCCACTTGATCTTTTGACGCTCTTTGATTCCTGATATTACACGGCACACACACACAGCTCTTGTTGGGGTTCGTTCTTTCTGTGGAGTTGTCATTATTGCTCTCTGTGTGAGGAGTGCTCCTTGTTATGTATTTATTAATTTCTTAAAAAGATTTTGGGATTGACACTGTCTGATGCTCTTGACTTTGATTGCAGGGGTAGGTAGCATTGTGATAGGAGGAGATGTGAGGACAGAGGACAAAGGTCTAGAGTCTTGTCCCCATGTTCCCTTTCCTTTCTAGAGGCCAGGCGTCTATCTGTGAAATGGGCAGATCCACACCCCGTCGCCTAGTCCAACCCCTGCATGTGGCATCAAGTGGGCTTTTTTGGGTATTAGCATATGGTTTAAATGCTGTCTAACTTAGGGTAAAAGGAATATTTGGGAGGAGTCAGGGCCACCCACAGACCCACAGAAAAGGCTGAAGAATCAGCCCTGATGGGGCAGAGCAGGGCAGCTCTGGGGACATAGGAGCAGGGTCCCAGCCTGTCTCTTTAGGCTCCATGGGTGGGTGGAAGGAGATCTAAAGGCTGTCAGTGGTTCTCCTCTCAGCTCAAGGTTCAAATTGCAGGGAGGGAGCGTGGGATCGGCTCAGCTTGGGTCACATGCCCAAGGGGAAGGTAGGGTGTTTTGACTGACAGTTGTATTAAGATTTCATCCAGTCAGGGCAAGGGGTTCCCCAAAGTAAGAGGTTGTTTGCAGAAGGAGGTAATGGATTCTGAGTATGTAGAACAACAGATGCCCATTACACAGTCCAAACAGTGGAGGTGGCATGGCCACTAGACAAAGAGAGGAAGAAGCAGGCCTTTCTGTCTCTAAATCTGTGACCAAGAGACATATTTCTGGAGCTCAGAGATTGCCTTCTAATTCAGGGGCTGGCAGACTTTCCCCAGAAAGGGCTAGACAGTGACTATTTTTGGCTTTCTGGGCCATATGGTTTCTGCCACAAGGACTCAACTCTGCCAAGACCTGAAAGCAGCCATAGGCAAGATGTGAATGAATGGTTCTGGCCATGTTTCAATAAAGTTTTATTTATAAGAACAAGCAGCATGTCCTGGACTGGGCCTTCAGATCAAAGTTGTTCTAGTAGGTTGCTCTCATTTCATGGAGGAGAAGCTCCCTCCCAGCTTTAGCAACCCTTGTATTTCTGACTGTGGTTCTCCAACTCAGCTCTGCTTCAGGATACCCCAAGGAGCCTGTTGAGAACACAGATGCCTGGGACCCCCTCAGACTTCTAAATCAGAATCTTCGAGATAGGCCCGGGGTCTGCATTTTTTAACATGTGCCCTAGGTGATTCTGACCTATGTGTGCAGTGTTGTGAACTGGTATAAGATGCAGTCGAGGAGACAAGATCATCTTCCATGAACCACAGGAGCAGTAGATGAGATAAGGTGGGCTTAGTAGCTGAGAGGAGGGAGGCTCCTGAGAGCTGGGGGAGAGTGTGTGCAGGGCAGGCTTCGTGGAGGAGGGCCCTCGCTGGCCCCGAGGGAAGTCTGAGCTGTCACAGCACTAACCTGGCTTTTTCTAGCTGTCAGTCTCTTTCCCCATCCTGTACCCTGCTATTAATTAGCCAGGAAGGAAGTTTATTAAAAGTCAGGGGCTAAACCTGAGACATGTGGTTCCCTCCTCCGCAGCAGTGAGGTCTATGAACAGTTTTTTGTTTTCCTCATTCTGAAAGGGCCACAGCCGTAGCCCAGCCTCACTTCTCTGTCTTCCTCCAAGGCTCCTCTTTCCCTTCCGTTTGTGTCCTGCTCCCTACAGACCTGCTTTCTCACAACCCCCTTTCTCCTTTGCCCCAGAACACCCACCTGTGGCTCTTCCTGATCGTGACCATGTCTGGCAAACTCAGCTCCTTCTTGCTGTAATTGCTAATAGGACTAAGAGCCCTGGGAGTGGCTCTCTCCCATCTTTCTCCTCTTTCCATGTTTTCTTCTCCCCAAAACACCAACCCCTGAAACCTTTGGGGTCTCTTCTGTTGGCGGGGAGAGTGCACTCTGTAGGTGCTAGCAAAGCAGCTTCAGCCACAAGGAGGAGAATGGGCTGTTGCTCCTGGGGTGTGGCCTGGACCCAGAAGGCCTCTGGTCCTCACTGCCTCCCCTTGGTCCAGACAGGGAGCTCTGCTCATTACAATAGTAGGCATCTACTGTCTGCCCCGTATTCATCTCCTTCTGGCAATAGAACGCTCTTTTCCTTGGAAATCTACTCCATCCCCACTCTGAGTCCATGTGCATGGATGTGATAACTCCAGAGTGTGCATGTGACCTAGGCCTGGCAAATAGGTGCATCAGGTTCTCCCTGGCACTATAATTGGTCCAGGGCAAAGTTAGTCCAATGTTGGCATTCTTGTGGAGCTGTGGAGAGGAGAGCTCGCTCTTTCGGGATTGGGGCTGTGATGCTGTCAACCCGGAGCTTTTGGAATCCCACATGTAGAGAGAGTGTGCCTGAGAGTGAACACAGCTCAGAGGAAAACAAAGCCTAGAGACAGACCAGAGAGAGAATCAAAGAGCAAGAGAGCAAACAGAGGTCCAGAGGGTGTGGTTTGAGCTTCTGGATCCAGCCGGACCTGAAGCCAGAACACTGTTTGTAGACTTTTCTGCTATCTGAGTCTCACGTTCTCTTTTTGGATTAAGCTGATTTATGCTGAAACTCAGTCTTGATTGATAGTTTACTTGATACTGGCAGGGTGGGTCCCTCAACAGGGAGGTCTGAGCTGCAGGCAGACTACCTAGTCAGCTGTGAGCTCCTTATGGTCCTGGAAGAACAGCCCAGATGAATGCCCACCAGAACAGGTACAAAACAGGTAATTATAACAGGGTTCATCATAAGCCTGTTACACTCTGAAAGCTTTGTCAGAACGGGCACACCGTCCTGTCCCCATCCACGCCCCTCTTGCAGCACCTAGCAAGGTCCTCAGGAAATGTGTCGATTGTCCGGCTGACCCAGGGGCAGCACAGCCCTCCTCACTACCACCCAGTCACCTGAACACCCTCCTCCCACCCGTCTCCTTAGTATCACTCCACCCACCCGGTCTCCAAGCTAGAAACCTGGCCTCCTTGCTCTCCTCGGTATGGCTCCAGCCTCTCCCCACTTGGCTGTCTCCACTACCACCGAGCTCAACCTTTCCCAGGAGGAAGCCATGTGGCCTTGATGTGGCCGGCTGCATTTGACACCCACCTTGGGTGGCCTCAGTTCCCTTACCTGTGAAGGGGGATGAGGCAGTATCCTAAAAATGTGAAGTGTTCCCAAGAATTTGAATGCGGGGGGATACAATGGCCCTCTGACCACTCAACCAAGACATTAGCCCATAAAATGGAGCAAAGCAAAGACACAGATTCCCTTTCAAGAGGCAGTGGGCCAGGAAAGCTTGGAAATTACTGACTGCATGTGTGTGAAGGTGGTGCTTCCAGAAAGGAGCCTTATAAGCCCATAGGAACAGAGGAAATAGGGTGTCCCCGGGGCACATGATGGCTGCACTGGACCTCTGTCATGAAGAAGGCCTTATTAGAGCCTGGTACCACTGGCTCCCCTCTGTTGCCGGTCCCTGGGGAGAGAATGTGCAGGTCAGACAGCAGAGCCACCTGCAAACGAATACACTGGCGCTGGGGTTTTGGTCACCATCCTCGGGAGCTGTGCGTCAGCGTCCTGGAGTCTGTCGAGCCTGGGTGCTGATGACTCTGCGTTTCCGGTTTGCAGGTCTGGGTCAGGCCCTGGCCCGGGGTTCTCAAGGTTGGGAGGTTATCTGTGTAACCGGTGGGCTCCACACAAGAGATTCTGATAGATGAGTTTGGGGTGGGGCAGGCCTTTCCATTAAACAGCTCCTCATGAGGCTCTAAGCATAAGGAAGGGGAGACCGGCTGCCAGACTCAGTGACCACACTGCTCCAGGCCACTGGAACCCACCGGAACGTCCAGCCTCCATGGAACCCCTACACTGGTGCTGCTGGTTGGCTTCTGGGTTCACTTGAGGGATTTCCCCAGAGCCATTTTAATTCGCCCAAGGTCCTGTGCAGGCTCTGCTGAAATTAACCATGCAGCACCAGGCGCTCGAGAAGGAGAAAATGAGCTCTCTGTTTGGAAGTTGTGAACAGAGTGGGAAAGCATGTGCCAGAAGTTGCCTCTCCTCCGAACCTTCCACCTCTGGACCCGTAGTTGGGTGTTGTACCATCTGGGCGTTTCTCCCCACAAGGGGCGTGACGTACGGTAGATGCCATTGCCATGATCCTCTGCGCATCAGGATTCGGCTGGGATGACCCCTGTTTGCAGTGACTTGGCTTTCTGGAACTGCGGAGGTTGTGAGTTGTCTCTCTGAAGCATTTCTGCGTGACTAGGGCCGATTACAGAAGCAGCACCCCTACTCCTGTGCTCCGGACTGGCGAGTACAGAAGCAGCACCCCTACTCCAGTGCTCCGGAGTGGTGAGTCCTCCTCTGGCCCCTCTCCTCAGACTGCTGGATCAGGGGTGGTCTCACTCATCTGGGCCCTCCTAGGAGCTAACCGGAGAAGCAAAAGTCTATTCACCCCGGGCTCTATTACTTTATGTGACTTAGAAGCTCACAAGTATGGTGATTGTAGAAAGTAGAACATTTCTCTGGCTAGGCTCTATTGATCTGGACAAAATCATCTCAACTGCATAATACATTTTGAGCCGAAGTATGCTCACTATCGGAACCGTGGACATCATTAGTATTGCCTCACTTCTGTTGCTTTTTTCCCTCCACAAATCTCTGCTGTCACCTCCACCTCACTCTCTATTTGCAGTTAATCCCATGTCCTGCTTTGCAGAGAAAATAGAAGATGTCAGTTGGCAGTGGCAATTAAATTTTCAGACATCGTCCACCATCCTGTCTTTGTTCTCCAGACCTTTTTCAACCAAGGCTAATGCCACCACTTTCTGCTGTCTTAAGGGCCCCTCGTTGCTCTGTCTTCATGCTCTCCCTTTACTGAACTATTCCATCAGCATTTAGGTATGTTTGTCTTCTCCATATCCACAATGGGGTTCTTCTGCTTCATCCACCCCTCCCCACTCTCAGCTCTGTCTTCTCCTCCTGGTCTCCATTCACAGCCAAACTTACTGAGAGAATAGCCTACACTCCACACATTTTGATTTTGTGCTTTTCATGCAGGCTCAGGAATCTGCATTTTACAAACCCTCCTGGCCATCTGATGCATGTGGTCTTTGGACTACGTTTTGCAATCATTGGTGGTCCTTGGCTTGAGCCTGTTCACTCTTCACCATTTGCATTTCTTTTGAAATCTCATCTGGCTCAAGGCATCGGCTACCACCTGGGGTCCACTTTTCTGTCTCCAGCCCAGTCATTGCTCTTGAGTTTCAGAACCACATTATCCAACTACCTCTGTGAGGATTTTCCAAAGATACTTGAAACGTTCAAAGCAGAACCTCTCATCTTCTCCAAGCCTGCCTGTCCCCACGCTCCCCATCTCTGTCCCTGGCACCATTAGCCACCCAGTTACCCAAGTGAGAAACCTCAGCTCCCCTTTCCTCACGGCCCCTTGCCAAAGACCCAATCGATTTCCAAGTCCCGTACACTAATTTCTAAATAGGTCTTAAATTCACCAGTTGCTCTTCATTCCCATTGCCACTGGCCTGTCCAGGGCCCTGTGATTTTTCTCCTGGCTGAGCTCTTATCTGGGCTCTCTGCCCCCAAGCTTGCTTCCTCCTATGCGGTTTCTGCAGTGACCGAGGGGCCTTTCCAGAGTTTGAGTCTGACCTTGTCATTCCCCTACATTCAGGCCTTCAGTAGGGTCTTGATGCCTCTGTTTGGACAAAATGCCACTTTAGCCTGGCATAGAAAGCCTTTCATGGCTTTTGTCCCATCCCCAGGTGCTCATTCATTGGCAAGATCAAGTAGTCACTTCTCAAGCCTGGCTCAGTCCTGGGGCTGGGCAGAAAAATTCAAAAGATCATGGCCAAGTTTAACAAGTTTCTGTCCTTGAGACAAAATACAATGGGTCAGACTGAAGAATCAGCTTCCTAGGAATCAGAGTTCTTACCCAGTGTTAAGCTCTACTAATAATTGCAAGGATACAAATAGTTGTGAGGCACAGGTAAAGCAAGAGGGCTAGAACCACCAGCACTGCTCCCCAGGACCTTTTTTTTTTTTTTTTTTTTGCCACATTCGGAAGTGCCCTGGCTCGGATTTATCAAAAGGGGTCTATCTGTGATACATGTGAGGTATCCCTTACTAAAAAGGGAGCTCTCTCAGTCACGCAATATCTCCATTTTATTCTCTGATAGTTACATAGTTCGCACATTTCCCAGGAGCCATACCCCATAAATCCATAAGGTCCAGGTTTGTTTACCATAAGCAGTGCTAGACAGATAGGGTACATCTTGCTAAAAGCATTCCATAGATAAGAACTCTTCTGCTAGCCAATATCATTAGTGTGTTTGCCAGGGGCTGTGTCATTAGTGATTATGAGGGCGTATGACCGGGTCATCTTTTTTTCTTCCCCAGTCAAGTTTGAGATTGGCCTGCTGCTAACTCTTTCCTCCCCAGTACTGCTCTGCCTACCTCACACATGTGTGTGTTCCCAGGGCTCTGTCCTTGACTTCCTTCCATGACACACGGGCCATGGAAGACCTCCTCCATTCCTGTGGCTTCGTTTCTCTAAACAGAGGCTCCCAAATCCGTATCTCACACCCTTGACCTTCAGACCCACACATTCCACTGCCCGCCAGACACCAGCACCTTGATGCCCTCCAGGTCCTCAGACTGCATGCCATCGCTGACCCCTCGTTGCCTCTCCAGATCCATTGCTTCTCCTCTGGCCCCCCCTCTCAGGGCAAAAGCACCCACATCCACTGGGTTGCCCCCAAACCTTGAATTATCCTGGTCTTCCTACTTGCTAGCCTTTGACTTAGGGTAAGTCAGAGAGGATAATCTCCCCGAGCCTCAGTTTCCACAGGTGTAAAATGGGGATAATAGCAGTATCTGCTTCACGGAGCTGTCGTAGGATGAGATGAGATGGTGAAGATTAGGTGATGAGGGCTTATCACAGTGGCTGGCACAGTATGTGCTCAGAAACTATCAGCAAGCATCTCTGACTCCTCTTTTCTGCCGTTCCCCAAGGCTGCTCAAGACCACATGCTATAGGTTCTACCTTCTCAGGGCCCCTTCTCTGTGTTCACCGTCCTCTCCTCCATGCTCCTGTCTCTGCCTCCACCTGTGACAACACCTTGGACCTGATCTGGCCTACTCTGTGTGGCCCCGCTAATCTCTGCTCTCCTCCACCACCGGAGAAGTGCCCCTCAATCACACATCTGATTCTGCCCCTGCCTTGGAAGACTCTACGCTGCTCTTGGGATAAATTCCAAACTCCTTAGAGTGGCTTAGGAGGCTGGATATCTTATCTGGCTGCCACCTGTCCCCCATGACTCCCCACCTCCAATGCTAACCACTGGCCACACCAAACTTTCAGCTCCTCTGACCGTCAGGATCTGGCCGATGCCCTCCCCTCTGCCTGGAAGACTCTTCTCCCTTCTCCCACCTCCACCTGAGGCACCCTCCTTCTGTCTCCTGCACATTGCAGTGCTCTGCCTTTCCCTCATCAGAGCACTTTACGGCTGTGTGGTCACTGCCTGGTCCCATACTGGGGCCCCTCGTGGGGCTGTGAGCATCAGGGGGCAGGGGCCATTTCTGGCTTGGGTAGTGTATCCAACAGTAAGAATAGCGCCCAGCTGAGTAGGTTCCCGATATTAACTGAGTGGACGCGTTAAATGGGGGGTGGGTGAGGGGTGAGCAGGAGGGAGGAGCCCCTGAGTCAGGGGTTTCTGGTTTGGATGGAGTTGAGATGGGCGATATTAAGGGAAGTCAGATTACAGTGGAATTTTTGTATTAATGCGCTATTAGGACCAGGAGGGCCTGGGTGAGTTTGGCAGTGGGCACTGGAGATCAGGGCCCTGGAAACAGACCTAAGCCTCCCTGCCCCTCCTCTGCTGCCTTCCACAGTCTGTGCAGGGTTGGGGCACAGCGCCGGCTCTGCCTCTGGGGGTGGCGGTGGAGTGGTACGTTTTCACGAGGTTTCTTCCCTCCAAGGTTGCCTTGCACCTAGATCTGCTAATTCTGCAGCAGACTAGTGCTGGAACCCATGAGGCAGGTCCATTTCGCACCTGTTTCATGTGGCTCATCTCTAAGGGCCTCTGGGGGAGGGGTAGTTTTGGCTAGGGGTGGGGGTATTATTCCTAGTTGTCTGCAGGAAGCACTCACCATCACCCAGTATCTCCCACTGAGGTGGCTTCAGTCCCCATGAGGGAGAGGTGGCAGCGAAAAGTCACCCCTTCCTGCCCCAAATCTGACCTCTGCCGCCATGCCCAAATAAAGTACGACTTCTGACGGGGATGACAGTTTGACGGGCTCTGGACTGAAGGGTGTCCGGAGGAAGGGTGTAGGAGAGGGTGGAGCCGTGTTTCCTTGATCTGCACATGGCATGTGGATGCTCTTTGTGGGGGGCGGTCCCCTGTCACTCCTCCCTCCTCTCCTCCTGCCCCTGCGTTTTGCAGATTTTGCTGTGTCTTCCATCCCCGGACTGTGCTGGCTTCCTCTCTGCCCATTTTCTGGTGGCTCTGCAGAGGGAGGGCTGAGCCCTGCTCTGAGGAGGGGTGAGGGGAAGAGGAGCGTGGGAAGGAGCGGGGAGGCTCTCACCCCAGGCTGGGGCTGGTTTCCTCTGAACCAGCAGCAATCAAACACGCCTCACCACTGTGAGAATTAATTCCCTTCTCAAGCTTCCCTTCAGATAGGTGAGAAATGTGTGTGCCTCCTATTAACATGAGCGTGACCCCGTATCTTGTGAAATGACAACCCTGGCCTGATTATGCTCAGGGAGCATCCCCACCTGCCTGCCCTGGGCTGCATGACAAAAGCTCCCTCGTATTAACTGACAAATGAACATTGCGCATCCATACCTTCCGTGTGATCCGCAGACAATGCCTGCTTCCTTCCAGCCGTAGGACAAGGTCAGGAAGACAGTCTAGTTTCCCTCACCGTGTACCCAGCAGCACTGGAAGCGAGAGGGGGAAGCTGTTCACAGGCGTGGCTGGAGGAGTGTGAGGCTGGGAGCAGGGTGACCTGGTCAGGTCTGTCTGCTGGCTGTGTATTTGGGATTGAGTCCCCTCCCTTCTGTGAGAGCAAACGGCTGGCCCATTAGACCTGGAAGGGCTTTTGAGTCTGATACTTGCTGATGCCAGGCTCTCACTGAGTATAGCCTTAGAACCTCATAAAAACGAGGCTCCCGTTTTCAATGTTGGAGGAAGAGTCTAGAAAGTTCTCTAGGAGACAGAGTTAAGAAGCCAGCTCGGCGGTTGGAAAAAGGCCCTCCCTCAAGATACGATGCTGCTCAAGGCACCAGAAGAGCTTCTCTTCCTGGAGACTCAAAGCCCAGCGTGGCCTGTGTGTCTAGGGGGAGGCAGAGGAGGGTATTGGGACTGGGGGCGGGGGGACAGGGCAGATGTTCCTTTGTTCAGACACTCGCTCACCCATCAGATATTTGTTGAGTGCTTCCTGGGATCAGGGAGCATGGCAGAGTGGAGGAAGGTCTGCAGTCAGTTGGAGCTCGTTTGCCCTCAGCTCAGCCTCTTACTCAAGTGTGACAGGGACAAAGGGCTGCTGGCCGCTGGGCTGTGGCCGTCCTGTGCTGCTGGCGTGAGGATGAGCTGAGACAGTGTTCCTGGGGGGGTGTGGCCTCCCTGCGCGCTGTCCCCTTCTCCCTCCTCGGCATGCGCTGTCCTAAGTGTGTGTGCACAAATAGCTTCGCTACAGAGGAGGGACCAGGGCACCGTAGTCTGGGGACTCAGAGGAACGAGAGGCGTGACCAGAGCAGTTTCGTGGGATGGCGCTGAGTTGAGCCTGGAGCGGGCCGGCATTTGAAGGAGAAGGGAGTAAGGTCATTGCAGGGGCAGGGAACAGCCTGAGTAAAGGCACAGATGCACAGAGCTTGGGAGGGATGAGAAGGAGGAGAAAGAAGCCTGTACCGGGGGTGCGTGGGGGCGAGCACGCTGGGCAGGATGGTGTTTCTGTGCACGCTCTGGGGGAGGCCTGTTCGGACCACTGTGTCGTGAGAGCTGGCGGTGCCCCATCCTGGGGTCTCCACGTACAGAACAGCAGTCCTGGGGTGATACTTCCTTCTCCCTTACTGTCCAGGACTGGACACTGTTAACACAGGTCTCTGTTCCCTATTATTGTACTTTTTCTCAACTCTTAAGTATGGGGGAAACTGCCATTTGCTTGGTCTTGGAATAATCTGCCCTTACTTCTTGCAAAATAAGAAGAAAGCCTTCCTGTTGCCTTCTCTGCCTTTTCGTTCTCCAGAGCACACCTCTCTGTCTTCCCCACGTTGACTAGTGCTTCGTTTTTGACTCCCCACACTACAGTCCCAGCTCTGTGGGGGCACGGAGCGGCTGTTGGCTTTGCTCCTGTGCCCCCAGCCCTTGGAGGACTGCTGTAACTGTTAGGCTTTCAGTGCATATTTGGAGAATCATTGAATGAGTGGCAGTTGGGTCGATGATTCTTGGATCACTTGACATGGGGCACATTGAAGTGGCAAGATGCTGAGTGAATCAGCCAAGCCCAGATTCATCGGAGATCTTGTGACGCTCGTGGCTGAGTGGTGACTATTATAGGATGCTCAAAGCTTCCAAGGAGACGATAGGTCCTGAAGTTATGCTAAGGGCTACACTGGCAGGCTGACTCCTCTCATCTCCCCCAGTGACCCTGGCTTGTCATGGGGTGCTGATTGTTATGGTGATGGCACGGCTGAACTGAATGGCACAAAGGGAGAAGGGGTTTTTGACTAATCCACGGGCTTGGTTCAAATGAAATCCTTTGAAATAGCATTGAAAAGGGGTATATCGTTTTCCCGCAGTGTTGGTAGGTATCATGACATCAGTAACATTTCCTAATCTTCAGTGAGCAGCCAGACTGGTTCCTGTCTTCTCTCTGTTACTTGGGTCCCCATGGGACCAGGGATAGTAAAGGAAGGAGGGTCCTGATAGAACATGTAGCGGAATATCAGTGGTTATGAATGGACATCCACTGCCCTAGCCCACTTCCTGCTCCTGCCATGCCTTTGGGCACTCTCAGGGGATTGCCTTGCCCATCTTTCCCCCAAATGCCAGACCTGGAGGTGGTGCAGCTGACGTGGACGGGACCAGGTACAGACCCCGTGGAGAAGCAGGACAGGGGCAGCAGGAGGGGCTGGCGTCGGGGTGGGGACAGCACAGGGGAATCTTCAGATCTGAGGTGACTCCTGAAGGTGATTCCAAAGACTCGAGATTGGAATAGAATTTTTTTTTTTTTTTTTTTTTTTTTTTTTTGTGGTACGTGGGCCTCTCACTGCCGTGGCCTCTCCCGTTGCGGAGGCTCCAGACGCGCAGGCTCCGGACGCGCAGGCTCAGCAGCCATAGCTCACGGGCCCAGCCGTTCCGCGGCATGTGGGATCATCCCGGACTGGGACACGAACCCGTGTCCCCTGCGTCGGCAGGTGGACTCTCAACCACTGCGCCACCAGGAAAGCCCTGGAATAGGATTTTAAAGATTCCTAATTTGGTTAGCTTCCTAATTTGGTGGGGGAAGGAGAGAATTCCAGGCACAGAGAGCAGCAAGTGTAAATAGGTCGTGTGTGTCTGTCTGTGTGTGTGTGTGTGTGTGAGAGAGAGAGAGAGAACCTACAGATAGTCTCCCGGAGGGTGATCTGAGGCAGAAGGGAAGGAGGTGGGAGAGGAGGGGTGAGGGAGCCAGGCTGTGAAGGCCTTGAATCCCCTGGACGTGGCGGGAAGTCATGCGTTGAGGTAAGGGAGTGACATGACCACATCTATTTCAGAAAAGACAGTCCTGGCAGCATGTAAAGAATAGATTAGGGGTGAGGCTGGAGGCAGGGACACTAGTTAGGAGGCCGATGGAGGAACCCAGCAGAGGGAATGGCAGGAGACTGATCAAGGCTGTGGCACTGAGGACAGGATGGAGGACAGGTAGACTGGCCAGGGCCTGGAGACTGACCAGAGTGCAAGGAGGAGCCCTAGGGAGAGAAGTGAGGCTCGGAGGCCCCCTCCCCCCGACCCCGCCTGTCTCCCTGCCACCCCCAGGGGTGTAGTCTGCTAGCTGGTGGAGGTGCTAGCGCGTGGTGTCGTTCACCAGGATAGGGGTCCCTGGAGTAAGACATCATCCCCAGGCTGGGGAGGAGGATGCTTGCACCCCTGGGTGGATGTGAGGTGAAGTTATGTATCGTAGAGTACGTGTCCCTCTCCGGCCCTGACGCAGGCTCACTGGGAACAGCTGGTTCCCGGCTCCTGCCCCTCCCTTTCCTTCTTCCTCCCTGGCATATTCTTTCAATCTCCTCCTTTCCCCTTTCTCAGACATCTTAGGATGAGCAGCTGGGGAAGAGGAGCCATGGAATAACATCCAATCAGGGAAAGGTTATTAACCCAGGATTATAATCATGGTGCCTTCCCATGTCTCTTATAGGGGAAGAAGGTGGACTCCATGGCTTAGCTGAAAGCCAGCTCGGTACTCCCCTCAAGCAGCCTGTGCATCACAGATTCCTGCCAGGCCCTCCGGAGCATGTACCCCACACCCTGGCCCAAGGTCTCTTCCCAAAGAGGGGTGATCTCTCTGCCCTCAGCGCTTTCTCCGAAAAGGTAAGACCCATGTTGCCTGAGCCTGTGATGGGCAGCAAAGTGCGCTCAACACTGAGTCCCTGGTTTCAGGGGCTGACAGTCAGCTGCTGAGTGGCTGCATTTTATTTGCCTGCCTCACCTACACCATGACCTCTTCTGGGCTGTGGCTGTGCTCTCACCTCTGGTGTGGAGGGAGGAGCCCTGGCCCAGGTGACTTTCTCTGAGCACCTGTTCTATGCAAGGCTCTGGGCTCAGTGCTTGGGACACGCCACGGATCAGACAGAGGCTTAGGGATCTCAGCCGTTTCGTTGGCACGTAGATCCCTGTAGCTTGGAGGAGGGTGCCACTGACCTTGGCTGCGTGTGGCTGTGTGAGTGGAGTGGAGGAGGTGAGAAAAAGCTTCTTGCTGATTTCTAGGCTGCTTCAACAGCCCCTGTTTGGCATTTCAGCTCTTCCATCACCTGTGGAATATTAAATTCCCTCTGTTTGAAATACCAGGAATGGTCTTGTCTCTCTGACTGGATGCTGACTGATACAGGTGTTTGAGGAGGGTAGAGCATGGGTGGCCCTAGGGGAAGGAGTAGCCGGTGAGACGGTATGGTATACAGACTAATATCCCCCCAAAGGTGTCCACGTCCTAATCTCTGGAACCTATGACTGTGTTACCTCACAGAGCAAAAGGGACTCTGTTATCCAGGATTATTCAGGAAAGTATTTTGGATTATTTCAGTGGGCCTCATGTAAACACAGGGTCTTTATAATAGAGGGGCAGAAGAAGAGAGTCGGAGAGGGAGATGTGGTGATGGAAGCAGAGATTGGAGTGACTGGATTGCTGGCTTCGACTTGGTGGAAGAAGCCATTAACCAAGGAATGCAAGCAGCCTCTAGATGCTGAAAAAGGCAAGAGTACAGATTCTCCCGTAGAGCCTCCAGAAGGAATGTAGTCCCACCAACACTTTGACTTTAACACGGTGAAAATCATTTCAGACTTCTGACCTCCAGAACAGCAAGATAGTAGATTTATGTTGTGTTAAGCCAGTAGGTATGTGGTACCTTGTTATAGCAGCAATAGGAAACTGATACAGAGGGCCAGAGTTCAAGATGCTGTAAATCACGCAAAGGAGTTTTTGGATCTTGTTCTCTAGGGCTGAAGGCTTATTGCTGCTCAGGAGCCCACGTGTGCTAAGTTTATGAGCTCTGAAGTCAGGCTGCCTGGGTTTGAACACCCGCTTTGCCAATGACCAGCCTTGTTAGGCAGGGCTTTAACTTCTCAAAGCTGCAGTACTTACATCTCCAAAGCAGTGGCATAGTCGTTCTTGTCTCATAGACATGTAAGGATCAAATGAGATGATGCGTGTAGACTGTTTGGCACAGCACAGGTCACAAAAGCAATTGTTACTCTTACTTGCTTTGCAACTTTGGACAAGATGGTGTCTCGCTTGGAGTGAGCCTTGATCCCTACATCTGCCGAGAGGAGGTAATAGTAGGCCCCCTAGCCTCCACACCCTGCAGGAATAAGTGGATTTTGTGATATGATGAATTGGAGAGGGAGGTTACCTCTGTACACCCCTGCTGGCCTGGCTGGATCTCTCTACCTTCCCATGGAGGGAGCAGGTGCCAGCTGGCCCTGCCGACCCAGTCCCTTCTGCCCTCAACTCTGCAGGCATTCCTGGATCCCTGTGCCCCTTAAGGGCTCTCCTGGTTTCTGCTCCCCTGCACTGTGCTCTGGGCGTAAGCTGTTTTAGTTACAAATGCCTTGAAATGCTACACCTTCCCTGCCCACCTGGACTGGCCTCCCCAGGCCCAGCTGCCAGGTATTGATTTCTCCTTTAACTATTACTGCAGCCCAGGAGCATGCATGGATTAATTGACGGCTCGGCTTGTACCTGCGCACTTCATTAACAGCTGCTACTAATTAGCAGGGTAGTCATTAAGAGACCTGCTGGGGTTTTGAGGATAATAGTATTATTTTTTTCCCATGCCTCTTAAGCACACAATAAATTTTGGAGTGAAAGTCCATGATCCCAGGTTGGGATGGAAGTCATGGTGTGGTGTGTGCTCACGGCTTGCGCCTAAGAACACGACAGAAACTAGAAAATCACCATAGTGGGACCAGAGTCAGGAGGGCCTTGGAGTCGTCTGGTCTACCACATATGCCTGGGAGAGGGGCCTCACTATCAAGGTCACACAGAGACAGGGAGGCAGAGCTGGGACAGGCAACCAGGGCTGCTGACTTTGCTCCAGGCCAGGGCTCTGTTTACTAACTGGGGACTCTGCTGCATGCATTTGGATAGCTTGATGGGGGAGGTTGGACCACGCACATAGCCATGTCCCCTATTCCCCTGCCCCAAACCCGAGGCGCTTTCCCCAAGGTGGTGCTGCATTTCCTTTCCCAGTTCTGGGCCTCCTCGCATTTTGTCCACATCACCCTACCTTCCATCTCCTTGCTCCTGGAACCCCTTTCTCTGTCTTTAGCAGGCTTATCTCCAAATGGGCAGGACTCAGCAGTTGGCCTGCAGTGGACCCTTTGGGTTATCCACGCTGATGGAAATACATAGTGAGTGGAATTAAGCCTGAAGTGTGTGCATTTGGACAACTTATTGACCCTCTTGGAATGTCATCCAGCAAGTGGGCTAATGTGTGTAGAGGGCCGAGCACAGGACGGGCATAGAGTGCGTGAGTCCTCAGTAGATGACAGCCATGTACCCTGGGCTCCTTAGGAAGGTACTCCTGTGGCCCAATCATTGTGCTTTTCTCAAGCTGACTTGAATCGTTCACTGAGCAAACATTGAGATGTTTTACAGCAGAGGAATAGAGCCTTGACTTATTATTTCCTTCTTGTTTTAGAGATAATGTTAATAATAATTCCAATCACTCACCTTCCCTGTAAGCTCACTGTGTGTCAGGAGGTACTGTTCTAAGTGCTTTACATGGATTAATGTATTTTATCCTCTTGACAACCCTATGAGGCAGGTGATTTAGTTATGTTTTCTATTTTGTAGAAGCGAAAATGAATGTACTAAACTTGCTCATGGTCGCCTAAGAAGGAGGTGGAGCTGAACCCGGCATCCTAGCCCCAAGTCCAAGCCCTTAGTCATGGAACTCCTCAGCCCCTTAGAGGGGTCGAGTTCCTGGCTTAGGGAACCCTCTGTCCCCCAGTGCATGCTGCGTGGGTGGCAGCTGAGTTTGTGTCACGTGTCTGTATCCTCCAGACCTCAGCTGGTTGATCCAAGGTGGGCACTTGAAGCAAAGGCTTCCCTACGCAGTATGCTTTGGGTTTTATGGCTCAAAAGCCTAAGATGGGCCAATTTGACTCCTAACTGGTGGAGGTGTCAGAAAGAGGCTGAGCCTGGGAGGGGGAAGAGCTGATGAGCTATACTTAGGACGGGGGGCCAATCATGGTCACCAGCTGTGAGTGGCTGGAGGGAGCTGGCCAGCCAGGAAGGAGGGCAGAGAGGTGCATGGATGCGATGAGAGAGACCCCTGGTCTTGGACGGGTGACTCACAATGCTGGTTTCCATGGAGCTCGTTGCTCCTGGCCTTCTGTTTTGGGATGCTGGTGAGGACCTGCTTTATACTGAACTAGTCTCTCTCCCTGAGTCTCTCTTATTGAGCTAGTGCCCCTCTTTTCCTCATAAACAGGAGAACTCTAAGATGAACAATTCTCTTACCGGGTTTACAGGGTACTGATGATTCGAGGAGGGGCGCAACCCCATCTATGGTGTGCATCTCCTCCTGCACAAGGACAATATCCTAAAATGACATGACTGGGACTTTAAAGTAAAGGTCTCTGGAGACAGTGCTCAGCTGGAGATAAACATCCGTACTGGTCAGGGTGAGGACGGGCTGCTCTATCATGATAATGCAGTGGCATAAGGAGGATTGAAGTTCCTTCCTTTCTCACCTTACAGTGTAAGGTGAACGGCCCAGGTTGGCAGGGCAGCTCTGACCCAGTCATTCAGGGACTGGGGTGCTCCGACCCACTGCCCCACCCTCCCTGAGAGCCTTCTTGTGGTCTCGGTGGCAGGGGCTGCCATGCCTGGCTCTAGCCGGAGGTGGAAGAGAGCATGGAGGGGGCACCCCGATACCTTACATCACTTCCATTCCACTTCCACTGGTGACAGCTTAGCACATGGGCCCACCCAGCTGCAAGGGAGGCTGGGAAAGGGAATCCTGACCTGGGGTCAGCAAATGTTTTCTGTAGAGGGCCAGATAGGAAATATTTTCAGCTTTGAGAGCCATATTCTCTGTGTTGCAAGTACCTGACTCTGTCCTTGTATCTTGAAAGCAGCCGTTGGCAATATGCAAATGGATGGGCATGGCTATATCCCAATAAAACTTTATTCATGGACAGTAAAATTTGAATTTCATATAATTTTCATGTGTCATGAATATATTTTCTTTTTTCAACCATTTAGAAATGTAAAAACCATTTTTAGCTCATGGGCCATTCAAACATAGGCGGTGGTCTGATGTGGCCCGAGGGGCATAGTGTGCAGACACTCCTGGTCTGGGTGGTGACCTGGCCGTTTTTCTGTCAGGGGAGATTGAATTTTGGTGGAGAGTGAGTGATCCCCACTACAATATCCACTCCAGGCTTTGCTAAGAGAGGGGCATTTTAGCAGAAGCAAGGTGTCCTCTGCCCCCTTCTCTGTACGAAGAGAAGAGTAGAGTTTGCTGGGTGGAAACAGCCATGCCGCTATCCCCAAACTTGCCAGGAGCCAGGAGCAGAAGAAGCCATGCCCTGAGAGGTTCCTGATGTCAGAGGCTGTAGAGAGGGTTACAGTGTCACCTAAGGAGCTGGCAGCTGGCCTCCCCCAGTGCTGGAGGCCAGCTGGGATGAGGACACCAGTGGCCAGAGTTACACAGGATACTGCAGGTAGTATCCAGTTCCCCACCAAGGGGCAGCCAGTCACTCACAAGCAGGGCCCTCCCATTCTTGCTGCTGGGCCTCGTGGAAGCTATGCAGGAGGTGGCTTTGAACTGGACAGTGATACTCTTTAATCATTAGAAAGTGACTGCTACAGATATTAAATGGGACCAGGAAAATCATCAGCAAGGATGAAGATACTATTATTTGGCAAGTTTGTTTTCTTCCATCCCTCCCTCCCCTCCCTCAACTACCAGCTTGTGGGGTTGGGGCTTGCAGAGCAAAGCTGATAGCAGCTACTGAGAATCATTAGAATCATTCCGTGTTTGTACATCACTGAGTTTGTACCGTCAATCAAAATAGCTACATATATTTTTGACATCAACTGCCAATTATTCTTTCTGTGCTGCAGAAAAATCAGAACCAAAGACAGAAACATTCACCCAGGGGTGTTAGATGTAGACTCAGACCAGCCCGGGTTTGAGTCCTGGTTCTATCAGATCCCATGTGACCTCCACTAGCCCTGTAACCCCTCTGGACCTCAGCCCCCTCATCTTTAAATGGAGGAGAATAACACCTGTTGTGCAGGTGTGTTGGAAGAAACCCATTTCTAATGCAAAGGGTGCATTTGTTCAAATGAAAATGATGATTTTTTTCTTCTCTCTGGGCCTCAGGTTCCTCATTTATAAAATGCATGGGTGGACTGTGGTCCATTCTTGTCCTGACAATCAGTAATTATGTTGCCAGTGGACTTATGAGAAGGAGAAAGCTGTCCTTCAGAGGTGCTTCCTCCTGGTGGGAGGTTTTGAAGCTGAAGGAAGCAGCGGCTTGATCAGGAAACTCCTGCTTTCAGACCCTCCCTATCCTTCCTGGCACAGCTCAAGCCTGCCTCCTCCAGGAAGCCCTCCTGGATTCCTCCAGGCACAGGCCATCCCACCCCTTCTGAAA
Source organism: Phocoena sinus (assembly GCF_008692025.1). Classification (NCBI taxonomy): domain Eukaryota; kingdom Metazoa; phylum Chordata; class Mammalia; order Artiodactyla; family Phocoenidae; genus Phocoena; species Phocoena sinus. The sequence continues at coordinate 29,733,216 of NC_045778.1, forward strand.
GACCCAAGTATTTGACCTTGACCTCCACCCCATTCTTTTTCCCCTACTTGCTGATTTGATGGTTGCAGACTCCCTATAACCACTTCTGTAACCCTGACCCTAACCCTAACCCTAACCCTGAAACCCTAACCCTACCACTGAGGTCTATGAATGGGTCCAGTGTGGAATTGTGAGCTGGAGGTGCTCTGTTGTGGGGCCAGCCTGGCAGGACTCAGGTATCTCACATTCCTACCAGGCAAAGGGGAGCTAAAGCACCCAAATCCCCCAGCCAGGAGACCCTGTTGGTAGCCATGTCCTCTTGGGGCCTGGGGCAAAATGGAGAGGACAGAAACCAGCTGGCTCACAGACCATGCAGACAATCTATAGGCCTCATGACCCCCACTGGCTTCATGGAAGCAGGCGATGAAGCATCTCAGGTGGAGGTCCGCCCCTTCCTTCTATCACACTACCAATACCCATCCTGGGAGAGTGACCTTATCTGGGGACATGTGAGGATGCAAACTGGCCAGTGAGATGTATGTTGAAGATGCTGTTCCTCGTTGGTCTCACTGAACATCTAAACTTCTAGTAAGAATATAGCACACTGTGTTCTGTGACATCATTCGATTCATCTATTAATTCATTCAGCAATATGGTCGGTCCACCAGGTGCTGGGAAAACAGGGGCCAACAAGGCAGAAATAGTCCCTGGGATTGTGGAGTTTACAGATTGGAGGGAATCTACACAATTCAGCAAACAATTGCAGAAGTATTTGATGAGATTGCAGCCTGGGCTATGGAGTTGAAGGTGGCCAGACCATGGTAAGGTGGGGTGATGCAGGGCAGAGCACCTGGAATGTTCCAGGCTGAGGGACCACGGGTGTGAAAGAAGACGGATGAGAGGAGCAACATTAGTCTGGGAGCTGAAGGGAGACCCCTGTATCTGGACAGCAAAGCATGGAGGGAGCAGGGGACAACGTGGTGCTACAGGGGGTAGGGGGACACTAGACTCCAGGAGCCCTTGATGAGCATCGTAACAGTGTTTGGACTTTAGTCTGAGGGCATGGGAAGCTCTGGAAGCTTTCTGGACAGTGGTACATGTGATGGGCTTTCATTTTAGAAGGATTCCTCCGGCTGTTTGGTGCAGGGTGCACTGATAAGAGGATGATCGGGGAGAGGGGGGCAGTTGTAGTCACCTAGGTAAGGTGTGTGGGTGGCTAGGATAGGTAGAATGGAATGCAGTGGAAGAAGAGGAAGATGTGCTCAAGAGCTATAAGGATGAAGAGCCAACAGGACTCAGATATGGGGGAGAGGGAGTAACAAGATGATTCCTAGGTCTCTGTTTTGAGCAATTGAATGGATGGTGGCGTCTTAACTGAGATTGGGACACAGAGGGAAAAGCTGACTTTAGGAGGATGGATGTGTTATGAGATATCTGAGAGACACCCAAGAGGATCTGGGGTTTAGGAATGAGTTCTGGGGCATCCATAAAAATAGGAAGTCATTGGCATGGAGACGGCCACTGACTCCCCTGGAGGGGTCAGATCCCTCCACAGGAGAGTGTAAAGGCCTGGAATGAGGCCTGGGAAATGGTTATCAATGCTCCATGGCCTCTGTCTATAGAGGAGACCAGTCCTCATTTATATAGCAATTTCACAGCCCCTTTGGTCAACCAGGGGGAAAGCAAAGACAGAACTGAGAGAGCGGTAGCAGGTGTAGATGGGCGAGGGCGGTCCTGGTGCCTCTTCCTTCTCCCCCTCGGCCTCAGGGCCTTTGCAACTGCTGAACTGATCCCTGGACCACCTTTGCCCCACCTTTGGCCTGGCTGGCTCCTGATTCTTCAGGTCTACTTCAAATGACACCTCCTCAGAGAGGCCTTCCCCCACCGCCCCGCCCCAAACTGCGCTCCCCCAGGAGTCCCA